>NC_090438.1:717484741-717787771 GCF_031143425.1 Pleurodeles waltl
CAGGACAGGACCGCCAGCACAAGCCCAGCTGCCCAGGACAGGATCGCCAGCACAAGCCCACCTGCCCAGGACAGGACCGCCAGCACAAGCCCAGCTGCCCAGGACAGGACCGCCAGCACAAGCCTAGCTGCCCAGGACAGGACCGCCAGCAAAAGCCCAGCTGGGCCATGAAGGTCCACCAGCAGCTGAGTCCCTGCAATGGAGACCGCAGCCTCAAGCACCGCTGCACAGGGCACCGCCATATCAAGCACCGCTGCACAGGGCACCGCCATCTCAAGCACCGCTGAACAGGGCACCGCCGTCTCAAGCACCGCTGAACAGGGCACCGCCGTCTCAAGCACGGCTGAATAGGGCACTGCCGTCTCAAGCACCGCTGAACAGGGCACCGCCGTCTCAAGCACCGCTGAACAGGGCACCGCCATCTCAAGCACTGCTGAACAGGCCACCACCGTCTCAAGCACCGCTGGCCCATGAGCAGCAAGGGCACTGACACAACTGAGTCTGTCACAGGGTGAATGATGCACTCTGGGCACCATGCCCCCTCCAGAACCAGTGGATACTGTCATCCACTACCTCTGTCCTTAGCAGGATGAAGCACTCTGGGCACCATGCCCCCTCCAGAACCAGTGGAGACTGTCATCCACTAACTCTATCCTTAGCAGGATGAACCACTCTGGACACCATGCCCCCTCCAGAACCAGTGGAGGCTGTCATCCACTACTTCTGTCCTTAGCAGGATGAAGCACTCTGGGCACAAGGCCCCCTCCAGAACCAGTGGAGACTGTCATCCACTTGAGAGACTATGGCTTTGCACTCCCCAGGATTGAACAGTGGGCAAAGCACCCACTGTAGAGACTTGTGAGACTGTGGCTTTGCACTCCCCAGGATTGAACAGTGGGCAAACCACCCACTGTAGAGACTTGTGAGACTGTGGCTTTGCACTCCCCAGGATTGAACAGTGGGCAACCCACCCACTGTAGAGACTTGTGAGACTGTGGCTTTGCACTCCCCAGGATTGAACAGTGGGCAAACCACCCACTGGAGAGACTTGGATTGAACAGTTGGCAACCCACCCACTGCAGAGACTTGTGAGACTGTGGCTTTGCACTCCCCAGGATTGAACAGTGGGCAATCCACCCACTGTAGAGACTTATAAGACTGTGGCTTTGCACTCCCCAGGATTGAACAGTGGGCAACCCACCCACTGTAGAGACTTGAGAGACTGTAGCTTTGCACTCCCCAGGATTGAACAGTGGGCAAACCACCCACTGTAGAGACTTGAAAAACTGTGGCTTTGCACTCCCCAGGATGGAACAGTGGGCATGTGGCCCCCTTGTGGATTTGGCGTCGTGCACTCAAGCAGCTGAGGTGCCCCCCCTTTCCCTCCCCCTGAGGTGCCTGTTTAGTTGCTCTCTGATGCCCTGCAGTGTTCTCTCCGTCATGGTCAGGGATCTTGTGTGGGCCTCGCCCATACCGTGTGGTCCCAGTGTTCCACGGACTTTATTAGAGCACTACCTGGACTACTATGCTTGGTATATATTTTGTACATGATGTATATATATGTTTCTGCCTACTTTCTTTTAATATATTACAATGGTTACACTCATTTTCTATTGTCTTTGCATTCTTCCGGGGGGTTTGGTGGGTGTAACTGTGATGTATTGATATGCATTAGTGTGTGTGTTGTGTTGGGTGAGGGTGGGGGTGTTGCGTGTTGCGTGTCCCTGTTTTTTCCCTGCCCCCTCCCCTGTGTCGTAGGTGCAGTACTCACCTTGGTCTTCCCCGCCGGCGTTCGTGCTCCTGGTAGAGGAGCAGGAAGACTATTGCAGGTAGAATTTGGAGTTCCGGATCCATGGCGTCCTCGTTCCTCATGGGGTGTGTAGAGGTGAGCGTTTTTCCTTCGGGATTCCTGTTCCGCCGTGTTTTTATCCGCGGTGAATCCGCCCCGGAAAAGGTGGCGGATTGGCCTGTCATAATAGTGTGGGCGGTACATTGTCTCCCGCCTGTCTTTTGGCGGTGACTGTCGCTCTGTTTGTTTGTACCGCCGTGGTGGTCGGAGTGTTAAGGTGGCTGTCTTTGTTGGCGGTTTCCGCCACGGTCGTAATTGCTAATTTTTTACTGCTGGCCTGTTGGCGGTCTTACCGCCGCTTTAACACCGACTGCCAGGGTTGTAATGACCACCATGATGTGTTGAAACTCCCTAACCCGCCTTCGCGCTGACGATACAAGGGTACAGAGAAAGCCAATTCTTTAATTGACACGGACGACATATAACCCAGTGTGCAAAATATATAAAAACCAACAGTAAACTACATTATACTAGTCTGAAAATCATTAAGTCCTAGTATCTAGGATGTATCTCATAAAGGAGGGGATATATTCGGATTGTCGAATACACAGGTAAAAGAAGAATATAGAAAGTAAAAAGAAATTGAAAATAGACAGGCCCCCAATAGAAAAGGTATTCAATAACTAAAACTGTCTTAGTTGTTAATCCTATTTGGTTTGAATACCATATCATGAAAAATCATCCCACATTAGTTCAGACAGAAAGAAAATTACAGTCCCTCCCAACAAATGACTATTCAAATAAAAGGGCATAATATAATACCGAAATCAATACAAGATGATTGTAACAAATATGTAAACACCATTCTTATAGAAGTTAAATAGCTTAACATAATTACAGATGGATATTGTATGGATAAGAGCAATAGTACTATCTCAACAGGTGAACATACCTCCATTACATGATAAACAAAATCTAAAACATCCAAGAAGCCTTTTATTCTCCCAAAACATATTCAAGTTCTCTGTCTGTATTAAGACCTAATCCTACCGCTCTCAATTTCATTATCCACATTGCTTCTTTTTTGCGTAATGTTAATTCCCTGTTTCCCCCTCTGGGTCTCTTGAGACATGTTCAAACCGAAAAAAATCAAATTTCTTGTGATTATCCTACGATTCAGAAGCCAAAATATGGGCCACTAAGGGATACCTAATATCACCATTTTTCAAAGCCCTAACATGCTCACTAATTCTGACTTTGAGAGGGCGGATTGTACTCCTGATGTAAATACGAGTACATTTGCAACATATTATGTAAATGACAAAAGAAGTGTTGCAATTGATAGCTATCTTGATTTTGTGTACATAATTCATTGTATCAGAAAACTCATTAATACCATGGGATGCCTAACGGCACAGCCCACAACCCCCACATCTAGAAAAAAGTTTTAGGGGGGTGGTTGTCGTAAAACTAGGGCTCATAACACTCGTCAGAGACCTGCCTCTTCGAAATGTAAATGCTGCTTTGTCCGATATAAAATTCCTCAAGACCTCATCTTGATATAACATATTCCAATGTTTGTTGATGATTCTTTTGAGAACTAGGGAAGAGTTAGTATAATCAGTGACAAAGGAGACGGGGCTTGCTCTCCTTTTCAGTCGTGGTGATCTCAAGTGGAAACCATGCACAATAAAGAGCCAAGTCCTCATGGCACAATAGCATGACGAGTTCAACAGACATCCAGGGGATCACATTTGGCATTGACTGGTGTGACCAGCACTGGAAAGAATCCACAAGAGTCCAGAGTCCAAGTCTAGAGAGGTCAACCCACATGTTCCAGACAAGGGTTCGTCAGCTACTCTGGTATTTCCTCTGTTCTGCCAAGCCTCATATAAACCTTTGTGAAACTGTGCAGGGATTTACAAAGACATGGGGTGTTCTGCATTCTAACTAGTACTACAAATAGCAATTACTTTCAAAACTGAGGCACATTTTCTTCTAAGGCAAACTCTGCCCACCATGGTTTTCCTTTTCCACCCCATCTTGTTAATGGGATTCACTGCTTGGAAGCAGAAACAGATGTTTGGTCCCTTTTCTTGTTATGTTCTGCAAGCATCTCAATCCTGGACTAAGCGAGTGCAGGATGTTGACTTTAGAAATTCCAGACCTGCCCATTCATCCAATAAGTGATTCTTAATCATCCTTTAATGGGACTTTGATCTACAACTGAACTGATGTTGCAGAGGAATTTACTCATTCAGGTTGCCAGTTCAAAGTATGAATGACATTACAAATTGGCCAAGAGAAATATCCTAAATTCTGAAAGCATTCTAAAGAATCCAGACTGGTCAGAATATGTACTCATTTTTGGATTCCACTTTATATACAAAACATTGATAATGATCATACTAACTTTATCACTTCTGGAGTAATACTCAACCCACAATATATCATAAAGTAAATAAAAGTCAAAACATTACACATTTGTACACTGTATCTAGGATGGGTGGTGTAATTCCTTCCTCATAGTCTCCAATCAAGCCATAACAATGTGGGTACTAGTGGGAGGAGGGCCAGATAACTCCAAGCACCTGCTTGTGCAAGGTTCAAAAACCTAAGGTGTGTGAAGTTTACTGCACCTGGTAATTACTGCATGCAATTGTCACCTCCCCCAGAATCTTCCCCAGGTACATATTGGTAAATCAAACCTGCCAGTATATAGTTGGGAGAAAATGCAGCAGAGAAATTCACTCACACAGCAGGGCAGGGCAGTGCAAAGTACAAAGCACATACGGCTGGCTAAGAGAAATATGCCAAATTCTAAAGGTATCTTAAGGAATCAACATATATTTTTAAATGGCCTCATATTTTGTTTACCAGCCCAATATTTAATACACAAGACAATACACTAACCTTTCTATCATGCTCCTATCTGGAGTTACAGGAAAAACACAATTTAGTATAATGTACTTAAAATCTAAAACATACATTTTCATGTTACCTAAGAAGAATACACCAAGCTTGTCATCCTGGTCAAAGTTTTTACTTTCTATCTTAGGGCCTGATTTAGAGTTTGACAGCTGGGTACTCTGTCTGAACATGATGGTTACCCCATCTGCCTAATTACAAGTGCGTTAGGATATTATGCACTTGTGATTAGGCAGACAGGATATCCATCACACTTAAATTGGAGTACGCATCCACCAAAGTCTAATTCAGGCCCCTAGTCTTTTTTATGGAAGTTGAAATCCTGCAGCGGCACAAATTTAAAGGCTGTGTCCACTGAAGTCTTCTAAAAGCTAAATAGCTGCTGGGTGTGGTCCTACTAAAGCCATTGTTTTTTGGTGGGAAACCTCAGAGCAGGGGAAATTCAACTTTCTTGGCTGCTAAAGTCCTCTTGTCAGATAGATATTGTTTGCACCTTTGCACAGTCAAGATCTCTACTTTCAGAGAGACGTGCAAAGACAGAAAATGCATTTTTAATTGTAACACACTGAATAGCAATTTGTGTTAGTGATTATGGTACTTGCAAGGGGTGTGTTTAGGGCGTCCCTTCCAAACACCGAACTGGTATGGTATGTATTACTGTTCTGCAACTGAATTCCAGTCACAAAACAGGACAAAGTAACCACCAGCTGAAAACTGGTGGTAGCCCATTCACACATGGGAAGGTGTGCCCTGGGTACCACTTTTCCTTTGAGAATGTTAAAAATATATATTTTTAAGAGCAGGCAGTGGTCCCTGGAAAAGTTTTTAACTGCCTTTGAAAAAAATAAAAATGTTCATTTTTATTTTTTATTAGTAGACAGTGATCTGTGAGGCCTCTGCCTGCTCCCAAAAATATGTTTTCAAACATTCTCAAAACTAAAGGAGTCCCAAGGGTACTCCCTCCCATTTGCGAATGGGGTACCACCAATTTTGAGTTGGTGGTAAAGTACAAATGTTTTGTGACCACATTTCAGTCTCAAAACATGAGCACATGCTTTTCAGATTTCCTATTTGGAAGGGAAGCCCAGAACACACCCCTTCCAAATAGTGATTCTGTTTTTGTATGCTTTGTTTTGTTTGACTGTTATTCTGATCATGTGGCCGCACCACAACTACAAATGCCACCAGTTTGCCACCCTTTGCACCACATTATACATACGCCATGCATAAAGTATACAAAGGGGGCGTTCTGGCGCAAGGAGGACCACAAAAAAGGCGCTATTAAATCTTGTATCATTTTTTAACGCTTTCTGAAAACAGGTGTTAAAAGGATGCACCCATTGTAATCAATGGGCCTCCTTGCACTTTGCTCCACTAGCGTCAGAATTTTTGCCGCTAGTGGAGCAAAGCGCCACAAGAGCATAACAAACATTGACGCTATTGTTGCTAATACTGCTATGGCGCACGTATCTTAAATACAATGCACACATGGTGGTGTTAGGGAGACACAGGGCGGGGTGTAAGAAAAGTGACACTGCATTGGTTGCAGCGCCACTTTTCTTAAATTCAGCCCATAGTGTTTTTGGTTGTAAAATAGACAATTCCCAGAGCCATCAAATCATATCTTAAAATGTGATCAGTGAAAAAGGATTTGCATTAAACATATTTATGAAATGGCTCCAAGATAATCAATAGTAGTTAATTTTGCAGCTATGAATTTGTGATTAGCCATTACGTTATGTGAATCAGGGAACAATTTCATACATTTTCTCATTTTTGTACACTGGCTGGTAATTGGGAGCCAAAAATGGTGAGAAATGCAATTGATAATAACAAATGTTGTATTATTCTGTAAAAGTCTTCTCCCTATAAGCAAATTTCCCCACTTGCATTGAGGGCTCCTCGTAACATTAGGGACCACTCAAAATCTGGACTACAAAGTAAATGTGAAGTAACTGATTTCTTTCCATGGTCACAGTTTAGGCCTGCCCTCATGTCTTGTGTTATGTCCACTCACACATGGGAGGCAGCGTCACAATAGGGATAAGTGTGGGAATACAGGGTGTTGGAAGTGACTGAGTTTCGTGCCACATAAATATGGGCATATCTATCTTTTTATTACTACATACTTTGACAATCACAGGGCCTTCTGGTTAGTAAACATCTGGGATCTATGTAACCACACCACTAAGAATTCTCTTGGGTCTCCATGTTTCAGGGATTTCAAGCGTTGGTAGTGTTTGCTTGTTGCTGGATGGCCCAAACCCACACGGTGAAGCCACTCAACACAACAAGTGAGATTAAATTTTTTTTACTTCAGCACACCTTAGACATATGAGCTGTCAGAGAGGGAGTAAACTACCCAGTCTGTATCCTTCTGGGTGCAGACATACTATTTGATGTTTGATGCCCAATACCAAGATGATCCAATGTCCCACCACATTATTATTTTTTTCGTTTTTTCAATGTTGGATTGGCGGGCTTTCACCCCCACCCCATAGCATCATGGTTGGGCAGATTGAGGTTTGAATGCCCACACCACTCCCCCTTGGCCAGATTTTTATTTTTTTTCAAAAATGGTAATGCTGTAGCACTTGTAATGGGAGGGGTGAGATGTGGTCAAGAGCCCCAAACACAATGAAAGGCAAACTAACACCAAACACAAAATACCAACTCATTTAAGAACATTTCAATATAATAAGAATTAATTTTATAATGCATTATTTTATTTGTTTTATGTTTGACCCTGCTAGCTAGTATAAGCACAATTGCCAGGCGAATCAGGGACATCAAGTAGCTAACACATATCAGAATGCAGACGGTCGCAAAAGAATTTGGCTTCACTTAACAAGTAGGCCCACCAATTAAGAAACCAAAGAAAAGACACTTCTGCTTCCCCACCACCAATGAGAAAAACAGCAACAATCACAACACAAATACAATTGAGGGGCATAACAAGACAACAGCACATTGTTAGCAGTTGAGAAATAAATGTAATAATTTCAAGAATAAGGACTATGGAAAGACTGTTGAGGCATGCCCCAATACATCTTCAAGCAACAAAAGAAACACTCTTTTTTTAGCCGAAAGACTTTGTATGCTCAGATATTAATAAACATTTGTGATTTAATGTTTTATCTTTGGGATGAGGGAAGGTTTTTTGTAACTTTTGTTTTTTTATTATGTGTGACATATGTGTTCTCTAATATAATAATACTTTTGTGAGTTTATCATTTGTGGGACATTAAAAATATTCATTAATATGGGAGAGTTTATTGCTTTTAAATAAATAGTATTATTTTTATAATTTTCACTTGACTTAATTTGCATTAATGTAATATGTCTGTATATATTAGATATAGATGCACAAATGTGAATATATTATATGTTAATGCTAAAATAATGATAATTAAGTAACATTTACATGGATAATAATTCTACTTTCTCTAATATACTAAAGAAACTGGACAATACATTACTATAGCCTTAGAACCCGCCGTAGCGGGCTCTACCGGCTATTAAAGGCCCGCTCCCCGGGTTAAATGCCCGAGCCGAAGGCGAGGGCATTTAACAAGGGAGAGGGACTTTAATAGCCGGTAGAGCCCGCTACGGCGGGTTTTAAGGCTATTAGAAAATTCTGCCACTCAGGGCAGAATGTTCTATTAAAAAAAAAAAAATTCACGGAGCCCGAGGGGATTGAAATCCCCTCGGGCTCCGTGAGGCTTTGTTCACAGCTTTTGCTGTGAACAAAGCGAACATTGGAATGTTGGCGCTGCAGGCTTTTACCGGCTAGTAAAAGCCCGCAGCACTCCATTGTTTTCAATGGAGCCCCCAGCATTCCAATGTTCTAATAATTGTTAACATTGTTTTAATTAATGTACATGCTGTGCAGAATGGCATTAGCAGCACATTACTAAAACATATTTGTGGACAACACATAAGAAAAAGTATTAAAAAATAAATTAAGTAGTATTTTTATTTATTTCCTTTCTCTGATGGATAGATTTGTTATGTGACATCTCATGCACTTAAAAATGAAAACTTAGAATTATGTAAATAAAACATGAACTGTTTCTGATCTTCCCATTTGCCTCTCATTGGCCTCTATTATTTCTTCGAGATTCTGTGCTCTCATCGTATTTTCTTTGTTTTCTGGGTTTTCTTATAGAGGACCCTTCAACTCTTTACTTTTTCCATTCCCCTTGGATTAGTATCCCGTGCAATTCTTAGGTTGCAGTTGGCCAAAAAACATGTCAAACCATCTTTTGTTCACTGGCTGCCCGCCCGCAAAAGTTTTGTGAGTAGTCTATTGCCACACAACTCTGACAAGAAGACACAATTTTTGCTTCACAGTCTCCTTGAGCTGAAAGGCAATCAAAGGAAGCCGTCCGATTTTCTTTTATTAATTTTCCTAAAAAAGGCAGCAGAGTGGTAACTTAAGAATCCAGAATAGGCGCAGGTTGCAATTCTTTGTGGATTGCGTGATAACACTTGCGACTGGGACACAATGGGGAATCAGGAGGTTTAAAAGAAATGGTGAGTGGCTTGGGATCCCTGATTCCCATATTACCATTCTCACAATTCATGACATGATCAAGTAGAGATCTCAACAAAAAGGTAGAAGGTATAATGTTGCCACGTCCATGGCCAAAAAAGGTAGGGACAGTTGGCTTAGACAGCTTCGTAAATTGTGGGATCATATTAAATCTCTTTCACATATCAAGTTGCCAAATTCACTTCTCCAAAGATTGGCATGCAAGGTGGAGTGGTGTAATACAATCAGATCTTACTTCCTGTTTGAACGCATGAACATTTAAAACTGCATTAAAATCACCACTGATTTGAATATTTACATAATTCAGGCTTTCATTGTGTTGCCTGTTTCAAGTCTCTTGAAGAAAAATAACATAAAAGCTTCCAATAAACTTGTGCCAAGTGTTACATCTGCTTAGTGCAAGTGTCTACATTATGGGACGGTTTTTTTTGTGTAGGAACGGGCATCTTCATGCACAAAATCAATCTTTAGAGGCATATTCCTCCTTCTATGTGTGCTGCATGTATCACACATAGAAAGAGGAATTAAAAAGGAGAAATAAAGATATTTCTCCAGGTTACACATCTGTTGGGTAGGTGCACCATTGTGACAAAAACCCAGGTTTACCAGTCTTTGTAAATCTGAGTTGCGTCAAAATACGTGGGTGGATGCATGGGAATGCCTATGCTCGACCCATGTAATGCCTATCCGACTCAACTTAATACAAGGAGGCACTGTGCTTTGCATTGCATTAAACAATGTCTTCCCATTGCACAATGCAATACAGTTTTTGCATCCTGCAGGGATTGAAAAAGCATACAATTTCTACAGTACACTACTTAAAAAAGATTGGTTTGATAGCTGTGCTACATTGCTCTATGCTTGTTGCAAAAAAGACATAATAGGATAGTCAATCCAGTCCTAAATATCTTACCCAGTGTTAGCCAAATAAGTAAATGAAGCAGCCAAGGGCACTTTCAAAATGCTGTGAGTGTGAGTCTTTCCCTATAAAATTCGACTTGATGAATTGTTAAATATTATTAAAGCAGTCACTCGTTGCTAAACTGAGTTTCACCCAACTAGAAGTTGTAAAAGTGTTATTGATGTTAGTCATCATGCTCATTTCAGTTCCTTTTCATTGCAAGTTTTTAACTTGGACTACCACCATTTTGTACTGGGATAGATGAAGTAGTTCTTCATAGGTGACAGCGTTGCACCTCATTATCAAAGTAACAAATTTCTTCAGGTAAATCATTTCCAGATCGTAGAAAAGCCAATTCTCAAGGGGCATAATGATTAATGATTCTTGGATTTTTTCACTGTGGGCACTTTGTTGAAAATGATTCGTTATTTTACTACTAGGTATTTGCAGTGGTCCACAGAACAGTCAATGTTTACTGATATTAAGTTCACATGTTTCATTCCTATCACTCTGAGCCTACACCTGTAGGTTCACTAATAGTATCCAGATTAGAGGTGATTTGCTAGTCAATGGCATTACTTTCTGTGAATAGCATAAACAACGCTTTGACGTTATCTCCCATACAAAACTTCACATAAGATCATTCCTCAGGTGATAAAGGTATGCTAGATACTGAAGAGAAATTGGAATTTCACAAATGTCATACAACATTACTGTTAGAAATGGGGTTTTTGGTTGGCAGTCAGGTTACCCTCTGTCCAAGCAAAAGCCCTCACTCTAGTCAGGGTAAGTCACACACTATCCAAGATTATCCTGTGCCCACCCTCTGGTAGCTTGGCACGAGCAGTCAGGCTTAACTTAGAAGGCAATGTGTAAAGTATTTGTGCAATAAGTCATACAATACCACCATATAACACCACAAAAATGCACCACACAGTGTTTAGAAAAATATATAATATTTATCAGGATAATTGTAGGTCAAAAAGAATAAAGATGCAATGGAAAATTGTAGAACTATCACAGGAAAGTGATATAAAGTGTCTTAAGTCTTTAGAATGCAATACAGTGTCTTTCAAGCACAAAGTACCTGGTTTCTGGTGGAAAATCTCCTCAGAGGGCCACAGGAAAAGGGATGCGTGGAAAAAGGGTGTGTGCGTCGATTTCTCCTCAGCACACAAAGACTTGCGTCGTTCTTTTCCACGCGGGGAAGTCGGGCGTCGTTTTCCGGCGCGCAGACAGTCTCTTTTTGTGGATCGCGGGGATTACCAGATGTCCCGGGTCTGTGCGTGGATTCTCCTGCTTGTTTTCCGGCTGTGCGTCGTTCTGCGGGGCTGCGCGTCGAAGTTTCGATCTCACGGTAGGCGTCGCGTCGATTTCTCCTTGGAAGTCGGGCGGCGTTGTCCTTGCGAGGCCGTGCGTCGAAAGTTTGGTCTCACGGCAGGCGTCGCGTCGATTTCTCCTTGGAAGTCGGGCGGCGTTGTCCTTGCGAGGCCGTGCGTCAAAGTTTCGCACTCACGGTAGGCGTTGCGTCGATTTCTCCGGGAAAGTCGGGCGGCTTTGTCCTTGCGAGGTTGTGCGTCGAAGTCTCGATCGTCCCGAGGGCGTCGCGTCGATCAGCGTCGGTGTGCGGCGTTTTTCTCGCCGCGAAACAAGCTGTGCGTCGAAATTTTCGGCGCACGGAGCGTCCAAGTGAAAGGAAGAAGTCTTTTTGGTCCTGAGACTTCAAGGAACAGGAGGCAAGCTCTATCCAAGCCCTTGGAGAGCACTTTCACAGCCAGACAAGAGTTCAGCAAGGCAGCAGGGCAACAGCAAGGCAGCAGGGCAACAGCAAGACAGCAGTCCTTTGTAGAAAGCAGACAGGTGAGTCCTTTGAGCAGCCAGGCAGTTCTTCTTGGCAGGATGTAGTTTCTGGTTCCGGTTTCTTCTCCAGCAAGTGTCTGATGAGGTAGGGCAGAGGCCCTGTTTTATACCCAAATGTGCCTTTGAAGTGGGGGAGACTTCAAAGAGTGGCTAAGAAGTGCACCAGGTCCCCTTTCAGTTCAATCCTGTCTGCCAGGGTCCCAGTAGGTGGTGTGGCAGTCCTTTGTGTGAGGGTAGGCCCTCCACCCTCCCAGCCCAGGAAGACCCATTCAAAATGCAGATGTATGCAAGTGAGGCTGAGTACCCTGTGTTTGGGGTGTGTCTGAGTGAATGCACAAGGAGCTGTCAACTAAACCTAGTCAGACGTGGATTGTAAGGCACAGAGGGATTTAAGTGCAAAGAAATGCTCACTTTCTAAAAGTGGCATTTCTAGAATAGTAATATTAAATCCGACTTCACCAGTCAGTAGGATTTTGTATTACCATTCTGGCCATACTAAATATGACCTCCCTGCTCCTTTCAGATCAGCAGCTGCCACTTCAATAGTGTATGAGGGCAGCCCCAATGTTAGCCTATGAAGGGAGCAGGTCTCACAGCAGTGCAAAAACGAATTGAGGGTTTTTTACACTACCAGGACATATAACTACACAGGTACATGTCCTGCCTTTTACCTACACAGCACCCTGCTCTAGGGGATACCCAGGGCACACATTAAGGGTGACTTATATGTAGAAAAAGGGGAGCTCTATGCTTGGCAGGTACTTTTAAATGCCAAGTCGAGGTGGCAGTGAAACTGCCCACACAGGCCTAGCAATGGTAGGCCTGAGACAAGGAAAAGGGGCTACTTAAGTGGGTGGCACAATCCGTGCTGCAGGTCCACTAGTAGAATTTAATCTATAGGCCCTAGGCACCTGGAGTGCACATTACTGGGGACTTATAAGTAGATTAAATAGTTCAATCAGGTATGATCCAAAGTTACCATGTTTACAGAGAGAGAGCATATGCACTTTAGCACTGGTTAGCAGTGGTAAAGTGCGCAGAGTCTAAAAACCAGCAAAAACAGTATCCACAAAGTGGAGGGAGGCAGGCAAAAAGTTAGGGGTGACTACCCTAAGGCTGTCAGGTCTAACAATTACATTTTATGAATTGCAAATGATGCTAAATTTGAGAATTTCACATTTTTCTGAAGTGCAATTAAAATGTCCTCCAGGCCAGCTGAGAGGTTGACGTCCTGTTTCATCTTATAACATAGTATACTTGGTTAGCAAATTCCTGTACTGTTTCAGTGTGATTAGTGATGTGACATTTTGAGCATTAGAGGTACTTTTGTCTCACAGTCAGTAACTTATTTGCACTATAATAATGCTCAGAGAACAGACAGGAAGGAGAAAAATAAAAATTTGGTTTTGAGCTAGTTTCAGTCTAATCACTGCTACATTTTGACATGCCAACATATAATTGTCTCTCCATCGAGAGTATTCCATAAATATTCTCCTGTACCATCTTCATTGCACGTTTTCTAAATTGCTTATACGAAAGTATGTGGAGAGTCTAGTGATTGTGACTTTGCCAAAGGTCCAAAGTAGATTTTTCCTTTGGATGTTGTTTATGTACTAGACTAAAAGCATGCCTAAAAATGCATATATAGTTAGGTGGAGCTGTTTTAGAAGATGACTGCATCAAAACATGATTGCCAGTTAGAGTACGTGCTGTGCTGGCAGTGTGGTGCTGGTGCCACCACCTGGACTTCCTCTGTGGGTTTGATAACGTTGACAAATTCATATGTTCCTAGCCCTCAATGTTAAAGTTATTTTGTTTCATGCAATTAAGCTCTTTTCCATTACTTATGACTGAAGACATTCCAACCTGAACATGACAGAGTAGTGGATAATGCACATATGTAGCATGGATCCACAATACTGCTACAGAAGAAAATTATTCATGGCCACTATCTCTGGGTTTAATCTGTTATTATACTCTAATGGAAAGAACATGCTGCAAACCAAACCCAATTTACAATAACATTATAATGTCTTAAAAGCTCTACATTTTCCCCACATCTGGTTCAGCACATGAACCAAATGGAAAGCATGTACTCTATCTCTCAAAGACCCTGTAAACTAACCCCATAACTGAGGAGTCAAAGACAGAGGTACTACCTAAGGATCAACTTCCTGGGAATAACAGTCAAGGAAGACTAAAAAAACACTGCATGCAACAAAATACACTCATGTTGGCAAATATTTTAATGCACAACTTCAAATGATCAGGAATAACAGTCAACTTCTCATGTAAAATATTATGGTTACATTCGTCCTACCCTTATCACATACTTGCTACTGTAAGGGCAGGATGTAAAAAGCTTTTTTGAGATCATTAGTGACCTGGTTCGCAGAATCAACCAGCTGTGACCTCAAAAAGCATTGTTTAATGCACAAAATCCAAACTGCCACTATAGTAGTTAGGGTGCACAAACAAAAACAGAATCGATATTTGGAAGGGTGTGTTCTGGGCTTCCCTGGGCCACATTAGTGTAAAACAAATGATGCTAATGTGGAGTAAGGAGGCGCTAGGCCCTCTTAAATATGGCCTATATGTCTCTGAAACCATATGAGTCTTACATACATAACAGTATATAAAATGTGTGATTCAGCCATTGGGTCAAAATAGCCTAGGTGTAAACTATGGGTAGGGAAGGTGGCCACGATGAGAGTTGCCAAACAGCAGATCATTGCATTACCTCTTGCACAACTTGTATAAGCAAGTCATTTTCTTGGGTGAGACCTGACTACTTAGAAGATATGCCCTTTTAGGCTAATCTGACCCACTTGTACCTACAGTCTCATACTGCTAACACTTAATTTACCAGGCAATAAGAAGGTTATGAGTGATCCAGAGGAAGTGGCTCTGATCCAGAGAATGCTGCTCAGAGGGTTCTCCCATTCACCTGGCTTGTGCTGCATTGTCTCGCTGGCAAGATCCACACATCACAAGAAGAGTGAAACATAAGAGACACTGTCAATTGAGAGTTCTGGTGTGCCTTCCTGTGGTGGTGCTGCCTTCCATTGAGGTTGAGCTAGCATTGCTGGGCTCATCTGGACTGACTGAGCGGGGCTAGGTTTCCTTGGTGTCAACCAGCACAGTCCTGATGCAGAAGAACCTTCTTTTCTGCTTTCCTACCAGGTCCAGAGGGGAATTACATGGAGACATCTGTCTGATTCTACTCAAGAACAGCAACAGGAGACTGACCAGAGACACAAAGTGTAAAATGGTGTTTGCTGGTGAGCAAGATGGATTTTCCTGATATCCCAGAAAAGCATGTTGTACAGAAAAGGTTCCTCCTATTCAACTCAGCTGACCTACTTGAACAGCTACCTGCCCTCCTAGCTCTACATCTCACTAATGACAGACTATGGCGTTGGCTGGCGAAAGAGGCACCACTGTTTCAAGTAAGACTGTTACCCCTGTTATTGTGCTATTGTTAGACTTGGCATCCTTGGCGTGGTCTCCCCTAATTTGTCGCCTCTGTTTCCCAGGTTGTTGATGTGTGCTGGACTCTGTTTTTGCTGTTTTTGTTACTCTGAGCACTTTACCACTGCTATCCAGTGCTAAAGTGCAAGGGCTCCTATACAAAATGTGTATGTAATTGGTTTATCCATGACTGGCATATTTGATTTACCAGTAAGTCCCTAGTACAGTGCACTAGATGTGCCCAGGGCCTGTACATCAAATGCTACTAGTGGGACTGCAGCACTGGTTGTGCCACCCACATTAGTAGCGCTGTATTCATGTCTCAGACCTGCCACTACAGTGTCAGTGTGTGCAGTTTTAAACACGCCACTTCGACTTTGCAAGTGTACCCACTTGCCAGGCCCAAACGTTCCCTTTTCTTACATGTAAGACACCCCTAAGGTGGGCCCTAGGTAGCAACATGGGCAGGGTGCAGTGTATGTTTAAGGTAGGGCATTTAGTAAGGTGTTTTATATGTCCTAACAGTGAAATACTGCTAAATTCGGTTTTCACATGATAGCTATGTGGAGTTTAGGGTCTCTGAGCTCACAATTTAAAAATGAATCTTTTAGTAAAGCTGAATTTGAGATTGTGTGTTTGAAAATGCCACTTTTAGAAAGTATACATTTTCTTGCTTAAACCATTCTGTGACTCCGCCTGTTTGTGGATTCCCTGTCTGGGTCAGTTTGACAGTTGGGCTCTTTGCACCTCTCTCAAGACAGTGACACAAAGGGAGCTGGGGTGTACCATGCATATCCTGATGAGCCATCTGTGCTGGGAGGGTGGGGAGGAGTGGTCACTCACACCTGAAAGGGCTGTGCCTGCCCTCACACAATGCAGTCTCCAATCCCCTGGTGTGTGTCTGGGGCCTGGCCTGGGCAAGGCAGGATTTCACAAAAAGAGACTTTCCTTTGAAGTAAGCCTACTTCAAAGGCCAAAATGGGTATAAGAAGGGCACCCAAAACCACATACTTTAGATCACTTCTGGACATCAAGAGGAACCTCTGCCTGTGGAAGAGCTGAAGAGCTGAGGAGAAGTGCTGTCCTGCCTGTGACTGTGCTTTGTGGAGCTATCCTGCAGCTGCTGCTTCTGCCTGGTGAAAGGGGACAAAGACTGGACTTTGTTGTGCATTCCTGCTTGTGAAGAAATCTCCAAGGGCTTGTTCTGAGCTTGCCTCCTGTTGTTTAAGTCTCAGGACAATCAAAGGCTTCCCCTGCCAGCACCTGGACTCTCTACTGAGACTCCTGCCCTGCCAAGTGGTGCCCTATCTAGTTCCTGGGGCCTTGACAGGTGAAACTGGCAGACGAAGTTTGAAAATCCACGCACCGACCGTCGTGCGGGGAAATGTCAGACGCAACCTCCGAGACGTGGCTGAAGAAATGACCCGCCGCCGGCTCCACGGCTGAAATTGACGCATCGCTTGCTTTGTGGCTGGAAGATCGATGCTCATGGCTGGAAAAAAAGACAGGCCACATCGATTACGGAGGCTGGTAACCTCGCAACTCACATAGTGTGGCTTTGCTATTACCATGCAGCAGGATTTTCGACTCAAACCTTGCTGGGCGTGAAAAATGATGCAACGCCTGCCTGGACCCGAGTGCTGCCCGGATCGATAGATCGCTCTCCTGTGGAAAGGAAAACCGACGCACGCCGACCTGACCGGAGATGGAGAAACGACGCACGATCTTGCTTGCGGGTGAGAATTCAACACATTGCTTACCTTTTTCGACATATTGTGTGTTATTTTGACGCTACCCAGGTACTTTTCAAAGCTAACAGTGTTTTACACGTTTACAAAAGGATTTAAGACTCTTTTTGCTTTTAAAATTAATAACTTGACTTGTGTGTTGGATTTTTGTTGTTTTGGTCTTGTTTTGTTTAGATAAATATTTTCTATTTTTCTAAACCTGTGTTGTGTCATGTTGTAGTGTTTTCATTAGGTTACTGTGTGTGTTGATACAAATACTTTACACCTAGAACTCTGAAGTTAAGCCTGCCTTCTTGTGCCAAGACACCAGGGGGGTGAGCAGGGGTTAGCTGAGGGTGATTCTCCTTTACCCTGACTAGAGTGAGGGTCCTTGCCTGGACAGGGGGTAACCTGATTGCCAAACCAAAAACCCCATTTCTAACTGCTATGTTGTATTTCAGCGGTATTTTGAGCTGCGAATGTCCACACAAGCGGAATCAGACTGACAAAAGTTTTGACTTACAATATTTTATACTCTGGAGGAATACCCAGAGTACTCTTTGTAGATGGAAAACCCTAGCTTAAAGAACTTAAGGGGTAAATATATATATAAAGCCATCGAGTAATCAAGTAATCAAGTAACTGAGAGTAATTGGATAGTAATCGGAATGTAATCACAGTGATCCAGCCTAAAATCGAATCTGCACAATGAAAGAAAATAGTCACATAAGTGGAATAAGGCGGGGCCGACACCTATACCCAGTACTAATTCTAGGGTGGAGTTGCACTAAAAGCATTATCAACCAGTTCAACTATCAAAGATGGCTAAACTATTACTGGCTAAGAAACAGGAAATGGGGTCTTCATCAAGGGAAATACAAACCTGCTCAACACCCTGCTACAATGACTCATATTTGGTACATTGTGGCTTCGAGGGGGCTTCTCATGTCAATGGATCCTATAACTGAGGCAATAAAGATAAATGCAACGACATGTCATCCGATGCAGAGACATATGTATCAGATACATTAGGAAAAATATATAAACATGTAATTAAATCTCCCAGTGGTTAGACTACAAAAACAATAGAGCTTGATACTTCCGCATGCCTATTTGATTCCTTAAGTGCAGAATAGGTCAGAGAAGTGCTTCCCACTAGTATTCAGTGAACTCAAGGAAAGGACAAGGAGCAGCCACCCAAGCAATCCACGCAAGGGGGGGCTCACTAAGAACATTAGAAGTTCATTACAGGGAATAGGCAGTGATTGTACATTACAGCTTCTCAGTATAAGTGGTGGACAAAGAGAGCAAATTAAATGATTGCAGCACATACTTATATAAAGAAGAAGGAAATTGTAGTGCTGAACATGGGGACAGAGAGTGAGAGTAAATAGGATAATTGTGTCAGAACAGGCATATAATGCTTGGATAAAATGGAACTATCAGTCTATATATTACAATATTTAAAATAATGCCTGAATAATGACACATGGGAACAAGACTGTTGAGGAAGCAAAGGTGAAGTTTAAGAGCAAGAAAAATATGAGGATAGGATATCTCATCTGCATTATAATTTGTTGCCAATTCTATGTACAACCACAAAATTCTTTGCACAGAGAAATTACTGTCATTACAGAATTAGTCAGAAATCAATTGAAACAGCCACATATCTCTAAACATGTATCTAAAACGTTTAATGACTTGGCTGACGCTTTGCTATGATAGAGAGAACACTGCTACTTTCCAAGTTGTGTACACTGGGAATTCCAAATACAGTTCATAGAGCTATGAACAATGCATACAGATTTACTTTAATGTTGTAATAAATTATTTATATATATGTTGTTTATTATAACACACTTTGATAACTTTTTTAATTTAAAAACATTAACTTTTTATTACTAATAATTAAAGAATATAAATTACCTTCAGACATAACTTTTTGAAATTAAAGTATGGAGAAGACTGAGAGTACGTAGGACATGATTAATATAGGAAAGCAGGAATGAGAATCATCTTTAGCTATAAATACGTTTTTTAATGTAGGGTTTTTTGTAGGCCTGGGTGAAATTTAAAATATGCTGACATAAGTTTAGTATTTTTCTTAATTCCACTTCATGCTTGTTATGCAAGTTACACTATTTTTCCGCTTTGCGTAGGTATAGGCCATGTGTGCTCAAATCTACAGTAAAATGAACCATTTGTGGTAACACTTTTCCGCAAACAGAACATGAATAGCTGCTATGTGCTGTGCTCTTCCTGAATGAATCCCCTGCATTACCGCTACAGCAATAGCCCAACCTGTGATTAGCCTTGAATATATGTGAAAAATGTGTGAAATGCCTCCCAGGAGCAAAGAGTAGGCCAACCTGAATAGACAGAGATGACCCTTCTGAGCTCCATATAATATGTAGAATGGGGGCTGTGGGCATTCCTTTTGACATTACAATGTCAAGTCCTGTCGGATAAGTCTGTTAAGCCACATGTAATACTTGGGGTGTACCTGTAAGGGAGAGAAAAGGATGTCAAAACAACTTTTGCCTGTCTACTGCCTGGTTGCTGGAGAGCCCTGTGTCTGTCATGCTAGACTTCTGTCTTTGGGTTTTGTGGATACAGTGCCTACTTCAAACTGGATTTTAGTATAAGATGTAGGTGGATACTAGGATTGAGTTTTTGTGGGTACAGTGCCTAGTTTAAACTGGATTTTAGTATTAGATGTGGATGGACACTAGTATTGTCATGGTGTACTCCCCATACATACACACCCAACACTCAGGAGCTCAAGTTGAGTACGGCTGAACACTTCCACCATCTTGGTTTTTCCCTAGAATATGACATTTTTTGCTTTTTTTTACAGTAAAACACAAATGAATCACTGAAAATGTAGGTATGTCAGGTAATGGAAACTTTTGACCTATTGGCTAGGGAGAGGTTACGAGTCAACCCTATCTATTAGCTTCTGTCAGCCATAAATGTAGCACTTACATGCACCCACTTTGGAACACTTTCTGGACCTGTAGAAGATCAGAAGAAGACTGGATCTCCTGTCCATAGCTGGAGAGGCGCCCTGACAGATTGAACCTGCTCTCTCTTGTACTCAGGACAAAGAAGTGAACTCCTAGGATCCATTGGTTAAAGTGGGGTGTGACTACAGGGCAAAAACAAACTATGAGATGCCTTTTCCTGGGAGTACCTAGTTGGTCAGTGACAACTTACCTGAGTTGAAACCTGCTGCTGGCCTTCACTGACACCATGTGACTCTACAAGTGCCTCCCCTGAGTTCGAGGGGACTTTCAAAGTGTACTCATGTTGTGGATTGGGACTACTTAAAAAACTAAGATGGTGAAATGTTTGGCCAGGACAAACCTAGTTTGTGTGCCTGACCCATGCTCCATCGTGGTCATCATTTAATTTGGCCTAGGTGCCGCCCTACCACACCCTTAACTAACATTGACAGTTTTGTTTTTTGTTGCTATTTCTACTTAACATATTTTATATTCACCTGCAAAGATGCATTTTGCACTAAGAAATAGTGCTAAATGCAACAGAACACAAATAGCAGTACAAACAAGGGCCACTTACTCTCGAAATTTATCACTAGTTCCTTAAAGCAAAATGCGATCCTCAATAAACGTGTTCTTGTAGTAGGATCTATTTCCCCGAATTACTCTTAATTATGCAACTGCATGTAAGTGCCTTATTACCTGTAATTCTGTGTCAAAGATTAAAGCAGAATTACCAAATTTACTCAGGTTACTTTGGCATAGTAATTAGTACTGTCAGGGTCAAAATATGGCATACAGGGAGTGCAGAATTATTAGGCAAGTTGTATTTTTGAGGATTAATTTTATTATTGAACAACAACCATGTTCTCAATGAACCCAAAAAACTCATTAATATCAAAGCTGAATATTTTTGGAAGTAGTTTTTAGTTTGTTTTTAGTTTTAGCTATGTTAGGGGGATATCTGTGTGTGCAGGTGACTATTACTGTGCATAATTATTAGGCAACTTAACAAAAAAATATATATACCCATTTCAATTATTTATTATTACCAGTGAAACCAATATAACATCTCAACATTCACAAATATACATTTCTGACATTCAAAAACAAAACAAAAACAAATCAGTGACCAATATAGCCACCTTTGTTTGCAAGGACACTCAAAAGCCTGCCATCCATGGATTCTGTCAGTGTTTTGATCTGTTCACCATCAACATTGCGTGCAGCAGCAACCACAGCCTCCCAGACACTGTTCAGAGAGGTGTACTGTTTTCCCTCCTTGTAAATCTCACATTTGATGATGGACCACAGGTTCTCAATGGGGTTCAGATCAGGTGAACAAGGAGGCCATGTCATTAGATTTCCTTCTTTTATACCCTTTCTTGCCAGCCACGCTGTGGAGTACTTGGACGCGTGTGATGGAGCATTGTCCTGCATGAAAATCATGTTTTTCTTGAAGGATGCAGACTTCTTCCTGTACCACTGCTTGAAGAAGGTGTCTTCCAGGAACTGGCAGTAGGACTGGGAGTTGAGCTTGACTCCATCCTCAACCCGAAAAGGCCCCACAAGCTCATCTTTGATGATACCAGCCCAAACCAGTACTCCACCTCCACCTTGCTGGCGTCTGAGTCGGACTGGAGCTCTCTGCCCTTTACCAATCCAGCCACGGGCCCATCCATCTGGCCCATCAAGACCCACTCTCATTTCATCAGTCCATAAAACCTTAGAAAAATCAGTCTTGAGATATTTCTTGGCCCAGTCTTGACGTTTCAGCTTGTGTGTCTTGTTCAGTGGTGGTCGTCTTTCAGCCTTTCTTACCTTGGCCATGTCTGAGTATTGCACACCTTGTGCTTTTGGGCACTCCAGTGATGTTGCAGCTCTGAAATATGGCCAAACTGGTGGCAAGTGGCATCGTGGCAGCTGCACGCTTGACTTTTCTCAGTTCATGGGCAGTTATTTTGCGCCTTGGTTTTTCCACACGCTTCTTGCGACCCTGTTGACTATTTTGAATGAAACGCTTGATTGTTCGATGATCACGCTTCAGAAGCTTTGCAATTATAAGAGTGCTGCATCCCTCTGCAAGATATCTCACTATTTTTGACTTTTCTGAGCCTGTCAAGTCCTTCTTTTGACCCATTTTGCCAAAGGAAAGGAAGTTGCCTAATAATTATGCACACCTGATATAGGGTGTTGATGTCAATAGACCACACCCCTTCTTATTACAGAGATGCACATCACCTAATATGCTTAATTGGTAGTAGGCTTTCGAGCCTATACAGCTTGGAGTAAGACAACATGCATAAAGAGGATGATGTGGTCAAAATACTCATTTGCCTAATAATTCTGCACTCCCTGTATGTGAAGGAGAAACCAGAGAAGATAGAAGTGGACACCCGAGAACCACAAAGAAGTCTTTAATTGGGCAGTTTCTTTCTCCATCCCTTTGGGAGAGAAAAAGCTTTCATCTAAAACTGCAACATTAAATCTCTATCAAAGAGATGGCTTAAAGGGTACTTCCAAGAAATACTCCCAAGGCAGTTCAGGGATGTGAAAGCTCATGAGGGCATGCTCCAGACACCTTTCTAGAGCTAAATAGCAATGTGATGCAGAGAAGGCATTGTTGGGAACTGCTGTGCCCTAATTCGGACCTGGTAAACTGTCCAGTCACAAGTGCTGCAGTGGTAGAGAGATGTCAACCTTGCGTAACAGCATATGCCAATCTATTGCAACAAGTGCTCCAAAGTGATGGTCATGAAGGAGCAGAGTGCCTCAACAAGAGATACGTTGGTGTCCAAACATCAGTGTGAATGAAAAAGTAGCATTTGTTGTTTAAATTACAAGTTCAGAAGGTCTTTTTAAGTTGAATCTCCTAAAACTTGCAAAAATCCCAGAAATGTCTAATGATTTACTAACACAAAAAAGTCATTTTTATAAACACCTTTATTGGTTTAAAACAGGCTTGACATCAAGAAGAAAATCTCCACAAAAGTGACTAAGTGTGAATCTTGACTGGGACCGACTGCTTAACCTATCTGACCTGCGCTCCATCTCGGTTGGCCTGAAACTTTGAGTTTGTCCCAGTCGAGCTGGGATGGCCATGGGTGGAGCGTCATGCTTTTTGGCACTTGAATCGACATTTATTTATTTAATCTTTGAAAATTCATATCTCTGGTTTCCTACATTGAAGTTTAGTCATTTTTATGTTGTTTTAAAGATACAAATATTCTCTATGTTTATACTTTGGTGTTGGATTTTTATTGTGATGTGTCTTTCACTTATTTACTGTTTTAGTGATATTAAATGTTTACACTTGCCTGTCTCCAAAATTAATCCTGACTGCTCATTGCCAAGCTACCAATGGTTGAGCAAGGATTATTTTATTGAGACTGTCTGGACTTTATTAGTGATTGCATAATACTACTATCAGAAGGTACAAACGTTAACCTACTAACTACCCACTTTACTACATAAGGGCATTGAGGGTATGAAGTGCACTGTTGCCTATTGCATGCCACTTGGTGTCCTTACATACTTATGCAAGGGAACTGAGGGGTATGCACTGCACATTGTGGGGCCCACTGTGCCCAATGGCAAAATTAAACAGAACTCTGCAGAATTTTAATGCAATTCTGCAGAATTTGAAGAATGAAACTCTGCCAATTCCACCCACCCCCCGTTATAACCTATATTCCACTGTTTGATAGGTATGCTTGCACTAACTGATCACGCATACTTGGTCTTAGTTGAGTGCAAAGAGGTGGGATTGTAAATTGATTGTCAATTTAAAAATTGATATCTCATAATTTACTAACATCCATTTTAACATCAATTTCCTAAATAGATAGGACAGCGGGTTCTACATTGAAATGTAAGTAAACGTTTCTGTATTTGTATTTTATTGATTGAAACTGACCTAGCAATTATTATTTAATATATGTTTTTTTGCCTCGTTGATCACTGCCAATCAATTTAAGGAATATTCATGAGCTCTTCATCTTTCACCAGATTCAGTTAGCCAGGAACTCACTGTTTTTACAACAGTCCCAAAATATACATATACAGTTACCAAAATGTACTTCATAACTCTATTTGGTGGAAAATAAAAAGATTGTAAGATTATATTGGGTATCAGTTGTCATAGAAACATTATTGTTGCTCAACCCCCTCTGATAGGCAAAACATTTGGAACAAGAATTTTAAGTGCGGTTTGTTTAAAAGTTCTTCATTCACCTGGTGATCAAGATGATTAATCCACTAAAATATCATGTTGGATAATTTTCAGTGCCGTATAGAATGAACAAAGTTGTCTATGAGCGTTTTCAACGAGGATAAATGGTTCCCCAATTAAATGTTGAAGATAAAGATGTTGTGGTTTGAAAGGAGTAAGAATGCATGTCAATAGGGTTCTTCGCCACACTGCTTTTATGCAGTTGTATTAATTAATGGGCTTACTTAAGGAGATAAATCCGTTCAATTCAGTTACCCTGAAAGTTTTCAAAAACATCTAGGG
The DNA here is from genome assembly GCF_031143425.1 of Pleurodeles waltl. Classification (NCBI taxonomy): domain Eukaryota; kingdom Metazoa; phylum Chordata; class Amphibia; order Caudata; family Salamandridae; genus Pleurodeles; species Pleurodeles waltl. Next base: position 717,509,488 of record NC_090438.1, read on the forward strand.
TACGACGATGACTTAATCCTAAAGGAATGAGTTCTTTTGTATGCCCCAGTGCTCTGCCTTCCACTTTTAACAAACAAGTTCCAAGTATTCAGTGCATCGAAATAAATCCGACGATTTACCTCGCATATCTTTGTTCACGTTTCTTCATTTCTGAAGGAAGCAATCAATAAGCATACCAAATCCATTTTTTCCTATAGCAAAAGAGGCAACTCAAGAAAAGCTTCACTTTCATGTAAGTTTCAGAAGTAAACTTGAGTACAGTACATAAAGAATATGTGATAACCTCCTGTATATCATGAAAGACATTTACAGTAAATCTGGAAGTGATAAGAGCGAAATCCGAAGGCTATTCAACTTGCAGCTACAAGTGAGTTATGCGATGGCTTCTTGTGTGTCAAGGTAAATTCACAGTCAGCTCTACGAGTTCATGTATTATTAATGCGGCACGTCTGCTGTGATGTATTACTGCTCCGTTTTTATATTGGAGATATAATCTATTGTTTCAGAAAAAAAGTGTTGTCTTTTTGGACTTCTGAAAAAGCTTCTTGTTTGATTCTGTTTCTGTGAGGATACTGTCATTATCTTTTCCAGAGTTATGGAAAGTATGTGGTCGCAAAATGACAACCGAGAATATTTTAGTTTAGCTTGTAATGAAATAACGAACGGGCTCATTTCAAAACTGTTTTGGTTGAAAGTTCTGCTCACATATGTAAAAAGTATTTTATCAGGTGTGCATCTACTCGTGCTATTCACAAAACGTTAATTCATGATACTACTCTAAGATGTGGCAGTAAATGTTCAGCCATGAGCAGGTTGTGCGCACTGGATCGTTTTTACATGCCCACAAATGTCTTTGGGTGTTCGCAAACTTTTTGTCACCCCATGACCACCCTGAAAAATAGAAAATATTTAGTGTGCTCATAGGCAGGAGTAAATCCTATAGAAGGCTAGAGATGAAACACATCTCCGTATCCAGGCTTACTTTAAAAAATATTCTATAAATAGTTGTGTCGTATTTAACGTTTTGATGTGACTTACTAATGAATTTCCAGAGGACAGACATGTGTTCTAATGAAAAAAGCTTTGTGAAGGAAAGGCCTCCTTTTTGCCCTGGTCACCCCCACACTTTTTGGACAGGTACTGGTGGTTACTGATTCTTGGCTGTGCCCTGGGTGCTGCTTACCAGTTCCAGGGCCAGTGCTCTTTGTAAAGTGGATATGCAAATTAGGCTAATTATAATTTGCTAAGTTAACCTATCTATAAGTCCCTAGTATATGGTAGGGCATGTAGGTTTATGGACCACAGAATAGGTAGCCATTCCTTGCTGGCTGCTTTTAAATTAAAGTTACATGCAAATTCGACTTTGGAATTAAAAGTAGTTCCAAAGTCTTAAACTACCTTATTTTTACATGTAAGTCACCCCTAAGGTGTGCCCTGTGTGCCCCTAGGACTGGGTGCCATGTAACTATAAGCAGGGACCTTATAAAAGTAGTTTTATAAGCCCTGGTGAGGTAAAACAGCCACATTTGTTTTTCCCTCATTGTAGTGAAATGCCTTCATAGGCTAGAATGGGGAGACATTATTTTAATTTTAAAAGTCCCCTTAAATGACAGATACAAAGAGTTTGGTATCAAATTTATTGTTATAATAAATCCCACAACTTCCAGTTGTGGGATTTAATATAACTTGTTCAGGTAAAGTGTTTTAAACCTTACCTGAAAAGTTGCCAATTTCAGCCCTGCATTGTTTTTGCTGCTGTGCTCTGATTGGCCAGCCTCTGGCAGCCTGGCCAGGCTGCCTTGATGAGGTGTGAAGTGGCCTGGCTTCACACAAAGAGATGTGCCTGTGGGAGGGAATCTCCCCTCAGCAAATGGTGAGGCAGGAAGGGGAGGGCTGCCAAACTGGTCTTCAAAGGCAGAGAAGGACATTTGGAGCAACCCAGCAACACCACCACATCCTACAACGCCAGACAACTAGGTGACCCCTTGATTAGATTAGGAGAGGGCAGGAGAGGGGTGTGTTTATGATTTTTAGCCACACCAGTGGGTGTGCTCAGCCAGATGTAACCTCCAAAAATAATTTTCAGCCATGATGGATTTTTGAATAATGTTGCCTCCTGGGGTTGTTTTTGCCACATTTCCCAGCAAGTGGTCATCACAGGGAAAAGGACCCTGCACCTGATTGGAGAATCAGGACCCCCCTGTTTTTCCCCCAGGAGCAAAGATAAAACTGGCAAACCTGCGCCCACACCTCAGATCCCCATCAGATTCCAACAAGGAAGAATCAAAAGAGACGAAGGAATGCCCTGCGGGACCCCTGGCCTGCACCTGGAACCTGCACTCTGAAAGACTGCACCAGCTGCACACTTGGGCTTCACCACAAGAAGGACTTTGCCTGGCTTCAACTGTTTCAAGGAGGGACTCCCTGTTTGCTACAGAAGACAAATTGCTAACCAGAGTCCCCTGCACCAACTCCTGAAGAAATCAACCAGCTGACCACTGCCCAGTGGCCAAAAAGGAGTTTGTGCCAGGTGCATTCTGGGAGTTGTAGTCCACACCCCCAAGGATCATCTCAGGGCTTCTGGACCCTTGGGGTGAGCTGTGGACCCAAAACGAACCTTAAATGAACATCTGGGAGCAGATCCAGAGGTTTGGAGAAGTTTGGAGAACTTTTGAAAAAAAGCTCCGTAGAGGGACCGACCCGCCGTGGCAACTCTAGCCGGCTTGCCTCAACCGCGACCCGGCCTGATTTGCAGGTTCGTTCCGGAGAAGAAAATCTCCAAAAAAGAGACTAAGTTCGAACGCACAAAGTTGACCGGGACCTCCCAGCCAGCGTATCCGAGGAGGGCTCCAAGGATGTCGGATCAAAATCCAGGTTTACCCCGGTCGAAGGATTTTCACCTAAAAAAATGACTAAGTCCGAAGGTAAAAATCTCCACCGAGGATTCCCACGACACGTATCCGTAGAAGGGTTCCAGGAGGTTGGATTGGACTGGCAGGTTCGTCCCGCTGAAGAAAAACTTCAGAAAAATGACTAAGTGCGAAGGTAAACTTTTGATCGAGGCCTCCCGCGGCCTGTAGCCGAGCCGGGCTCCATCGCAGTCGGCCTTAAACTTTGACTTTGCCCTTGTCGAGGTGCAACCAGATGACCCGATTGGCACTTTTTGTTTCTAGGCACTAAAAAAACAATAATTCTTTAAAAATTCATATCTCCAGTTCCCCTTATTCGATTTTACTCATTTTTGTGTCATTTTAAAGATACAAATATAATCTATTTTCACAAATTGGTTTTGGATTTTTAAACTGTTTCCTGTGTTTTATTTAATTACTGTTTTGTGGCATTTGAATGCTTTACACTCTGCCTCCTCAGTTAAGCCTTGTCGCTCGTTGCCCAGCTACCAAGGGTTGAGATGGGTTTAATTTACTGAGACCTAACTGGACCTAAGTGGAGGTTAGTGGCCCATTGCTAAGTCTAGGTAATACCTGCCCTTACCAATAACCCATTTTCCAACACTTTGGAAATACCAAATATTTTTCTTTTGTGAGTAAATATACCCTACTCCTGAACTGTGTACACAATGGGGTCTATTCATGTAGGGAAAGCTACCTTAAGAGATCTTCGTACACGTAGATTTCTGCCCATGACTCGTTGGAAATCTCAGCAAGGATCCGGTTCAAGAAGTACAGATGGATATTTCCTTCCATTATTAGGTGTATGTGTCTAAACCCACTTAATCAATGGGGTGGAAAATGTTCAACTGGATTTATGATTGTAATGTTATTAATGAAATATATATTTTTTTCATCTAGTAAATTTAGGCTTGATTCTTCTTATCATAGGTGGGGCTCTCTGCCCATGAAATGTAGAACTACAAATGGAAAGGAATGGAAAAACAACATTCACAAGAGGAAAATCACAGTCCTGACACAAAATTAACCCTGGAAGCATATAGATACAGCCTCCACCCTGAGAAATGCAGTCACCCCCATGTACAGCCAGGCACCAGAGTTTACCTTCCATGATGCAGACCACCCCATTCAAGAAGAAGAGGACATTCACTTGAAAGGGAGACAGGCATGATAGGTTCCTTTGTAGTAGATCACCACAGGGTCCACATAGTCTGCCCTCACACATGGCAGGGAACAGAGAAGGCAGCCATGTGGCATGAGGTTATGAACATGATAAATGCATTGGAGTTAGAAGTCATTGAAGACATGTTTTTCTGGGCGCAGGTGGAAAAAGATCTTCTGGGAGGAGGACCTGAATATGACCTCCATGTTACCTCCTCACTGAATGGATCCTCTCTGCCATGCACCTGACTTCCAATATGGTGTGCCTGTTCCAGGCAATCCCAACATCAGTCTAGGTAACAGCAAATGAGCTTGATAAAATCCTAATGGCATTTGAGTGTTTTGCTCTGTTTTTGTAACTTCCTGAACAATTGTGAATGATACTATAGAGTGCTATCATAAGATGCAACCCACAGGACTAGCACATTAGCATATGTCCAGTCCTTGTTTTCCAGAGCTATACAATACCAGGTGGAGTGTGAGTTCTCTGGTGGCAGACATTGGGGTGAGTACAAGAGGGTCAGAAGAGGCATTTAGGGGTGCTTCTGAATGGAGTGATCTAGGTATTTCCCAACCGGGGCAAGGTGGGAAAGGCTTGTAGTGTCCCAGGTAGGTCCCAGTATAGTGGGATGGGTGAGGGAGCCCATGTATGGTCTCTGAGGTGAGGGAACGGAGTGGGCTGAGTCCCAGGATGCCCGAGATCCAGTCCCAGAGCCTGAAGGGTTCCATGAGTGAATGCCAGGAGGGGAGCATAGCCTGTACCTTAGGGCCATCCACTGAGAGAACATGAAACAACCTATTCCAGGGAAGGAGAACTAAAAGAGTTGAACAATGTAAAAATAATTTTCCAATTTCTGAAAAAAACTCACCTCCAATACTGTTAACTTACACATTGAGCACCACACCCTCAAAATGCCTTCACTTACAAAACACCTCTTGCACCATTTGAAAAGCTAATCTGCTCATTCGAGGGCACGAAAAACCACATATCTAAACCTGGCCACACCATCCATGACTCAGAGTCACTCAACAAGTGGGCATACCAAATTTATTGGGAGGCTAATTTGAAAGTGTAGATTCTAGATGCAAACTGAGAAGGTATCTGGTTAGATATCCCTAAAAGCATCCCATTCAGATAATGCCCCTACAAGGTGATGTACCACTGTTTCTTTACCCCAATACAATGGAGCAGAATATACCTGTCAGCCTCTACACTATGCTGGAGCTGCAACCGGTCAACTGGTGACTTTTAACACATCTAGTGGTCCTGTGTGATTATAAAAACCTTCTAAAAGGAATTCTTGGGTATGTTAAAGGGACCCTGGGTAATCTTTTTCTGACTAACCCTGGCATTTCGATTGCAGGTTTACAACCAACCGATCTGGAGGGCATTGGAGGTTAGTGTGCTAAATGCCTGGAGTGGCCAAACAACTCATTGCTCTCTTTTAAAAAAGAAATAGCCCCCTGCCATCTCATTGTCCCCATTATTCATTAATCTGTTTTCTGTTTATCTACCTCTGTCTTGCAATAGACAATTTTGCAGGTGCACAGCGAAAGGTTGGCAGTGTCACACAGAGGGATTTCTCAAAACAGTAATAACCACTCATTTAATTTTTTTCTAATAAAGACATGATCAGAGCAGGAGATAGAGGGCCATATTTATACTTTTTGACGCAAAACTGCGCTAACGCAGTTTTGCGTCAAAAAAATTAGCGCCGGCTAACGCCATTCCGAAGCACCATGCAAGCGCCTTATTTATTCAATGACGTTAGCCGGCGTTAGCCGCCAGCGCTGCCCGGTGTGCGTGAAAAAAAACGACGTACACCAGGCAGCGCCGGCGTAGGGGGATATGGAGCCTGGGCGCCAAAAAATGGGGCAAGTCAGGCTGAGGCAAATTTTTTGCCTCAACCCGATTTGCGCCATTTTTTTCGACTCCCAACCCCCATTGAAATGACTCCTGTCTTAGCAAAGACAGGAGTCATGCCCCCTTGCCCAATGGCCATGCCCAGGGGACTTCTGTCCCCTGGGCATGGTCATTGGGCATAGTGGCATGTAGGGGGGCACAAATCAGGCCCCCCTATGCCACAAAAAAATACAAAATAAAAACTTACCTGAACTTACCTTAATGTCCCTGGGATGGGTCCCTCCAGCCTTGGGTGTCCTCCTGGGGTGGGCAAGGGTGGCAGGGGGTGTCCCTGGGGGCTTGGGAGGGCACCTCTGGGCTCCTTCCGAGCCCACAGGTCCCTTAACGCCTGCCCTGACCAGGCGCTAAAAAACGGCGCAAAAGCGGCCGGACGTCATTTTTTTTGACCCGCCCACTCCCGGGCGTGAATTTTGCCCGGGAGTGTAAATACGGCGCACATGCCTCGGAGTCAATTTTTTAGACGGGAACGCCTACCTTGCATATCATTAACGCAAAGTAGGTGTCCACGCTAAAAAATGACGCAAACTCCATGGACTTTGGCGCTAGACGCGTCTAACGGCAAAGTATAAATATGGAGTTAGTTTTGCGTCGGAATTGCGTAAAAAAAAACGACGCAATTCCGGCGCAAACAGAGTATAAATATGCCCCAGAATGTCTTCTCAGAGTTAAATGTTCAATCAGGGGCTCACAATTGGCATGTACGTCAGAAAATTCAAATTTGGAGACTCAGTGCTATAACAAGTTCTGTTTTTATTAGAAGTAAATTACAGTTTACAGAAAACTGCTAACATACCCAAAAACTATAAGCTGTTGGACATTGCTCAGGACATGCAGGACATCCCTTTGGTATAAGATAGCTGGTTGGTCAACCATGATAACAACAATCTGAGGTACATATTGAGGAACATCCATGGTGTCACAAAGCATGTCTCCTATTTCACTGAATGGTGTATAAATTGAATTAATGATATAGGACATGCAACTATCTGAGTCACAGGCTACTTCGACTGAGGGAGTAAGTTTTCTGACAGAAAATCTAATAGGTTCACTGCTGTAGGAAAATACACAGTGTACTTGACTCTAAAGATACCATGAAAAATTGCCTTTTTTGCAAACAAAGTACACCATCATATTTTGAAATGAATAGCCACACAATAAAATACAATGCTCTGAGTCTTGGTTTGGCAGAACGGCTACTCCACAACAATGAAACAGAAATCCCTACACTTTATCACAAGTTCAACAGAATTTAGTTTAATTGTAATAAGGTGGACATGCTATTTGTCATGCTGCAATTTAGTAACTTGTCCATCAACCACATAATCAGGCCCAGAACATGGTATGAAATGGCATCACACACCACTGAGTGATACCCTTCTTAAAATTAAAATAAACATTTGTCAACAATATTAAATCAGAACAATGTATCTTAAATGAAATTCAGATAATATCTCCATGTTTTTATAAACATTTGAATATTTACCATCAAAAGTTTGTTAATAACATTTTATTGTGTTTTGTTTGCTCCCATCAAAGGAAGAAGATATGGTGAGCCGCTGCAAGACATTTGCGCCAGCAGGAGTCTTTAGGTACCACAGCGTTCACTACCATAAATGTTGGAAGACCTTAGGTGGTGGAGCAGTCTCATCACATTTAATCAACTAGGAATGCCCTCCCAGCAGAAACAGTGATGTGGTGGTCACTGACCCCCATGATGCGGTGCATTCTGGCAATGGCCTACCCCAATTTGGATGGGGAGCTGAAGGCCATAGAGTAGCAACCAAAGGGCAAGTTTCATCACCCGAAAAAAATATTGATGTTGCTTATAATCCTTCTTTATGGTTTGCTGGCTTGAAAAGTATGTCACAAGCTTGACAGATATACTGTACTGTTATCCCTAAATGTCATAGGATGTAATAAACCTTTAAATTAGCGGAAGATATAGCTGTCACATTCATCACTGAGAAACCAAGACACCTGCCAGTAAAGCAGGCCCTATGTGTCTCTATAGTAGTCAGTGGGAACAATGCCTTACTAATTTTCTGCCTGCAGTTTAGCACTTTAACATGTTTGCACATTAATACGTGAACTCAAATATGTATGCTAAGGTTATGATTTACAAACAAAAAATATAAATATATTTTACTACATTTTGGAGAATGTGGATCTCCAGTGCAAATATGACAGATATTCTATCTGCTGTTTTACTAGTAACATAGGAAACAAGCATTTGCAATGCAATGGGTCTCGCATTTGCTCGAGTTAGTGCTTTTAGCGTTGTAAACTCCTAACCGGACTTTTCTTGCCACATAAATTGAAAATGAAAAGTAAAACAGTTTCACATAAGTGAGCCAGCGGTTGCCATGAGCGTGAAGGAGAACACAAAAGGAAAAAGAAGTTCGCTCGCAGTCAAACGTATCGGTAAAAGTGCAATTGCCCATGTAACTAAACTGCCCCCAAGGAGGGACAAATGCAAAGCGTTTACCAATGATAACAAATAATTTTTGAAGGACAAGCCCATGAAGGAGTGATAGTGATGGGCGTGTGGTGGGCATGATTAAAAGCCCAAATAGATAACAACATGTCAGAAAAGCAGCACTTGTGCGCTGCTATGCTTGACCTAAAAATGGCCTTTTAACACAACAGACAAAATATCTGTCACATTATTGACTGAGCATCCTCTTCACCAAACTTAACAAGAGGCCCCTCATTGAGTGGTTGATGAGACTCTCATTTTTGTGGTGCAAGTACGAAGTGTTGGTCATGCTCAGATGTCTTATAAAAAATGATGTGTTGGTAATACCATGGTAATAAAACTAATCTGTGACATAACTAGGATCCCTAGAGTATTTATTGGTCACTATGTGAGGGGATGTTTATAGTGGGCATCCAGGACCTAGTCAAGTGTATGAGCAGACAATTGTCCCATAGGCAGGCACACACACACACACACACACACAGTATGAAATCCGATATATATGCTACAGATATAGTGATAGCAGGACTTGCACATATGAATTCAGGGCATTGTCTACATCATACAGGAAGCATGGTTATCACCAAAGTGTCAACAAACAAAATATGGCTGATTTTGAGTTTGGCAGTTGAGATACTTATTTGCAAACATATCAGAACACATATACACCATATTACATGTGTGTTAAACCATATGGCACTTCTAAAATGGTGGACCAGACATATCACATTTGGTAAAGATTACCCCATCAGTCAACCTCTATATATGGGGCACAGTGTTTTGAATAATAAACAACGCTAGCTTTTCCTTCAATGTGGCATTATCAAATTAAGATTTAGAATAACTGATTTAGAGATTTGTGAATGGGTACTGAAAAGTGATAGATATCCTATCAGCCTTACCATCCTTATCAGAAATACAATAGATTATAATGCACTTGTAACAAGGAAGATGGGATAACAATGACTTTTGTGATGGAGCAACTTGTCTGCTACTTTCTTAATCGAGCCCTTGGTGATGTCACATTTGGTGCCCTTTCTTTGCACTTTTTACCAACAACATGTAAATTGAGGACCTCTTTTATGTGCATACATTTGATAAATCTATTCTGTACTGTGTAACTAAGGTGTGCATGTCTGCTTTCTGCATCCCCCAGAGCCAGTGAGAAAGACACTGCCCACACTACAGGGGATCATGAGCAGGGCTACTTGGAGTAGGGAGCAGGAAGGTGGAGCCACTGACACTGAAGGGCCCATTGGCACTGATGGTGAGTGGCCTTACAGAAGGCCACTTATCCATCAGACGCTGTGGACTCACTGTATCTAGAACCTCATGGTGGTGCCTTAAACATCATAGAACAAAACCTCTGATCCAGTGGCTGCCACCACCATTACTGCCTGTACGATACTCTTAGTACCAAGCGTGCACCCAATACGTAAATCCACTGGGTCTCATTTGCACTTCTTCCCCTGCTCCCATGCTGCACTGATGGTGTCATGGGGCACAATAGATTCTTAAGATCCACTCATGTGGGGCAGACTGCATTGTTGCTTGCCTTCTAGTTTGTCAGTCTGCAACTGGCTCAAGTCATTGACATCCTGGATGACATGCCCTCTGCATTGTCTTCAACACAGAGAGGTCCTAGTTCTCGTAGTGGCTCAACTGACTACTTACTACCTGATTTCAACCTCTGATTCCACCCACCACTTAACCCCATTCGATCACTTGCCCCCATTTCAACACTTTGCCTTGTTCATAAACCTACCCATACCCCCCTGATTGCCCAATTCTTCCCCCTGCTTCCACTATTCCACCTGTGATTAAATGACCCCATAGCTAGAAATACTCCTATACCCATAAACCTCGCCATTCCTATAAACACCCCTCCCAGAAACTTCATTTCCTGTTGCTCCTAAACAAAATTCTAAAATACCCACTTCATCACAAATAGTAGTTAGATAGATTAACACCTGCTCCGGGGGAATGGAGAGACCCTGAAAAGAATATTGCTACTATTATTGGGAGGCAATTTAAACATCTGGAGGCAATTGGACATAGACTGTGATTTGACATTGTTTTTCCTGCACCACCCTTGGATTTTTACTTTTATTTTATTTTTTAATGCCATTCAATGGCTCTCTGAAAGGAAGTTTTGTTCTCCTTTATGTTAAAAGGTACAAAAAGTTAATCTTTATCTTTTTGTGTGTGATGTTTATTTGTAGATATTAGCTGATTTTTAAAATATTATAACATTTGCCATATGGATTTGCCATTTTAACATGTTGCTTATGCTAACTATTTACTTATTTTACCATGTGTAGGTTTTAAAATGTAGGACTATCTTTAGCGGGCTGATTCGCAAAGGTAGCACACACTTTTGAATAAGTTTACTACATTTTGCCTATTCACAAAATCTGACGGTAAGTTACTACTAATATAAAAAAGCAGCATTAAGTCCAGCATCAGACATGGCCAATCACTGGTACTACAACAAATATAATAAAATTCCATAGGAACTTATGTTAAAGAAAATGAAATTATTTAAAATTGTTAAAAACTTTGAATAAATAGAATTTACTTTTTAAAAACATATACATTTCTCATTTTTAACAGTTTGTAGGACTCTTTTAAGGAAAAAAATATTTCTTTGAATTTTCTTTTTTTTTTTTTTTTTTTTTTTACAAAGATATTTGAGGTCTTTTGTGGGTGCTGTACCATGACCTTTGAATATATACTTCTGTTTACTTCACTGCAGGTTATCCCAGGACCTTTGATTATATATGTCTGTTTACTTCACTGCAGGTTATGACAGTGTTTGCAGTACATCCCAAAATGATGCATGTTGTCATAAACTTCGTCCTCTTCTTGATGCAGGACTAGTTGTCTTTCAACTGCTCCTTTCTTTTGTACCTCTGCACAAACAATACTGTTGGGGTGTAAAGCCCTCAGGTGCTATGTAGTTCCAGTACTTCCCACCAAATTCCTGCCATTGCCCTAAAGCAACTATAAATTGTGCCCTTGCCGTGCAAGGCTAAATACCTTTCATATTAAGATACTCATGACATGTTCTATGACATCATTAATGACATTGCTGCAATATCTGTAATGAATTCATTGATAACAACACTGTGCATGGTGGGAGAGCGAGTTATAGTTACTTTAGGGCACGAGATATAGTTACTTGAGATAACTATAACTGATTAATTTCAGTGGTTTTGTTTAAAACAGTATGCTTCAACTGACATTTTCACCTAACTATGATGTTACTTTCACCTTAGTTTTTTTCAGTGATAACATGTATATATAGGTTTGTGTAGTGCCACAAGATACCACTCCTATTAGCAACGTTATCTCTCTCGGAGAGCAACAGTAGTCAGACAAGTCACTTCTTTCTCTCTATTTGGTTTGCTCGTCTCGCTACTCCACCCCTAAACCTTCCATTGAGTGATGCTGACCTGACATTGTTTCCTATGAACAATATGACAAGATGAAAAATGGCACCTCAAGAAAATCTGCAGTGTCTAAAGGAACAATGTAGGATTCTGCTTAATCATCAACTGCTTCTTGTAAGAAGGCCAGAGGTAAGAGTTGCATCTGTGCTGTGCAGGAATTATCCTGCAATTAGCCATGGCCATACATTAACAGGATTTACATTGCCTCGCGCTAAGGAATAAGGCACTGGTTGAAAGCCTGTCAGTCTGTGGCACTGGGGGCCACCTGCTTGGGGGTGCATTTCTCTTCTATGCCTAGGTAATGGAACGAATCTCCCAGTCTTGAAACATGAGTGTTGCATTCTTTTGTTTTGTTTGTGCAAGCGCTGTGGATTACACGAAAAACACATTGACCCTTTTCACAAACCTATTTTGATCACTGTAGGCTTTCTGCTAAACTTCAAGTAGATCGCTGTCGTTTTACAGATACACAGAAATTCCCTGGAGTACTCTGAAAACTATGGTGGTGTAGATTTGCAGGATTACTACTACTGTTCCGTTGCCAGCTGAGCTGCGAGAGTATATAACGTGTGTTATTGGAGGAGTGGATATTCAAATTGCATATTTACCCCTATCATTGTTTGGGGCTACAGCTGTGTATGGAATTCTGATTCTGTAAAAGAGGATCTTTGGGATGCGCAACGCCTAAATACAAGCTTATGGGGTTACAAATGTAATTCTCCACTGCAAAAATGTGTCTGGGTGAAGCCCAGTGATTCATGCCGTGCAAAACAGAACTGTTCTCTCAAAACTAAACAAAGCGTCATAGCACACCCTTCCCAATATGTGTGGGACTAGAAAACATATTGATGCAATTTAGCATCGCACGCAAATGTGTGTAATTTTACGCTCTTATTGCACGAAATAAAATGGCAAAACCCATAAGAGTCAAGCAAACCAATCAAACCTCACCTTCAAGTGTTATAGAAAAATGATAACATCTCAACTCGCTATGTTCCACTTGTCTGTGATTTCCATTACTGCAGCATAATGGCACCTAAATCTAAATTTCTGTTTACATAGGAGCACCATTTCACCTAATTCCCTAATTCTCAAAGGCACATATGTTTCTTTAATTTAGACCAAGAGAGAAAAAGCACGAACGCAGGAGAAAGTAAAATAGTGATGCAGGAAGAAAGCAAGGATGAAAAGAACCCGCAAAAATGTGAGAAAAGAGTAGGGAGTGTCGGGTAAAAGAGGCGTGAGGGGAAAATAATACAAAGTGGACATGGTATTCCATAGCAGGTGCCGCGGACTTCTGGGGAAAACTTTGGGCCACTGGTACTTACTTTTTCACAAGTTAACCACTGTTGCCCTCTCAACATTGTATTTAGCCTCATAAACATGACAGATATAAGGTATTGGTGTCTTTTAACCTCTTAGCTACTTGGCCTTTCCCCTCCCCCCCCCACCCCCCCCCCCCAGTGCTGAGCCCTTTTTTGGCTATTTGGGGTAGTTCACACTTAGGCCTTGATAACTTTTTGTCCATATAAGCTATCCACGCCAAATTTGCGTCCTTTTTTTCCAATATCCTAGGGATTCTAAAGGTACCCAGAGTTTCTGGGTTCCCCAGGAGGAGACCAATAAATTAGCCAAAATACACCTAAAATTTAGTTGTTTTAAAAAAAATGGGGAAGAAGGGCTGCCGAAGAAGGCTTGTGGTTTTTACCCTGAAAATGACATCAACAAAGGGTTTGCTGTTCTAAAATCGCCATCTTCCCAGCTTTCAGGAACAGGCAGAGTTGAATCAGAAAACCACATTTTTTAACACAATTTTGGCATTTTACTGGGACATACTTCATTTTTACTATTTTTGGTGCTTGCATCCTCCTTCCAGTTAGTGACAGGAATGGGTGTGAAACCAACCTTGTATCCCGGAAAGCTAAGTGTTTCCGAAAAGCAGACAAAATTCTGAATTCAGCAAGGGGTCATTTGTGTAGATCCTACAAGGATTTCCTACACAAAATAGCAGCTGAAAAAAACAAATATTGAAATTGAGGTTAAAAAAAAAGGCATTTTTCTCAGCATTTTACTCTGTAACTTTTTCCTGCAATGTCAGATTTTTTAAAGCAATATACCGTTACATGTGCTGGACTCTTCTAGTTGCAGGTATATATAGGGCTTGTAGGTTCATCAAGATCCCTAGGTACCCAGAGCCAATAAATGAGCTGCACCTTGCAATGTGTTTTCATTCTATACCGGGTATACAGCAATTTATTTGCTGAAATATAAAGAGTGAAAAATAGGTATCAAGAAAACCTTTGTATTTCCAAAATGGGCATAAGATAAGGTATTGAGCAGCAGTGGTTATTTGCCCATCTCTGAATTCCAGGGTGCCCATACCAGGATGTGAATTACAGGCCATTTCTCAAATAGACGTCTTTTTTACACACTGTCTTACATTTGGAAGGGAAAATGTAGAGAAAGACAGGGGGCAATAACACTTGTTGTGCTATTCTGCGTTCCCCCAAGTCTCCCGATAAAAATGGTACCTCACTTTTACAATGCTCTTGACAGGAAAGGCAATATGGACACATCACATTTTTACATTGAAATCTGATGTAATTTTTGCAAAGTGCCTAGCTGTGGATTTTGGCCTCTAGCCCAGCCGGCACCTAGGGAAACCTACCAAACTTTCACATTTTTTAAAACTAGACACCTCGGGGAACCCAGGATGGGCTGACCTGTGGGGCTCTGATCAGGTTCTGTTACCCAGAATCCTTTGTAAACCTCAAAATGTGGCCAAAAAACACTTTTTCCTCACATTTCGGTGACAGAAAGTTCTGGAATCTGAGAGGAGCCACAAATTTCCTTCCACCTAGCGTTCCCCCAAGTCTCCCGATAAAAATGAAACCTCACTTATGGGGGTTGGCCTAGTGCCCGCGACAGGAAATGCCTCAAAACACAACGTGGACATATCACATTTTCACAAAGAAAACATAGCTGTTTTTTGCCAAGTGCCTAGCTATGGATTTTGGCCTCTAGCTCAGCTGGCACCTAGGGAAACCTAGCAAACTTGCACAGTTTTGAAAACTAGACACCCAGGGGAATCCAAGATGGGGTGACTTGTGGGGCTCTGATCAGGTTCTGTTACCCAGAATCCTTTGCAAACCTCAAAATGTGGCCAAAAAAACACTTTTTCCTCACATTTCGGTGACAGAAAGTTCTGGAATCTGAGAGGAGCCACACATTTCCTTCCACCCAGCGTTCCCCCAAGTCTCCCGATTAAAATGGTACCTCATTTGTGGGGGTAGGCCTAGCGCCCGCAACAGGAAATGCCCCAAAACTCAACGTGGACACATCACATTTTCACAAAGAAAACAGAGCTGTTTTTTGCAAAGTGCCTAGCTGTGGATTTTGGCCTCTAGCTCAGCTGGCACCTAGGGAAACCTAGCAAACCTGCACAGTTTTGAAAACGAGACACCTAGGGGAATCCAAGATGGGGTGACTTGTGGGGCTCTGATTGGGTTCTGTTACCCAGAATCCTTTGCTAACCTCAATATTTGGAGAAAAAAAACACTTTTTCCTCACTATTCAGTGATAGAAAGTTCTGGAATCTGAGAGGAGCCACAAATGTCCTTCCACTCAGCATTCCCCCAAGTCTCCCGATAAAAATGGCACCTCACTTGTGTGGGTAGGCCTAGTGCCCGCCACAGGAATAGATCACACAACGGTCAATGTTGGTACTTACATGAGGCAACTATTGACCCTGGGGTGATCCATTCCTTACGCAGGCACTAGGTATAGGCACTTAAGTGGGGAAGTGTTTTTATCAGGACATGTGAGAAATCACTGGTTGGTAGGAATTTTGTGGATCGCAGCATATTCCTGTAGTTTGTGTGACAGAAATGCAAGAAAAATAGAGTTTTTCTTCAACATTTCAGCTTTGTAGGGTATTCTGGGTAAGAAAACTTTGGGGAATCTACACAAGTCACACCTCTGTGGACTCCCCCGGATGTCTAGTTTCCAGAAATGTTTGGGTTTAGTATGTTTCCCTATATAGCCGCCGAACCCAGGACCAAAAACACAGGTGCCTGCCTTACAAAACCAGTTTGTTTTGTGATAGATAATTTTGATGTCTCCACAATACAATTTGGGCAGTGGAATTCGGGGCTGAACTAAATTGGGGAGCTCCCAAGAGAGCACCCTCTCTGTGCTTGCCCCCGCATTCACCTGCTCTCTGAGTTGGGCTAACCCACTATTGCCCTGTTGCACAGACTGTGCTTGCGAAGGGACAACAGGACTGCCCTCATCACCTCCCTCACAATTTACTGTAAGGAGTTATCCAATGGAACTCCTCCAACTGAAAAATCACTCCCAGAGTCTGCGCCATTGTCCTATCCCTCAGACGCTGTCTCAGTATCTGCTGTCTCAGTCTCTGATCCTATGTCAGAGCTGTTCTCTATAACCAGAGTGACGTCAGCAGCAGTCATCCATCAAGATGCCATCTCTGCTATTGGCTAAACTGTTGCTCTAAAACACTAGCCTACATAGACAGTCACAAAATTGCTGGTGTGTGTATGTGATACGTGTAACAGTAGAGGCCACCTTACCTGCACTTCTTCCCTCAATCAGCACGTTCTTTCAAGACACTCAAACACCTTGTCACATACCATTCGTCACAGTCTTTAGCACCTCCTGCGCCCAGTCCAACAATCATTATTGGTGCTCCCACTCCCATGGCCTCCTCCTCGGATTCCCTCATTACCACCCAGCAAACGTGCTCTTCATCGCTCCATAGCCACCCCGCACATACGTTTCATTTGTTTTATAGCGCAGGTAGTGGCTGACTTTATTAACATACTCATCTATTTACATAAAAGACAGATTTGCTCTTTGCAGTAGTCATATGAACCTTCAGCGCTTCTTTATGGCACTAAAACTGCCACTAGACAAAAGTCTGATCCTTTTGTAGCAGAAACATAATCACAAGACTTACTTGACTTCTTTATTCCTGCCTGAAAGCTACAGTTGAAATGCGTCAGTTGAAGTGTGTGCACTGCTCTGAAGACGCAAGCTGCAACTGCAAGACAACCAGTGGCAAATATATATATATATATATATATATGTATAAGATATATATATAGATCACTTTTATACGTGGGTCTGGTTTTCCTGGGGGCCGATTGCAGCCCCCAGGGAAACCACACATGCACTGACAAAAGTGATATAGATCTATATATATATATATAGATCTCTATATAGATATATCTATCTACATGGATACATTTATATATATATAGATCTATACATATATATCTGTATTTTTTTTTGGTAGTTGTATGGTTTCCCTACAACTAATTTTTAAAAAATTGCCCCCACAGGGAGTCGCCCTGCCCTGTCAATTTCGTTATTTATTTATTTATTTTAAATTAGCCCCTGGGGGTGGCGTGATTGCACCCCCCCCCCACAGGGGGCCCCAACATTAAAATGTAAAAATATGGCCCCGTGGGGGGGTGGCCTATATTCCTAGGGGGGCCAACCCCCCCAAGTGAAATCCCTGGTGTCTAGTGGCGTTTCCTGGCCCTCAATCGCAGCAAGGAGAGTCTCCCCTTTCATACAAGGCCTTCCTGAACATGGGGAAGGCTGTTTGGGGCCGTTTTCCCACTCCGATGGGGAAAACAACACTGTGACGTCAGCGGGCCTCGCGGTGCGCTGACATCACAAAGGGGCGGGTGGGGGGCAGGGGAGACACAGAAGCTCTGATTTTCCAACACCCTACCTGGTGTCGGCCACTGGTCATGACCCGCACCAGGGAGGTAGTGCGGGCGTCGCCAGTGGCCGACGCCCGCATTAAAGGGGTTAATAAGGCTTCATCAGTGCTGCAGGGCTCTGTGGGTGCCTAATCTGAGCCTGTGCCCCCACTTCTCATTGATGCATGCTTATTTAGTGGTGCCAGGAACTATAACTACTCCTTTGCTGTCGCCTGCTTTCTCCCTGTTTATCTCTCATTGTCATCCTATGTGCTCATAGGTGTTGCTTGCATTTCCATCTGCCTGTTCCTCCTGTGCGGCCTGCTTCTCTGCCTGTCTGCTTAAAGCCCCTTGTTCTGCATGCTCCTTTGGTGAGGTTTGATTCCTGCCTGTCTGCTTGCGTGCAGGTGTCAGCATCATTTTCATCAACCATTCTGCCTGCCCCATTACCTGTCTCCTGCCTGTCTAGTCGCTTGGTGCCACTGACTCCGCCGGTGAGTACTGCTTCACTTGTATTGCCTGTTCCCTGGTGGTATCTTCTCCTTGTATTCATGGTGCTGCCTGTTGGTATTTCCCTCTGGTATCTCCTAATGTGATCTGCTTATCGCAATCCTGCGCTATCTTGTACTTTGTACTTGAGAAGTAATACTATCTGTGTTCTTCTCATCGCCCCTCACCAACTCGCATTGTGATGGCCTTCACAGTCTCACTGGTGTGGTTTGTCAAGATCGAGTGGTATATCCTGAGTTGTAGACACAAAAAGGGCTCTGGTTTACGTAGCAGATGAGGAACCTGAAACCCCTACTCCAATGACATGGGCTACAGCTTTACAGGGAGTGAGAGGGCAGCTCTCTTGAACACATTACTCATCAGAGACTGCAGACTAGAGCAAGCAGCACAACTCCTGTTGGAACATGACTACGGTCTTAGATGAGGAGAAACGTTTCTGAAGAGAAACGTATTGCCATATCATATAGAGTTTCCCTGTTCACCACCCAACCCCACTGAATTTGGAAGTAGCAGCCATTTTAGGGGGAAAATTGTGTCTGTAGCATAAGATTAAGTGTTCCAGTCTGCGAAGCATCATGTCATTTCGTGCTGGCCCTGTTGTTGCTGCTGTTGGCAAATGTTGCTTTGCACACTATTTCTGCCTTTTGTGGTTGAGTTGATATTTCAATAGCAGGTATTATTCCTTTTCAGGTGACTAAGCCTCCATTGCAGTGCATGGGTACTTCACTGGCCAGATACTGCAATAGAAACACTCTTTTGTCCAATCAACCTACTGTAAGTAGGAAGATCAATAAAGGTTGTTGCCAAAGTCTATCTCTCTATAATGTTGTATTTGCTCTTTTTTTGGGGACTCTAATAGCTTTGAAGACAACGGAAGGTGGGGTTAAAAATGTATGTCAATTCTTCCCATGTAAACAGTGTAGATAAGTGTATTCCTGGCTTTTTAGTCAATAACAGTTTCTTGGAAAATCCTATAACAATGATGAATAGAGCAGCTGCAAATGGTATTGTTCAAATAGATTCATTCTAAGAGTGGCTAGATTTTGATATTCCTAAATGGGACACAGACGTGCTCGGCAGTTATCAAGGAACTATAGATTATACGTTTGTAGCTAGGTGCCCCACTTCTGTGACACAAGTGTTCTTCTATGAGTATATTCTGAATGAAAGATCAGAACACATACTCTTATTAGAGCAGATCTGTCATTAACATTAATGTTATACCTCAACTACCATAGCACTCTAAATTACTTACATCGGTTTTTCAGAAGTTGTTGTTCAAAAAGGAACACTGAACTATAATGTGTTTAGCCTAGAGGCCTAATCCTTCTATGAGAGGGCAGAGGAATCTGTTAGACCGTTTGTTATGGTGCTTGACATGGAGGTTTAATGCCTCAAAGTCCATTCACAATTCAATGTGTGGTGACATCCGCCATTTGTGGAGATATTGCATCATGCATAACTTTACTTTGGAAAACCTATTGTTCAAGTTTCCACAGAACCAAGAGAAATCAAGACATAATTCTGATATCAATCAATGAAAAGTTATAGAAGTTCTCTGTTACTATACAACTACTTCAGTCAGAAAGTTATAAGTGAACAACCTTTATATTAAAGATCTTCAAAGGTCACAATTATCATGACCAAACATTTCTTCACATATACTATGTAAAACTGCTGTAATAATTTGAGTTGCTATTTGAGATGTAGTGAAGCATTTTTGGACTGTGCTTAATCAGATGTCTAAAACAATAGCATATTTTAATATTTTGCCCAATCCAGTAAGGGTGCTAGACTTGTGCAAGCGGTACATGCATTAGCACTGAATCAGGGTTATGTATATTTGACCCTGTGACATCTTCCAACATTCTCATGAGTAGTCACTACTACACTACTATTACGCATACTTCATCTATGCCCTGTGGAGGCAAAAAAAACAAAACATTTTTAGTCAGATTGCTCACAGGTCAAGGTCTAAGCGGAAAGCACAGCTCAGTGCATGCTGACCCCCATACATGTGCTAATATTGGGTGTGCACCCAATATTAACATTAGGCTTAGGAGTAATTTTAATTACGCCAGAGTAATTGGAGTAATTCCAGTAATTCCGTGTTTCTCTTTGAAGTGGAACTACCAATAACATGCTTGTGCCCACTTGTGTAATTGAAAGTAACTTGGGGGGGGGAATCCTACAGCGAGATCACATTTAGTAAGCATGAGTGGCTGCTTGTGCTACTGTTTATTTCCTGCTGTATTTCTCGCTATTTTCTTAGCGCAAAATACTTCCATGTGTCTATTTTGGACACAAGGGTCCATTTTGTGCTAAGAAACTAGAGCTAAATGCCCAGAGTAAGTTGGGGAAGAACCTTCTCCAAGTGCATATTTAGCAAGCACAAGCGGCTGCTGGCGCCCACAATTTATGTTCTGCTGCATTTTGAACCATTTTTCATTCAGAAAATAGCGCTAGATGCAAAGTAACTCTTCTTATGTAATTCATCTAATCTTGCAGCATTTTGGGTAATTCTGTATGATTACACTACACAGAATTACGCAAGTACACCCACCCCTAATTAGCATGCATTATTTCTCTGCATCCACAAAGGCGGAGAGCGTGCAGCCTACTGATGCTTTTATCACTGGTCATTTCCTCTCATTCTCAAAAGTATGTCGCTCATTGTAGATATTTATCTAATTTCTAACAAGCAATGGGGAAAGGCGATACAGCTCCTCCAATAGGAATTCAGTATCAATACTCGCAAAAGGGGTGTCATAATTCAGCTATGTGTCAGAAACAAACTTGTCTGGTTTGCATCTGGGCCAACTATGCAGAGTCATAAAGAGCCGGCAGGGGTGTGCACATAGGAGCTTATGTATTACTACATTGAGTGATACTCTTGCATGAAGGATACACACAATCCGTAACCGTACAGCTTCTTCCTAAGGGCTACATATGCTGGACCCCTATTCTGAAAAGGAGCATGCAAAGTTGTTATTAATGGCTGAACACGTGTAAACAGTATATAAGAATAAATTGAGCCTCTTCCAGACACACTTTATTCGTAGTCCTTGCTGGGCACACTTGATAGGAATGTTGAATAGATATCCCTTGCTAGACCTGGATGCAGAGTTTTATGTTGTTTCCTAGGGATGTATTCAATTTTGGTGAATGATAAATGTAATTTTATAAATACAGCTCTTAACAGTTGACCACATTAAACCTCATTCCAACACTCCACTCCCCCAACTTGTTTATGCTGATCACAGAGCCTTGTTGTATGTTGAATAAAAAAAAAAGAACTTTAAAAAATAAACAAATTATTGTATACAACTACCAGAAAGATGGATGGTTTCTGTTGTACCATTGCTCAAAAATACCAAAAGATAATATTGTGCAGACAAACCTCCATAGCCTTCAGAACCTATTTGCTCTGTTATGTTATGTTTCAGTTAAATTAAAACTATGCAGTGAGAGCTCCTGTGTGATTGTTATTGTATTATGACAAAGTTTGGCATATTTCTTTCAGCTAATAGAATGTTGGTTATATGCCAGCACTTAATTAAACAAAAAGTTTATATAGAAGAAAATAATATTTTTGGGACAAATATTGTACAGTGATAGGCTATTTTTGTCTATTTACTAACATCATGTCATATTGGTATTCCAGTATTTCAAAATAAAAATTCAATAAGCGCTAGTATGGATATAAATGCAGAAATAACAGCTAGCAAATACACATATAATATTATATTATATTATATTATATTATATTATATTATATTATATTATATTATATTATATTTCATTATATTATAATACACAGAAAATAAATGCTGTCCAATAACACTTGTTATTAAGAACACCAGTAGTAGTGAATGCATAATAACACATTTCTTAATATAGTGCAAAGGGTGACTTCAAGTTGTTGTTTAATACCACAGTAGAGCAAACTTGACCTGAGGAAAACATTGTTTACTTCATCACACATTGCATATTACAGTTACTTGTTCACATAGACTTTAATATGCTTTTATCATATTGCATAACTTTAAACCCTTGCAACCAATTGAGATTATATATTTGTCTGTGTGTGTGTGTGTGTGTGTGCGTGTGTGTGTGTGTGTTTATGTACATATATGTTTTTTAAGTAAATAATCGTACAATCTATGCTATGGCTTAAACTATAGATGCAGATGTGCAGAATTTAATATTCTATTCATTACTGTTGTTGAGAGAGCAGATATGCACCAGTATTTAAGGCAGCAAAATTTACTAAGTGCAAACAAAGTGGATATCTGCAACTAGAACATAAATTCCTGATAATTCTACCAAAATCATGCCCCAGCACCTAATGAAATAAAACGTTTTTTTAGCATTATCCCAGAAATCTGTAACTCTCCCCCCCTGTGTCTTCAAAGCAACCTTGACCCAATTTAGGAATTCCCTCAAGAGACACCTGTATAACAAATGTTGGCCTCATTCTTTGTTTCCTCCATTCTTTAAGGTGTCAGATAGTTCCAAAATACCCAAACGAACTTTGTGCTCTACAACTACCCTACCCAAACCCATGAAGGAGGTGTAGTTTAGTGGATTGGCAGCTGCCTGCAGCTCTAGTAATGGGTGCAGTCTTAAGAGGAATGAGGCAGTCCTGGACTCAAAGTCTACGTCTGGGAAGGCAATCCAAAATGGTTTAGAAAGAAAAACATAGCTGGTCTACTTAGTAGTGGTAAAGCTTTGGCGTGCATCCATCCATCCCAGTTTGAGTGCTGTGTCTCAACAAATGCCGTATCCATACTCTTTGTTAAGGCTTATAAAGCCTGGAAGATGTTGGTCAACAATATAGTGTGATCCGTGCTGCTTGGCTAACGGGACACTCTCATCTTGTTGTACCACCAGCTGCTGACTTCCGTGCCTGATGTCTCCACAGAAGCAGCATGAAATACTCCTAAAATTCCCCTTGACTCTGACTCTCAGTGAAATGATCTGACAGGTTTGAGCCAGACATTCTGTGAAGAGTTAGTGAGAGTGAAAGAGACATATAAACAGAAGACATGAGGAGATCATGCACTAAGAGCATGTCACAAAACAGAATCCTAGATTGTCAAAGTCAAAAGATTATATTATACAGCTTGTACCCTTAAAAAAACAATTCCTTAAAATTGAACACTGTGATGGCGAAACTCTAATTTGGTGGATAGAAGCAAGGCATTCAAAGTGTGTAAACAGCTATGCAATATCTTGTTAGAATAGCCCAGGTTACCTTAACAGAACCAGCAAGTATAACAGTCATGGTAGAACCACAATTGGCATAATCCAGTGAGGAAAGAGGTGTAGAGGACAACAAGTCACCAATTTGTTTTTCACTACTGTTGCTTAACCAGTAACTATCTAAGGCAGTGCATTGGTAGTTTAACTCCTCATAATTCTACATTACAGGTCAATTCTACAGGAACTTTTACAATCCTTGCAATCTTACCTGACAGCACAACACTACAAAAAGAAAGCTTAGAAAAAAACTGGAAACATTGAGGACATTCACGATTGACAGACATGTGCAAAACACTACGCCTATACTGCTGATAACAGAAGCAAGGCTCACTCAAAGTCCAGCACTCCTATTAAGCAAAGTCCTAACCAAAGTCACTGGATGGGTCTCACCTGGGAAGTGAGATACTAATACTGACAGTCAACCGGAAGGGTGGCTGCTAGAACCCATCATCCTCTCTTCTCTGTTACAGAAACTTCACACAATAAGCACAGAACCAAGACGGACATACTTAAATTGCTTTGACTCAGTAACCCAAAATGACTGCTATGCAGTGGAAAGCAACAAGTAAAGGGGGTCGTGCCAGAAGCCCTCATCAGATGGCATTTCACACTTGGGATAGTGTGTGTGTGGGTCCCCATCACAGGAGACCTCAAGGTTGGCCATCCTTGTGAATAACAGGACGAGCAATGACCTTGAGTCTTTACAGAAGCAAGAATACAGCCACAAGAGGCAGAGAGGTGAGTTGCAACACCTCAACTGTGATATTAATGATGGCATATCAGACAGAGAATGCTGTCAGAGCTACAGTACATGCTGTGCTTGATGTTTTTTTGACTCTGGTTAGCTACCAGCATGTTTCTGCCACAGAGTTTGTTTCTATACCTCCTTCAATGTTTGTGTATTGCGTCTTACCTCCTAGACGTGTTTTCCAGTCTCCTCTTGGGCTCTACAGGCTCCAGCAACTCACTGATTTGCCTTAAGACCTGGGCTGAAATGTGTGGTGGGGGCAACTGGAAACTCCAGGGCGAGAAGTAGCAGTACATCTATGGTTAGCACCAGGGCAATGGCGTATATCAGATATGGACCAGGTCTCATAAGGGACCATGTAATGAGGAACCTGGCTAGGATCTTAGCTGGAGAGGACTGTGTTAGTGCAAGTGGAAGTCTGTCAAGGAATACAGAGTACATGCCATGGTTCAGGTTTTAAGCATCTCCAGGTGAAGTTTTGGCGTTTGGCAATTTGGGTTTTCTTGCTTCATTTCTTAAAATCCATTTACCTCAAAAGCTCTAAATATTACTGGAAAGATTTTGTGGCCTGTCTTTTGGATCAGTTTTTGTGGATTGCTCATGAAGGCTTTGATTACTGGAGAAAATATAATTGCAGGATGCTTCTAATTCAGTGCTTTGTTTCAACAGAAAAGTAGAACACAGCTCCAAAATTAGAGTTATTTAGGATAGTCTGATGTGTAATGGTTAGTCACAAACGTAATGATAGATAATTGCAATACTATTAACTTAAACACCTGTCATATGACAATGTATTAATATTATCTCTTTTTTGTTGGTGTCAATTTCTTTGGGAGCATAATTTTTAAAACAAATGCGTGTATATTTCCAGTTGCTACCAATCAATGACTCTTCCCCTCCTGAATTCA
Source organism: Pleurodeles waltl (assembly GCF_031143425.1). Taxonomy (NCBI): domain Eukaryota; kingdom Metazoa; phylum Chordata; class Amphibia; order Caudata; family Salamandridae; genus Pleurodeles; species Pleurodeles waltl. The sequence goes on from NC_090438.1 coordinate 717,534,573, forward strand.
CCTCCTTTCTGACGCTTCCCTCTCAGTTAGTTTTCCAGAACACATTTTTATATTTACATGTACAGTACTGACAGCCGCAGAATTTAAGCACATTTCTGACTCACTTAAGTTTATTCTTTCATCCTGGGCCAGGATCTAAATAGTACTTTGCCAATTACAGAGAAGTGCCACAACGCCGGCAGTCACTCAATGTTTGAATATAACATGACAAATTTATATTAGAAATCATAGCTTCACCCATTACCAAGCACAATACTTTACAGACAGACATTCGTAGACATTGGAAGAACAGTCTTAAAAGAGTACCGTCTACTTGCACGCTATTTGGAGTATATACTTTGGAAGACCATCATACATGGAAGGTTCAAAAATGGCATCTTTGTGAAAGTATTTTTGCTCCAAAGCTGACTGAAAATTGGTCAATAACGTGCACATTTACTTTTTAGTGGTAATCTTTATTCATCCAGCTGTTATGTTACATAATTCCCGAGGATACCATTTCATAGTTTACCTTTTATATAGTATAGTTTTATATATAGTATTTCAAAATCAAAATACAAAAATGTGATTTATGGGGCAATTATATTTTGTAAAATACAATGTAAGCATAATCTTTTCCTCACAATAAATGTTCACCATGTTATTTTCAAAGTACGTGGAACATGAATAATGTTTTTGTTTAAAACACGAAAGGGATTTACTGATGGCCCATGGCTAATTTGTTTTTGACGAAGATTGGTTTATTACTGCTTACTTATTACGTTAAGATACACAGTTCTAGCAACTTTGTTTTAAAAATATAATACACTAATTTTGTCCAAAACAAATAAATATGTAAATATATGTTGTGCAAGTTAGTCTCAGCGTGCAGCACTTTCTCGTTCATTTACGGCCCTACTCCATGACAAGCCATCTTTGTCCCCTTGGTGAATTTGAAAGATATTACTTTGACCCGAACCCATCAATCTGCTTCAATTGGATAATGACCCGTAATCACTTTCTTTCAGGGGAGTCTATAAATTTGCCAAGGCCTCTTTCTTCTGTGAAGGGCTCCTTATGTTCGCTCCCATTTGTGCACTAAATGGGCACGTCCCGCTCGGGGGAGGGGCGTCGGGCTGTCCCCTGTCGATTTGCCACGCTCTGGTCTTCGTAATAGAAACAAATGTATAACACGCCAGGGCGCAGAGGGGCGCAGGGCACTACGCGCCACATCACAGGCAGGCTTTTCTCATTAAAGGCTAAGCCGTGTTGAGGTCACAGTGTGCTCTTTATACGTAGTGGGATGAAGTTAATGCTAGAGTAGTTGAGGTATGAGTGGAGGCAGGGAGGCCGCCCAGTGTAATTAGCAGACACCCAATTCTTGAAGATGAAACAAGTATCAACAACAGAGCAATAGGACGCCTGTAGGGTCATGAGGCCTGAATATTTTCGGATTAGTGCACGCTCGATTTTTTAGGTTCTTCTATATTTTATCAAGTGTGATAGCCCAATAAACACGTGTAATGCAGAGCCTCAGCTGGTTTCGTTATGCTTCCCTCATTAGCCGGTATCAAAAGCCGCGCGAGTTGGATGAAGTGGGGGACCTGCACGTGCATGTCCATCTGAATGGGCTGCTGACTGTGCACCAAATCTGGTTCTGCTGTTCAGAGCCAAGAATCCGAGTTTAGTGATGGACGTAGCTGAGAATGAAAAATGAAAATTAACGAGTAACGAGTCCAGTTATCCGAGTGCCTTGGCACAGAAAATTAAATTATTGCACCGTTTTGCAAATCAAGTCACGCGTGATAAAGAGTGCATTCCCTATCTAATTCGAAAGCACAATCTCCTTGAGAACCATAACAAATTAACGAGGGGCAGAATTTAGAAATATACATCTAAAGTAGTAGTGCATTACACATATTTTTTTAAACTGACAATCCTCTTTACACGCCAGCAACCAATGCACCATTCTACTCGAACCAGAAACCATAAAGGGCTCGCGTGGATTGTCTCGTCAGAATGGTCACGGGGCGTGGTGTTAAAGCTAATAACTGCCCCAGTGTCATAAGTGGGGATATTTAATTCCGCCTGGTCACGACATGCTTAAAATTTGATACTTTCTCTCGGAAATTCAAATTAACCAGTCATAAAATGTATAGCATTACACATGCTATATATTACTGGGAATTTTTTATAAAACTGTCTTCAACAATTACTTAGCTTCTTGACATTTTATACAGACAATGGTATGCAACTGTGACTCTTCCAGCAGAGTTACCCCTCTGGATGGGAATTATGTTGATTGAAATGTAGTGAACAGGTTCTGGAATACTTTTGTGCAGAATCAGGTCAGAATAGCAGTCAATATCACTGCTTTTAAACCGGGTTGTACGTTTTATATCAAAAAAATTTAGGGAATATGTTTTCAGGAGTAGACTAGGTGTTAGAAGCAGCCCTGGAAAAGGAATTCACAGGAGCCCAATATTGTACAAAGTGCGACCAGAGAGTGAACTCAACCATGTCTATGAGGTTTTAGGGAGCCAATTAAATGTTTGTCTACAAAACAAATTGAGTGTGGTTTTCGGCAGCAGCAATACAGCGCAGCTGTCTGGTTTGCTAAACGCATCTTGGGGATTTTCAGAAAGTTGACCTAGGAATGCATTGTTGATTATCATCGGCTTTGTGGTTTGTAACTCACACTTTCTGTCTTTCCATTTGCTGGCTTTATTTGCTTTAAGCTCTCCGGGTTCAGTTAATCCCTCCTGTTGCCTAAACCGCGTTTTCTGTATCCTTCCACGAACTGGCATAACAGGCCTTTAAATCATGTTCTTTTCTGGTCACATGTGCTGGGCATTCAATGACCGAGGTCAAATGTTAGGCACTGTCTTCCAAGCGTGCTTGTTTACTTTTCTTTTTCTGACTTCAAAGCAAGAAGATTTATGTGACAATCTTGCTGGATATTCGGGTTAGGAAAGAGTTTTTTCTAGTGAACAAAAACATTTAAATGAACAATATAAGTATTTCAGAATATATCAGAAGTATGAACACACGAATGAAGCACACTTTTTTATATTTCTGATGTGTACTGGAAACAAATACTTTAATATGATTAAAATGAATCTTCAAATGAATAATTAAACTATGCAGTATGCAATTTCCACACATTTTCGTCTGTGCACTGTACAGTTTTATAAGCAAAACTGTATATCTGTGCAAATGTAATGGTCATTTCAATTGAAAATGTGTTGTCTGTAATGACAGTGTGCTGCCACACCCTGAATACTCCACTCTACACCACTCCACTCTACACCACTCCACACCACTGCACTCTACTCTGCACCACTCCACTTTACACCACTCCATTCTACTGAACTCTGGACCACTCCACTCTACATCACTGCACTCTAAGCCACTTCGCGCTACGCCGCTCTACTCAACCCTGTACCACTCTACTCTGTGCCAATGCACACTTTAGCACTCTACTCTTCGCCACTGCACTCTGCACCACTCCACCCTAGGCCAAACCAATCTACTCTCCACAATTCCAATTTATGCCACTGTTCTCAATTCCACTCTGCAAAACTGCATTCTATGCTACTGCACTCTATGCCAATACACTCTACACCAATGCATTTTTTTGTAACACTCAACTCTATGCCCCTGCACTCTATGCCACTCTACTGTATGCCTCTCTGATCTACTCTGCACCACTGCAATTTGCACCACTTTACTCTATGCCATTACACCCTGTCATTTTATGCAACTTCACTCTACCCTGCACCACTCCACTCTATGCCACCACACTCTACTCTGAAAGAATCTGTTCTATGCCACCCTACTCATCTCTGCACAACTCCACTCTATGCCACTGCACTCTAACCCACTATACTCTTAACCACCGCACTCTGTGCCAATGCACTCTACAAAACTGCATTCTATGTCACTGCACTCTATGCCACTGACTCTACTCTGCATCAACATACTCTATGCCACTGCTTTCTACACCACTCTACCCCACTCTACCCCATTGCACTCTGACACTCCACTATACAACACTGCACTCTCGGACAATGAACTCTATACCACTCTACTCTGCACTATTCCACTCTATGCCACTGCACTCTATGGCACTATACTCTATTCTTCAGCACTCTATGCTACATTACTTCACACCACTCTGCTCTACTTCACTCTATGCCACTCGACTCTACTCTCCACTCTATGCCACTGCATTCCATGTCACTCAACTCTATGCTTCACCACTGCCCTCTGTGTCAAACATCTCTACACCAGTCCACTCTGCACCACTGTGTCATGCTACTCAATGCCACTGCACTCTATGATACTGCACTCTATGCCACTCTACTATGCCCCACTCTACTCTGTGCCACTTCTCTCTGTGCCACTCTACTCTGCACCACTCTACTATGCACCACACCACTCTACACCACTCCACTCTACTATACACCACTCTAATCTACGCCACTGCATTCTGCGACGTTGCATTATACACCGCTGAATTCAGTGCCACTGCACTCAATGCCACTGCACTCTACACCACTATACTCTGCAACACTCTACACCAATGTAGTCTACACTAGTCCACTCTACTCTGTCACTTCAGTGTATGCTACTCTCCGTAACTCAACAGTATGCCACTCCAATAGACAATGCTTTCTGCCACTCCATTCTACAACACTTTACTCCACTCTTCGCCATTCCACTCTACGACACTCCATACCTCTCTCCTCTATGCCACTAACTTTTAGCCACGCTGGTGAGCATCATGGATAAAACACGTTGGCAAAGCTAATGGCTCTTGCATAGGGAAGACCTATGGGCTTTGCCAGTGCTTGTTCAAGGCTGCGTGCCAGGTTGGATAACTCTTGGTTCCTCCAACCACTCACCTTCAGAAGCAGCTCCCTGGTCCTCTGCCTATAAGGAACTGTCCCCGTATCCCATATGATTAGTACCACTTTGGTTCTTTTGATTTAGATAAATACACACTAGTTCAATTAGTTGGAATCAATTACTTCCTACGGTATAAAATAGCCCATGTATGACACTATGGCGGTCATTCTGACCGCGGCGGGCGGCGGTCGCCGCCCACCATGCGGTTACCGCCGAATGACCGCCCCGCGGTCAAAAGACCGCGGCGGCCATTCCAACTTTCCCGCTGGGCCAGCGGGCGACCGCCAAAAGGCCGCCCGCCGGCCCAGCGGGAAAGCCCCTGCAACGAGGAAGCCGGCTCCGAATGGAGCCGGCGGAGTTGCAGGGGTGCGACGGGTGCAGTGGCACCCGTCGCTATTTTCACTGTCTGCAAAGCAGACAGTGAAAATCTGTATGGGGCCCTGTGAGGGGGCCCCTGCACTGCCCATGCCAGTGGCCAGTGGCATGGGCAGCATGGGCAGTGCAGGGGCCCACAGGGGCCCCACGACACCCGTTCCCGCCATCCTGGTTCTGGCGGTGAAAACCGCCAGAAATAGGCTGGCGGGAAGGGGGTCGGAATCCCCATTCCCTGGGCCAGGGGAAAACCGGTGGGAAACCGCCGGTTCCCCTTTTCTGACCGCAGCTTTACCGCCGCGGTCAGAATAGCCCAGGAAGCACCGCCAGCCTGTTGGCGGTGCTTCCGTGGTCCCCGGCCCTGGCGGTCATGGACCGCCAGGGTCGGAATGACCCCCTATGTGTTAGTCTTCTCAATTAATCATGGTGTCTTTCTTTGAAATATGTTCAGGTCTGGTAAGTTTCTGAGCACTTGTGATGAAACACTAAAAATGTGCTGGCAAAACCTGCTCTAGGGGCCTCAGGGCAGGTGGTGTTTACTGGGCCACAACCCTGGAAGTTGGAGCATTTTACCTCTGATGTCCCATGGCCTGACCAACTAAAACAAAAGATTCAATATGTACTGCCCAGCCCAGTGTTTTCCTTTGTACAACAAGTACTTTCATCACATACTAAAACTTAATAGACTAGACCTCAGACAGATGCACACCTGAACATTAAGATGCACAGACTTCAGGCAATGTTCCCTCACCCATGTTAGACTAGTTATCGAATATACCAGACCTGGATTTCAGCAGTCTTCTGAATGCTTTGCAGAGAACTCACTCCTATGGTCAGTGAAGTACTTGCATCTGGAACCAAGTGGGATAGAGTGGGTCCCACATTTATACAGGTTTCTCAGAAAGGGCATGTGGATTCCTCTTTCAATGCCCAAGAAATAGTTTTGAGTGTTTGATTTTCATACCTCATGTTTAGGTATTGCGAAGCAGTGCATAAGCTGTCTCTTTTAGCCTTTTTGTTTTCTGTCAGTTGGATTAGAGACTGCCCATTGCTTACCATTGATTGGCTTCAACATCACCCTCATTTGCTTACTTCTTATTGGTCAGATGCCATAGGGTTCCTTTCTCTTCAGTGTTTGTCCCTCCCCTGGAGTATGAATCCATTACCTGTGTCTTCCACTGCTAATTTTTGTACATGCTACTTTTATTCTTTGTGTTTAAGCACTCTACCAGAGTGCATCTTTTCCATCTGTCTCCCTCATGTACTTTCCCATGATCTGCTGTCCATCTTATTGGCTCCACCTGCTCTCCCTCCTTCTTTTCCATTGTTGCTTACCCCTCAACTGCCCTTCCTTCTTCTTGTCTGTTGTTGCTTGCCCCTCCCACATTACCTCCTTCTTCCTCCCAACCCTACCATAACAATAAAAAAGTGGTATTTTGCTAACACTGCTGCTAGCACCATGACAGTGCTTTTTTCCACACCTGCCCTCCCTCCTTCCTTTGCTGCCTGCCCCCTCCCTTCTTTGTTGAATGTCTCCGACTCTTACAAGAAAAGCTGTCTGATAGAGACATCACTGGTCGCATCACTTACTTTTCCCACATTTGCCCTTTCTCAATCTGTTATTACATGCCCCCTGACTCTCCCGCCTTATGTTGTTGCTTGCCCTCGCCCTTGTGCCTTCCGCTTTTGCTTGCCCCCTGCCATAACAAAAAAAGGACTGTGACATGGACACAGTTTGACGCGTTATAGATCTTTTTTTCCACACCCACCCTCTGTTGCCTCCCGCCAGCAATCAAAAAAGTGCTCGGATGCAGCCAGTGCTGGCCTCATCATAGCACTTTTAAAATAAATTTTCATTGATGCTGTACAGCAGCCATACTGCTGTACAACATGGCTAAATTATTGGAAAAGCCAATACTTTGCACAGGCAAGGCTTACATATGGGAATAGGAGAATGTCTCAGCAGTATGGGAATTACATTTAAGTTGAACTGTATACATGAGGGTGCTGTAGGCACTACCCTTTTCAGTACTATCAGTCAGAAAGCTGTAATTGACTTCTCTTACCTGACCTCTCTGTGACCATCGGCCAATGTATATGACCCTGGACATGGACATGAGTCCTGTGTTTCCTGGAAAGTATGTTTAGTGTGCTCTACCAGAGCACAGACCTAGGGTCTGAGTCTCTGAGCCATGATGAAAAGCCTCTGCTTCAGGTTGAAAGCATGATTGTTGTGTGTCCTGGGCCAAACAAATATCATGCTACCAGACCATCTATAGCTGAGGTCACTCTCACCTGTAATACCAGACAAAACACACTCTGACTTTCTCTATCCTGCAACTACACATAAATCATTGTCATGTAGAGCAGAGTAGTAACATATGATTTATCAAATTAGCTAACAGTGGTGAAATTCACCGGTTTTCAGCAATAAATACTAGGGAGAATGTGCTTTTTTCAAAATGCTGCAATCACCATGACATTTCTGGTAGGAACACTTGTTTAATATGCATGTGTGTCCTATCTCAAGAGGCCCAAAAATACATGTTTTAATACAATGTAAGGTGCTACAAGTTTTTTAGGATTCAAGGATAAGAAGTTACACACTTATTTCTTAATGAATGTAAAAAGATGTTCCAAAAAGTATGTTTTATGCGGCTCTTGTTCTGGTCCCTATTCATAAATCATTTCAACTCACAAAATATACTTCCAAGAGACTGATCTTGTTTACATAAGTTGGCATAGCATTCATTACTTTATGGATTAAATTGGTTACCTGTAAACTACAGGCAGATGTGATTAAATAAATTGTGCTGCAGCTCTTATCTAGTCATGCATAAAAATGTTTTACATGACTGGCAGTAGTGTCAAGGGATTACAGAAAAGAGAAGAGACACAACGCAGTTGATGTTGCTAAAAGGAACGTCCCACTTCTAAGTGTGTGTGTGTGTATGTGTGTGTGTGTGTGTGTGGTTGGGGGGGTACCTTATTTATACTGGAGGAATAGGCTTTGGACTTTCAGTGCATGAGGGCCTACTGAGGCGGATGCATGCAAAATTCACAGAGACCAATGATGTATTCAGATTTCAGTTATTATTGTGGCAGCTTTCATATATGAGGTATTATCTGCCTCAACTGGCCACAACACATTCCTGCACATAATCCATTGCTGGCTAAAGAGTACAACAAGTCACTCCTTTTCATGACTCTACTCTTCTGTTCCAAGCTTCAGTGGACATACACACCTAATCAATATGAAGAGACGTATTACTTAAGCCTGGGTCTGCAAGAAGACATTTGCTAGTGAATAGATATGATAACAACATACTTTAGCCACAGAATAAACAAAGATTTTCATGTGTGTTCTCTCTTTGGAAGGCCTAGGTCAGTTATAGTGAGATCAGTGGTTTTCATTTGTATTTATTTTAGGATTCCTAAAATGGGAGGGTTATGTGTGAAGTTGTTTATAAGAGGATTTCATATATTCAGTACAAAGGGCATAGGGAAATATTGTGCACCCCAGAACAATTTCAAAGAACAGAAAAAAATAATTCTGCTTTGGTTGTGTAAGTGGGAGTTCTTAAAAAGAAGATGGGATAAGCATAAGGTACACCAGTAATGACAAACTGGTTCCACCCTTTAATATCCCATGCATGACCAAGTTGAACAAGGAACTTGGCTAAGAGCAGAATGAAAAGTAAGACTTCATTGTTTGTTGGGAAAAATGATCGTTGCCTTCCTACCAGAGGAAGATAAGAAGAGGTGCCCCTATCCCTGACCTGTACTTCTAGTTCTAGAATGGTCCTCCAGAAGCAGGTGAGTCATTTTGTTGCTTGGGACTTCAGGAAATATTGAACTTATCCCTGTTAGACCTGTCAGCTCTTGGCGCGGTTCCCCCGTCTTTTTTTCTTCTGACCTCTTGTTTTTTATCTTGTGCTGAATTGACTTTTTGCTCACTTTAGGACTCCGGGCACTCTACCCCTGCTGACCAGTGATAAAGTGCAAATGCTCTCTGTCTGAATTTTATTGGTGATTGGTTTATCTATGATTAGCATATTTTGTTTACTAGTAGGTTCCTAATATGGTGCATCATGTGTTCCCAGGGCCTTCGATCAAATGGTACTAGTGGGCCTGCAGCACTGATTGTGCCACCAACATGAGTAGCCCTGCAAACATGTCTCAGACCTGCCACAGCAATGTCTGTTTGGGCAGTTTTAAACTGCCATTTCAATCTTGCAAGTACACCCATTGTCAGGCCCAAACCTTCTTTTTTACTATATGTAAGGCACCCCTAAGGTAGGCCAAGGGCAGCCCCATGGGCAGGGTGCTGTGTATTTAAAAGATAGGACATGTGCTGGTATGATTTACATGCCCTGATAGTCAAATACAGCTAAATTAGTATTTCACTTAGCAAAAACTATCTCTTCCATAGGGTAACATGAGGATTGCTTTGACATATCTTTTAAGTGTAAATTCTGATTGGGGGCAGATAGGGATATAAAGTTTGGGGTCTCTGAACTCACAATTTAAAAATACATATTTTGGTAAAGTTGTCTTTTAAATTGTAATTTAAAAAAATGCCACTGTTAGAATGTGAGCATTTTCTTGCTTAACCATTCTGTGCCTCTGCCTGTCTGTGGAATACATGTCTGGGTCAGGATAGCAGTTGGGATGTTTGTGAATTCACTCTACACAGTCACGCAAAGGGAGCTAAGGTGTGCCATGCATAACCTGATGGGTCTTCCTGAACTAGAGTGGTGGAAGGAGCTGACACTTGCACCTGATTAGGGATGTGCCTGTCCTTACACAAAGCAGCCCCCAACACCATGGAGAGTGTCAGGAGCCAGAGCAGGAAAGGCAGGGTCTTATGCACTACAAAGACTTTTCTTCGAATTTTTCATACTTCAGAGACAAACGGGTATAAGTACTGGACCTCTAACCCAACAAAGTTACAACACTTCTGGACTGAGGACATTCTGCCATGAAGAAGAGCTGGATGCTGTAGGATGGCCAGCCACTCTGCCTGTTGCTTTTTTGTGCTGGCCTGCTGCTTCTGTCCTGTGACTGAAAGGACTGGACTTTGCTTTCTACATTCTGCTTTAAAAGGTTCTCCAAGGGGCTGAGATGAATTTGTCTCCTGTTAAGACGTCTCAGGGACATCAAATACTTCATCTGCCAGCACCTAGGCTCCTCTGCTGAGATTCCTGTCCTGTCAAGTGGTGCCAAATCTAGTTCTGGGCCCTTAAGGGAGGATTTTATTGCTAAAAGAAGAAAATCCACACATCGATTCACAGAGTCATTCCAAACTGATGCATCACTGTAAGGATTTGATTCATTGCCGCTGCCCACACAGAAGCGAGGTCCCCACTTGATGCATCGATCATGGTTTTTGACACAGGCCCCAGATTTCCATCGCAGCATGTCAGAAGAACCACAGCTGCGAGAGTTTCAAGCACTACATCACCAAAGTCTGTGACAAACTGCTGTGACTCTGATGTCGTACCTGCTTCATCGCTGTGAAATTGATGCATCGCAGCTTGACTTCTGACGCATCACCCTGGGCACTATATTCTTCATTTACACCACACTGTAGTAAGAAACTGGCTTTGTGGGGTAAACAATGCATCTCCTCCTCTGTGTCAATAAGGAACCGACACATCACCTCCCGTGCCTAGCAGCAAGGAACCAACACATCACCTCCCCTGCAACAGGATGGAACTGATGCAGGTCCGGCACTTTTGATGCATCACCTCCACTGCGGCCCACATCGTCTTTGTTTTTGATGCATCTCATGGACTTTGCCCCAGTCATGCACTTCACTCATTTCAAGACACTACAATTCTATTGAATAATTTAAAAGTGATATCTTTTTTGGTGATGTTTTGTTCAGAAAATATTGACTATCCTTTTAAACTAGTGTGGAGTACTTTAGTGGTGTTTTCACTTTGTTACTGTGTGTGGGTACAATTGCTTTACACATTGCCTCAAAGCTAAGCCTTTCTGCTCGTGTGAAGCTACCAAGGGGGTGAACAGGGGGTATCTTAGCTGTTTGACTCTTGTACCCTGACTAGAGTGAGAGTCCCTCCTTGGACAGGGTGTAAACTACTGCTATAGACCTTATTTCTAATAAACCCTAGAAAGAACCTAATTACAGAAAGAACTTGATCTATATTTTTTTGTGTGCTGAGGAGTGAAAATGAATTAGGAAGCTGGTTTCAAAGCAATTAGTCCTGAAGCAACCACAACCTGAATAGGGCATTTGTGAATGTCATAACTGTCTTAAATCTTTAAATAAACAAGAACAACAATTGAGAACAAGCAAATTATTTAAACTCTGCCCTTGGCACCAAAACGTAGATGCAGCTGTTAAAGACACCTGCATTCAGTTTGTGATTTACTCACACCATCACTGCAATTCCTGCATCCTCAACTAATCTTCATCCAGGTTCAACCCCTTCTTGATCACCACCAGCACCACCACAATGGAGCTCTGATACCCTTTTTCTTTTCTTCCTCAGTGATTCTACTACTTTGAGCCCGAGGCTTACAACCATCAAGCTGGTCATTTTTCCACTTGCTGGCCGAATACAAAATATCTTTGTGTCAAAACCACTTTCAGAAATCCATGAGCAATGCAGGTTCTACTGGACCTTACCACAGTGCTCTAGTATTTAACTGGAAAGTCCCTGTCCCACCCTTTTCCCTGTAATGTTGTTGGGGTAATTTCCCATTCACTGGTGACTCCACCTAGAAAATGCTCACTAGTAGGCCATGCTCAAGGGTCCACTCTGACTCTTAGGAAACAGTCAAAAGTGTGTATGGTACAGCAGCACCTTTAGCAGCAAGTATGGCAGGGCCAGACAAGCCTGTATCAAAGAAGCATTCAGAATTTCAGCCAGTGGCTCGACAGTGAGCACTTGCAAAGATTCTGTCCTCCTCAGTCAAATTGGTATGCATACAGGATGCGCGGCAGCACTGGCAGGCTCAGGTTCTGCCTGAGCTTTGTAGCCAGCTCCAACAGTGATCAGAGTTTCTTCTAGCTTCCTTTGCCACAGTAAGTTCAGCACTTCCTCACACACAGGTGGGCAGTGATTCTCGTGCTCCAGACCAGGCCCAGTGACCTCTTGAGGTCCTCTGGAGTCCTAAGGACCGACCATGGACAGGTATAGGTGCTTATTTCCAACCCACAGGTTGCAGATTCAGGTTTCTAGGTGATGGCTGAACTTCACAGTAGGTGGTAACCTCCACCCTTCTAGGCACATGGGATAGCTGTGGTACCTGCTGGCAAGGTGTCCATCTTCACTCCGCAGCCACCTATACTATGGTGGCCCCTCCTGGGATATGGGGTCACCACAATGAGATGGTATGGGTTTCAGGCTCCCTGCAAGTCACTCGATTCACATCTAAGTTCATGGCAGCCTTCTCCTGCACACGGGGGTCCCCACTCCAATCCTGCACACAAGCAATGACCTGTTCCGTACATAGCCATCACCTCACATCTCGCAGTGGGAGTTCTCTCTGCAGGGTTCTCCACTGGACCTTGCTCCCTTCAATGCTCTCCTCTTTCTCACAGGGCACACTGCCCTTGACAAGCAGGCATGAGCTGATGCTCCAAGCTCCAGAGCAGGTGGTCTTGGTTCCCCTTCGGTCACCAAGCAGGGAGACAAGCAGGCCTTTGACCTCAGTCCTGGTCAAGGGCAGAAGTCTTACTTAGCATCCTTTCCTCGCACAGACCGCATAGCTACTAGGCAGATGACAGATTTTTAGGGCCTCGACCCTCTCCCTCTTATAGTCCATTTGCAGACACCAAATGTGATTTGGACCCTTCTGAGTCCTTGACGTTTTATAATGGGGTTCTGCATCTTTTGATCCCTCTTCTACCTCTTGAAAGGCTGTTTGTCATTGCAGAAGATACTCTGAAACTGATTTTCCCACAACACAGGCCATGGATGTCAGCATCAGTGATATGTGCATCAGAAGGTTGATCGTGGGCTCTCATCTCTACTCTTTATGATTCCATTATCAGCCCTATCTCCTTCCTGAGAAGTGAGTGACGAGGCCCCTTACTTGTAATATGTCAATTAATCAAAAATCACCCTTTAAGGTGTACAGGAGGAGACTCTGTCCTTCTCCAGTGTGTCCCATCCAGTTCACAGGAATGTAGCAATACACAAATCTGTCTGAGAAGGTTTCTGCTTCTCTTCATGTCTTCAATAGGCAGGCCTGGGATTCCCTAAATGGGACCTCCATGTAATGTGCCATTGCAGGCACCTTTGCACTCAGAGTATGGACACAGCAAATCATTACTGTTCCCTTTCTGCATTGTGCTCTTATGGACACACATACATTCAGCACACACATTCACTCTGTGAACTGTACTGTAGCCTTTCTGTGCGGTGCCATGGTGTCCTACTTGCACACACACATTGTGAGTAAACACATTCATCATACACGCACTGCACACCACTTCACTTTTCATGTATTTTACTTTTTGCAAGAACACACACACAAAGCACATCCTTTCACTGCACATGCACTCCACAGCAACACATCTCTCATGGGATGTATCACTCGTAGCTATACATACACCCAGTACATGTTCCCACCATGTATGTACTGCACAGCATTGTTCTGTCCCTATACTGTACACTTCTCAGGCACACATACAAGCAGCACAGAGTCACCACTCCTGCGCTGTGCAGCACTTTACATTTAACTGATATAGGCCAAGGGTGAGTTAAGCACACAGCAGTGGAAACTTTTAAAAATGTGAGTGAGCCTGGAGACCTTAATCCAGTGACAAAGGGTAAAAAGGAACTGTTCACTACTACTGGTACTACTACTGATAAGTGCATGGTATGCTGCCACCACATCACTCGTGCTGCTTAAATCTTGGTATAGGCAGTAGCCTTCCAACACTATAAGGGCAGTGCTTAGGGCACCTCTTTCGGTCCAACAAGACCGCAAACTGTAGCACAGGCATGTGTCATGGTGCACTCACGCATGATCCGTGGTTGCCTATGTCAGCAAAAATCTGCATTAGGGATCTAGACAACTACAGTGTTAGGCACTCAGGGCTGGGGTACAAGTCCATTACCAGGCAGAGGACATTTCTATCCCAGCACCTTTAGTCGACAGTTCAACCCAAAGAGACAGAGGGCCTAAATCCTGTATAGTTTGGTTTGACACCCAAGACCCTACATTGAATTGTAGTCATGGCAAGTGACTTTACCTTCCTTGAGCTCCAGCACCTCCACTCTTGCCATCAAGCAGTTGTGCAAGCTGTCTGTGATTCAATGTCATATCAATTTGTAAGACAGCATTATTCACTTGGTGTTTTGATTGCAACTTAATAGACATAAACACTGATACGTATGTGCAGTTATTGATCAATTTTGACCCTTTGGTTTATCCTGCATTGTTTCCTAACCCAGACTATTTAGCTGCTACATCATAAATTGATTATTGTTGGTTAAATTTAACATCAGGACTGTGACTTTTTTCCATAATTGCTTAGCATTCAGATACCATTCATCTACCATTGATACCATGCTTATAGTTTATCGATACTTTATAGATAGCTGATCCTAGTCTTTCCTCTATATCTCAAAGGGAGGAGAATGCTGTCTGCAGTCTGTATATTTTAAAAATAGGGACACACCTTCCATCTTAAGGTCTGGCACAATGCAGCTTGTGGCATTCGTTCATGCCAAATCATGTGGCACTAAGGGGCCAGCCATACTGTGTGAAGTTGGATTTGAGATTGGCCAAATACAACATGAATTCAAGCTTAAAATATCACAGAAAATATTTTTGTGTAGCATTTGTTAGATTGTTCTGCATTTAATATTTGCTCCATGTTTGAAACTAGCAGGTCATCTTTTTTAACAAGTCAACACTCAGTAGCTTTCCCTTATTATTTTAAATGTCCCATTAGAAGATTTTTTTGTAACTTATCCGGTCTACAGGGATGCCTAAACACAGGGCAATGGAAACAACCAAGAGATGAGCACAGAAAAGGTTTTTTTTAATTCATACTCCTGCAAAAGGCTAACAGCAAAGACATGTAAGTCTCATGGTGCTAGAAAGTCAAGATATGTGGCCCTATCAGTGTAAAACATACCAGTATGTATTCCATAAAAAAGTAAGTAAACATAGAAAAGCACCAAAGTCACAAATTACAATTTCAGTCATCAACAACAGTATGACTGGGGCTCAAAATTTATACTGTAGACCACAACAAACTGTCATGTGCAACAAGTTCAATTTTGCTGCTTGTTCACATTTGCAGTACACATGAATCAAATCAATGTCTCTATGTGTAAAAAAAATCAATGTACTCAATTTCATTTATGCCATACTGTTTAGCTACTGTTCAAAAAGTGCATAGTGCTTAAGAGTGCATAAAATGACATGCAGGCCAGTGTTTTTCCCACAACTTTGAGTATTTTCAAGCTTGCATGACTTATTCAACTGCCCATAAATATACACCCACATCGCTCATCAAATCAAACATGCTAGAAAGCCAATAAAAAAGGAGCAATCTGTTCAAATGCATTTTGGGACTTTGAGTCCAAATTTAATCATAATATTTAAAACAGTGATATAATTGACAGAGAATCACCAAATAGTTGAACAATGTTATACAAAACTTACAAGTGCTGGACATACATCTTAACTTTTCTATTGAAGAAATAATAGCTTCAGATAGCTGTAACCCAAGGTGTACAAATATCCATGGTGAGTAATCAAATGATTGCAAATTAAACAACCAAAGTAGATTATAACTTTATAAAATTGATCAATTTGCATACTCCTTTTAAATAAAACAAACAGCTATATTCTTAGTCCACATACCAATTTTGTTTAAGTGAACACAATTAATTAATTATTCCAGGAAGACATATCTTTATCATATTTGTTTTTTAATTTGAGTTTTCTCCAGTATAATTCTCTATTGCCTCTGTGTGAATGTGTATCTTGACTTCAGATACTTGCAAAATGTAACTAACCTCTTGTTTAAATATGGTGTTTATTAAAATGTTGCGCAATGGACTATTTTCTGTTTCCTCTTTCAATAGCCCCTATATATTCTGGTATTTGAAAAATGCTATTGTCTGATTTAAATACCTATATGCAGTAGGCCAAAAGAGCACAGAAATCCATAAAACAAACATACTTCTACAATAAAAAAATGATCAAACATTTAACTTTCTCCCATTATTACTATCTAGTATTAAATCATAATCATTTATTGAAACCCACCGTATGTAGTGAAGTACATTTATTATTTGTATGTGGCATAGATAAACTATTAAGGTCAATTTGTCCCTTAACTGTTCTCTCCTGTAAAATTACTTGGAAGAAACTCTGTTTTAAAAAAAATCCTGGATCAGCTAATAAAATATGTCAATGTTTGTTAATGATCGTCCTCAGTTTGGTGACCTGCTCTTAATAATGAGTGTGAACCCAAATTTCTTGCTGGTGCATTTTATTTGTATTTTTTTCTTCTGTATCTCCTTACTTGCAACTTATTTAGGCCCTTTCCTCAGGTTAGCTCACCTTCTAACTAAATCTAAAAATCTATCTCAATGATTTTTAGCCTTAAACCTAAGGGTCATCTCATCCATAGTAGACATGTATTAATCAGTTCAGGGAGAGTTGTGATTTGCCCTGATAAACACTCTACATTTAAAAGGTTTAAGAGTATTATTAGCATGGCAACTATCAGCTCTTCAAAATGAATTAGAGGCTATGTGTTTCCAAATAAAAGACATAAAATAGTATGATTAATCACAGAGGTGCATAAATAATTGAAGGTAACGTTAGCTCTTGAGATGTATTCATAAACAGTCACCTCATGGATTCTTATTTAGTATATCAACATATATACACAGTCAATCGACTAATCTACCCATATAATGAACAGATCATCAATGTATTTAATCAGATACTCACATGGCCACAGTTTGAGTTCAAATCTAGGAAAACAATGATTAAAGTTTCATGTTAATGGGAAATATCTTTGTCATAGCAGTGTACCTTTTTAACAAATAATACTTGCCATCAAAAATAAAACAGCTAGTATCCAAGGTAAAGTAAACTAAATTATCTCAATCAATATTATGATATGTGCCTAATATGAAGCTGATCTATATATTTTAATGTCTGAATAACAACAGTAAGACTGATTGACCTATAAAGAAAACAAAGTATAATGTGACAAATATCAATTCTTGTTTCACATGAAACCCCTTAAGTTTATGATTGATTGTTAATGGTATCTTAAACAAAAGATGCAGACCAGTGGCGTAAGGAATCAAAAATATGTCCAGATAGTTTGGGATATTTTATGCCAATACAACTGACTATTTGTAAACCAGCTGATGATAATATGGGGGCTGTATGTATCGCAGGGAATAAGTAGAAAGCTGAAACTACTGAGTAAACTACTGACTATTCAATGTAGCTATCTACCTTCTTCACTATTATTCACTCCCTGCATAATACAAGGATCTAATAAACAATTCAGCTGTTTTCTTTAAATATGTCAGTTTAAGGAATAGCATACAGAATGGGACCCCCAAGCTGCACACTGAACTGTGCTTCAATTACACTGTGTTATACCACGTGCTTTACAACATACAGGGGGTGATTCTAACCCCGGCGGTCTTAGACCGCCGGGGCCAGGGTCGGCGGGAGCACCGCCGACAGACCGGCGGTGCCCCGCAGGGCATTCTGACCGCGCCGCTTTGGCCGCGGTCAGTGCAGGAAAACCGGCGGTCTCCCGCCGGTTTTCCGCTGCCCGTTGGAATCCTCCAAGGCGGCGCAGCTTGCTGCGCCGCCGAGGGGATTCCGACCCCCCCTACCGCCATCCAGTTCCGCAGCGGTAGGGGGGGTCGCGGGGCCCCTGGGGGCCCCTGCAGTGCCCATGCCACTGGCATGGGCACTGCAGGGGCCCCCGTAAGAGGGCCCCTAAATGTATTTCACTGTCTGCTGCGCAGACAGTGAAATACGCGACGGGTGCAACTGCACCCGTCGCACAGCTTCCACTCCGCCGGCTCGATTCCGAGCCGGCTTCATCGTGGAAGCCTCTTTCCCGCTGGGCTGGCGGGCGGCCTGAAGGCGGCCGCCCGCCAGCCCAGCGGGAATGTCAGAATTACCGCCGCGGTCTTTCGACCGCGGAACGGTAACCTGACGGCGGGACTTTGGCGGGCGGCCTCCGCCGCCCGCCAAGGTCAGGATGAGGGCCACAGTCCTGCCTTGAAGCCTATTGCCCACGGTTCACATCATGATCATCACCCAGTCCCCCCTTGAGGCTCATTTTTAGAGTTACACTGAAGCACAACACTCTTTGCTCCCTTGAGCCACAATTGCTCTTCCATTACTTAATGTGCATGGTAGTTATTTTTGGGCTCCTGAAAAAATGTGCTTAGCGTCTTCTACACTATACTAATTTCAGGTTTTTCTTGTGTAATCTGTCAGGAACACCCTATTTTGGGAATAATATTGACTGTAATAATTTATTTTTATTATACAGAATTACAAGTGGTGTCTCCTGCAGACCTGGCCAACAAAACAAACTTCACTAATAACTGCACAATATATTCTAAAAAAATATTTATTTCAGGTCAAGAAATCTTAGGGGAAGAATAGCATTGTTTACATGTAAACCAAATTATTTTAATATTGGGAAAATATCCTGGGATTCTGCTGAAGTTTTATTGCTATCTTTGACGTCACAATAATGATCAATACGTGACAAGTTTTACAACATTGTATGCCGTACTAACAGGTAACTGTGAAGTGGTGCACTAAAAGCCTATCTTAGAGTGCATTCACGGTAAACTCATGTTTTGATGTATGTGGTATAACCCCATAAATTCAACTGAACTAATTTAATTTGATTCCATGTGTATCATTATGATGTCAATGAATAGTTTTCATTGAAACAATAATGAATTTCCTTATGAGTTTGTCTCAAATGCCATATGCTAATGTTGAGAATTGTAGTTCCCTGTTGAAAGTACTCTAACATGAACATTGACAAGATTTATTAATTATGGCATTGCAATTATATTGCTATATGTGCCTTAACAAAAATAAATGTGCCATTTTAATATTGCTTTAGTTAGCCTATGTGAGGCCTGCAAGACTCTGTTTCATAAAATGTGTTCCATTTTGCTAACACGTCATTTCTTTACAGATGTAAATCCCATAGAATGTCAGTTTGGAAATAGATGTCCAATTGTTTTACGCATAGATAGCCTGAGAAGTAAACCTTGAAACTGTGCATTAAAGAACTCAGAACATGGACATTATAAAATGTGTTGCAAAGTTGTACAGGAGAGCAAAGATGGATGCCTTCCAATGATGGTCCTTAGAATTAGTTGTGATGCTGCAGATGCCTGTTGTATGATGTGTCATTATTGGACAATCAAATCTTCTGATCCAGGTAGTGTGACTGATGAATAAATCATTCTTCACTTTGGACTTTAATTTACCATTTCCCCAGTTGGATTTTGGG
This sequence comes from Pleurodeles waltl, assembly GCF_031143425.1. Taxonomy (NCBI): domain Eukaryota; kingdom Metazoa; phylum Chordata; class Amphibia; order Caudata; family Salamandridae; genus Pleurodeles; species Pleurodeles waltl. The sequence goes on from NC_090438.1 coordinate 717,554,362, forward strand.
ACGTTTTCTTAGAATTTGAGAGGTCCAGACCTCAATGCCCTTACTTGCACCTTCTCAAATGCTTAGCAGAGAGAACTTAGACTTTTCCTGACCTTTGAAAAAAATCTTGACTGAGCTTCTGACATGATGACACCTTCCTTTTTTACTTACTTTCTGTCAACTTTAATTAGTTTTATCCTGCCCCAGATGTCATTTTTGTCCTTTATTTCCTTTGTATCTTTTGTCCCATTGGAAACTTTGCATCTTCAAGCGTTTTCCATTGCTTAGCAAACTAACTAGATGATTGAGATTTATGAAAATGCTTAGAAGAAATTATCAATTTCTTTTTTCTGGGCATCAATTTCTGGTGTTTTTGTTCTGTGTTGCACTGATAGAATGTTTAGTCTGTTGGATCTTAATTAAGCTTTGTTTGTTCCAACGCCTTGGATATCTGATGGTAATTTTGAATAGTCTTGAGAATTGTCTACACTAACCTATGTCTGAGCTTGTAATAAAACCCTTTAACTTTATTTCCGATTTGGCTTTTCTTTGCGTGTCATATTGGTCATACTGTAAATTAATGTTAATTGATTGCATTATTGATTTTTCTGTTACCCCTTAGCTAGAGTGAAACGATCTGTTGACCTCGTTTAGAGCATGCCTGAAATGCTCCAGCAATGGCATAGCACTGCAAGTTGTAAATTGACCCCATATGAACAGCAAAGGAGATCAGAGAACATGGTACTTTGAGGTAACCTTAGGGTGCTGCCTGATGGCACTGCCCAAGGGACCAAAAGTGCAGGTCACAAGAGACACCGAGTGCAGAGACGCTGAGGGCTGACTTACAATGTGAATTCATTTGGTGTCATTATAGGGATGCTATAGGCAACTATTTTTTAGAGTCCCTGTTTTCAGTGCACAGTGTTTGTATGCTTCTGAACAATGTTGTCTGCCCTTTGCAATATTTTATTGTACTTCTAATCTGACCTAAGGTGGACAAGATGGTATGCCAATACTCATGTGTGAAGTGATATGGATTTGCCTGCTGTCACTACCTACTTTTAGCCGTGTTTTGGTGCCATAATTACTGGACGTGGTTTTGCTCTTTAGACATTGGCTGTATTCTGTGGTACTTTTTATTTAGTTTTTTGCTACAACTACAACCACATTTGTAGTTTCTACATGGCTTCAGCCACAACAGTTTCAGAAGTATGATCAGAATGGCAATTAATAACAGATTATTATCATTTCCAGCACTTCTTTGCTTTTCCCATCTGCTAACTATACCAAATAGTCTTGAAGTCAGCACCCTTTCAAGTCTGCTAATAAATACCTCTCGTTTTTGACATTAGCAGAATTTGTCTGAAAGAATGTTGTATCTTGAGGATTATGATAACTCTCTTTCAGCTTAGAATTCAAATGCACTTCATTAAATACCAAACAGCTAGATTAATGCTTTTTTAATCTATTTAGAATAAAACAAGACTTACATTTGCACCCAGCTGAGGAGTCTCGAGAAAAAACACATCTAACATTACAGTGTACTTCAATAAACAGATAAATGAACAATACAAATCTCAAGATAAGAGAACTAAAGTTTTTGAAAAGTCGCAGAAATGAATTTAAATATTGATAAATTGTAATAGAAACATTGCCTATGCACATATGTGTATTAAAATTGGTAGAAAAAAAACAAAGTAGGTGACACCCACACAAGAGCTGGGCCTTGTAATAGATCCACTACTAAAATAAATCCTGTGAAGGTTACTTAAACAATTGGCTATAACATGGTAGGAACAATACTTACATAATGCACATTTATTTTGCAGCGAAAACACACAACTCATCCTGCCAGTTATACACTTTAGATATCCACATCATTTCCTGCAAGAGCAGGTGCATCATCCATTTTCTCGCAGTGGGTCTTGGCACCATTTTGCTATTCACAATGATAAGCACCGTAGGGAACACAGAAGACATTTTCCAGGGAGCTGTACATTCTAAAACACATTGCCTGAAACCAGCTGCTTGTGACTCCAACTTGTCTATTGTGCAGAATAAATAGACAAGACTAAAAAGTGTGTGTATTAAAGACTGGCCTCACAGAGTCTTCGCCATTCAAATTAAAGGTCAAAATATTGATTAACCAAATAGTGAATCAAGTAGTCCCTGTATTGACTTGGGTGGTATTTATATTACATTTTCCGTCACAGTGAGAAATGTCTCAAACACCTATAATTTGATGTTTTGTGACCATAAAATTCAATTCATCGAAACATTTAGTGGGCATTTAGGTAAATAAACCACCCATTACATGACACACATCAAAGTTGATAGTATTGAAATATAATAGTATTGCATACATCACATCACCTGCCACTTAATCACAAGGTACATATAGCATTGCTATTCTACTGCCACCTGTCCACTCCTTTGGAGGTGGTGCAGCGGAGAATTGGCTACTATCATTGACTTCACAATGTGGACCTTTAAGTGACCATAAAGGAAATATTATGTGAGAATTAATTCTGAACTAATTGTGAAGTGATGCACTAGAAGTACATATTGAAGTGCATTCACTGTAATGTTAGAATTGTGTGGGGTATAACTGTATTAAATTAAATATAACCATTATGATTTTAGAACAATCCTTATGTAGTTAGAGAGTGTTTACCTTTGAAACGATAATGATGTTCATAACGTATGTATTCATGTTATAGGCTAATGTAGTTCTCCATCATATTTACTTACATGTGTTAACAGTATGATTTTGTTTTGCCTTTACTGTAACATGAAGTTTAAGTGAGAATGTAACTGACAACTTATAATGCAAAAGTCAACAATGTTTAAAGTGACATTATGAAAATGTATCATTCTAATTCTGTATTAGTTTAGCCGAGTTACTATAATGTTGGAAACTGTTTGTTATACCTGACAGTCTAAGGGTGGTCATTCACCAACCTTTTACCTGCCTCTGATCCTGTTTGTGCTGGTTTTAGGACTCTGTACACTTTACCACTGCTGACCAGTGCTAAGGTGCATATGATCTCTTCTCTAAACATGCTAATGTTGGTCCCAATCCAATTTGAATATTTAATTTACCTGTAAGTCCCTAGTAAAGTGCACTACACATGACCAGGGCCTGTAGATTAAATGCTGCTAGTGGGCCTGCAGCACTGATTGTGCCACCCACATAAGTAGCCCCTTATCCATGTCTCGGGTCTGCCATTGCAAGGTCTGTGTGTGTAGTTTCACTGCCACTTCGACTTGGCATTTAAAACTACTTGCCAAGCCTTAAAATCCCTTTCTCTCTACATATAAGTCACACCTAATGTAGGCCCTAGGTAGACCATAGGGCAGGGTTCCATGTATGTAAAAGGCAGGACATGCACTTATTTGTTTTACATGTCCTAGTAGTGAAAAACTCACAGATTTGTTTTCCAATTCTGTGAGGTCTGCTCCTCTCCTAGACTTGCATTTGAGCTGCCTTCATATACTTTTAAGTGGTAGAATACGATCTGGAAAGAGTAGCCCTGTCATGTTTAGTGTGACCATAATGGTAATATAAAATCCTACTTACTGGTGAAGTCAGATTTAATATTACTATTTCAGAAATGCCACTTTTAGAAATTGGGCATTTCTCTGCACTTACTGCCATCTGTGCCTTACAGCCTGTCTCCAGTATACATCCGGTCTGCACATGTATGATATCTCCCCTTGTGCATTCAACCCAGACAGCATTAAACACAGGACCCTCAGTCACATCTGCATCCATCTGCATACTGAATGGGTCTCCCTGGGCAGGAAGAATGGAGGGTCTCTCTCTTATGCTTTAAAGGCCAATGGCCTGCACTCACACAAAGGACTGATAGCCCCCCACACTGCTCCTGGCAGACAGGACTGGGCTGAAAGGGGAACTTTTGCCTTTCAAAACCGCTCTTTGAAGTTTCCCCCATGTCAAAGAAATTTTTGGGTATATAAACCGGGTCTCCGAACCCATCAAATCAGACACTACTGGATCTACACCTGGACTTTGTCAGAGGGACTGCCTGGCTGCACAAATAACTCATCTGGACTGCTTTGCTGAGAAGGACTGCTGCCCTGCTTGGTGCCCTGCTGCCTGCTGGCCTCTGACTCTTCCGGAAGGACACTGTCTACACCATAAATGCTCTCCAAGGGCTTGGATTGAACTTGCCTCCTGTTCTGACATCTCAGGACTACAAACACTTCACCAAAAATAAGAAAATCCCTGTGCGTCAGAAAATCTACGCAATGCCTGCAGAAACCTACACAGCACCTGCTTCGCAGTTTAAATTTTGCTGCATCACAGACCAGATCAATGCAGCGCCTGCTCCTTCTACTAGCACATTAAGGGTTTTCAATGCATCGTCCCTGGGCATCAAAATATCCCCGCATCGCAGTGAGAAACCAAGGCTGCGCTCCTGTAAATCAACGCACCACCTTGCAGCACAGAAAGAAATGACGCATCGCCTGTGCTGCACTGGAAAATCAGATGCAGCACCTGATTTTCCACGCATCTCCTTTTCTGTGGCCCCGTGCATCCTTATTTTTGACACATCCCAGGTACTGTGTGTTACAAGCATATAACCACTGATTCTTAAGGATTGAGGCTCATTTAAACCTTTAAAAAGTGATTTTGTGACTTGTGTATATTGGGTTATTGGCAATTTGATTATATTTTATTCAGATAAATATAATCTATTTTTCTAAATTGGTATGTAGTATGTTTTGTGCTGTTTTCATTGTGTTGCTGTATGAGTTATTGCACAAATACTTTATTTATTGCCTTCTAAGTTGAGCCTGCCTGCTCTGTGCCAAGCTACCAGAGGGTGAGCACAAAATAATTTGGGTTGTGTTGTGACTTACCCTGACTAGGATTGTGGTTCCCACTTGGACAGGTGCATACCTCTGCCAACTAGAGACCCAATTGCTAACACTGTTCTTCATTTCTGCTAACGTATCATTGCTTTTCAGATGCCTTTCAAATGAAATGCTAGTTTAGGAATAGATGTGCTATTATTTTACTTATAGAGAGTCTGAGAAAGCAACCATGAGGACAATACATGGAGAGACTGAGAATGTGAAGGTTGGTACTATTCATTATGTTGCAAAGTAATACAGGAGACTCAGGACAGCTACCTTCCCAGGATGAACTTGGGAACATCCACCCACATAACAAACGTCTGTCATGTAATGTGAGGAGATTAGACAACGTGATCTTTCGATCCTTGGGAGTTACCACTTTCATTGATCTATTTAGTTGGTTGCAGAGCAGATTCCCCTGGACTTAGAGAGGTACAGACCTCTTTTTCCTTACCCCACATTTTCCCAGTACTTGCTGAGAGCACTTAGATTTTCTGTGACCCATTCGAAGGTTCTTGACAGAATTTCTGATATGCTGACACTTTCCCTTTTACCTATTTTTTGCCTACTTTACTTAGCTTTCTTAAGCCCCATATCCCCTTTTCCAGGTTCTTTTTGTTCTTTATCTACTTTTTACTTTTTGGCCACATGTTCTCTATTGTAGCTCACGTCAACTAGTGGCATGGTGTTAAGGAAGGTTTCCCATCACTTAACTTATCTAATTGAATAATCTGACTTGTACCAATGTTTAGAAGATTTGGCCAACACTTATTTTCTGAGCACCAAGTTTTGTTATTGTTATTCTGTATTGCTGTTATAGAGTGGTTAGTCTGTTTGATACTCATCTGTCTTAATTTTTTCCGAAGATTCATTCATCCTATGGTAATACTGTATCTTTACAGCTTGTTTTTGAGAATTGGCTACATTAACCTGAGTGTAAGTTTGTAGTAAAACCCTTTAACTTTACTACCGATTTGGGTTTTCAATGTGTAGTTAAATGGGGTACACTGTAAAACTGATTTCTCTTGATTGTTATGTATCACTAATTCCTACCCCTTGCTAAGGTGAAAATATTTGTTACCTCAAATTAGAGCATGAAGAAATGCTCCATAAAATCTGGTAGCAGAGGATGGTGTCTCCCATGAGAGGGGAATAGTAACAGGGAGATAGCAATAGGTAATTAGTATGTCCCATTAGGAAATTGTCCAGACCCAGACCAAATTCTGACTCCATGGTTTGTTCGGAGGATTAAAGGAGTTCCAGCATTGTTCCTTCGCTGTGGATGTCGGACGATTAATATGGTTGCTCTTTGCATTTCTTTGGTTTAAGATTGGGGTGAATTGATATGACTGTGAAGTGATCTGTGGAGATTTAAGTGGTTGTGTGAATGTGGAAATTATTGCTAAGAAGCTGAAGTCGTTTACAGGTCCATCATGGCCTAAGATCCTGAGATACAATACCAGTGAAGAAGATATTTGATTGTTGTTTGTGTCTGCTACATAAGAGGTGCTGGTTGTGAGACATCATCAACACAACATTATAGTTCTTTGTGTGAGTGTGAGAGGTTGGTACTAGTGAATCTTGAGTGGACAGAGAGGAACTGTATCAATCTGAGGGCATACGCTGGTCGAGTCTCATTCACAGTGTAATTGTGAAAGCGTAGTACAAAAGTGTAGCTCCGTACTGCCTTAGAAGTTATAGACTACCGAATCCTTTAGTGGATCAGACAAAGTTATTGTTGAATTTTTGCTCACCTAATTTGGCATTAGGTTTGTGTGAAAAATGTGACTGTCTGAGAAATGTAAAGGAGGGTGAGCTGCTGAAAGAAGTGAGATTTACATCACATTGTGCCACACTGGTATAGGTCGGTGGGTGTAAAGCTGCGCTGGTACTTGTGGACTATGTCATAGAAAGTCACACTGCTATTGGTTGTGAACGATGATTAGGGAATTGTGGGTACAGAATTACTTCCTGATTGTGAACGAGAACTTTATTGTGAACTATTGAAATTCAGTTGAAATATGAAGGGCCTTATTTCGATTTCTTCGTCACAATGGTGAAGGATATCCTGTCTGCTGAATTCTAAATCCCATTGTTTCCGATGGGATTTAGATTTCCACAGACAGGATTTCTGTCACCATTGTGACAGAGGAACCCCTCCGCCAAAATCTAAATCAGGCCCTAAGTTCTTTAAGGCATTAAAAAGGTTAATAAAGAGTGATGCATTTATCATGGTTAGAGAAGGAATAGAGAATACAGCTGAAGTAATGCCAGGTCATTATATATTGACCAATGTAGGTCTTTCATGCATGTCTTTGTCTAGATCAGTGGCACAAAACTACAGAGAAAGAGGGTGTATTAGCATTTCCATACTGCAGAACACATAATTTGAGAATCATTGAGAATTTGAGGCAAATTTTATATGGAATGAAACGCCTCCTAGACCTGCACAATTAAAAGCTCTCAATACTTGGGAACACATAGCTCATCAGAAATAGAAATAGAAATACGATGGCAGAGTAAGGAAAGCAATCAGGACTTCCACAGAAGCAAGATGGGCTAATCAACAGAAAGCATGAAGAGCACATATAATTGAGGGAACTAGAATATATCTTGCCTTAATTAATGTAGAAGAAGACATCACTAATTCAAAAGGAAAGAAAAAGGAAGAACATACAACAGACGGAGAATACAGCAGAAGTGAATTTGAGTGATACAGATGATGGTTTTGTAAATGAATACTGCTGAATCATTTACTGCCATACAATACAGTTCAAACAGGAGAGGCAAGTGAGGCCTCAAGGAATGTGACTTTTGATATACCTACCACACCTGTAAAACAAAATTTGAATCAGACAGGATAGAGTTTTGGAATGACAATTCCACAGAAACCAATTAATCTGACTACTTCAAATGCACTGAAGGTTCCAGTGACAATAGGTCCAGTTATTCCTTTACATGGGGCTGGTGTGATAGGAAAAAATATACATACATTGGCTGTTATATATGTTCCAACTATTCCTTTAACAAGGACTGCCCAAAGTGATATTAGTCCCAGCAGTTCTTAGATAGAAAGACTTCTTTCACTTCTGAAACTGCTAACCCCTACATGCATTTCTGATCCAACTTTGATGACGTCAGACAGGATTTACCCCCTTTTTTCAGATATCCTCACCATGTTATGTGCCCAGATCAGGCGTTACCCAAATATTGGCTATTATACCCCAAATAGGGGACTACCCTTTAACACATTAGAAACAGAAATGTCTGTAGTGAATACCACAGATCATGTAAACTTAAAGGCCCCGACAGGTGAGAGATTACTTAGTACTCTAGTAGAAATTAGAGGACTTAGTGCTCAGGAATTAGATGTTTGGGTTAGAACCCTACACGTTACAGAAGAAGCATGAACCTCAAGTTATAATGGAAGAACATCCAAACCCCAGAGAGAGCGAGAGGACAATAAGGGGGTAATTCCAACCCTGGCGGTCATCGACCACCAGGGTGGATGACCACGGAAGCACCGCCAACAGGCTGGCGGTGCTTCCCTGCCCATTCTGACCGTGGCGGTAAAGCTGCGGTCAGAAAAGGGGATCCGGCGGTTTCCCGCCGGATTTCCCCTGTCTGGGCTGAATCTCCATGGTGGCGCTGCAGCGCCGCCATGGAGATTCCGACCCCCTTCCCGCCACCCTGTTTCTGGCGGTTTTTACCGCCAGGAACAGGATGGCGGGAACGGGTGTCGTGGGCCGACAGCAGACAGTGAAAATCGTGACGGGTGCTACTGCACCCGTCGCACCCCTGCAACACCGCCGGCTCCATTCGGAGCCGGCCTCTGTGTTGCAGGGCCTTTCCCGCTGGGCCGACGGGCGCTCCTTTGGCGGGCGCCCGCCGGCCCAGCGGGAAAGCCAGAATGGCCGCCGCAGTCTTTTGACCGCAGTGCGGCCAGATGGCGGTGACCGCATGGCAGGCGGCTACCGCCGCCCGCCGCGGTCAGAATGACCGCCTAAGTGTGTCCAAAATAAAATTAGAATTGAATGAGATGATATTGGAAACTCTTGACACAGCTCAATTAGACACTTATAGAGGGGTTGAAGTACAGTTCCTGTGTAAAGACATTACAAAACGTGCAGAACAAGCCTATGAGAGACTAGCTGACTTAGCCCAGAAATATGAAGTTGATTTGGAAAAATCAAAAGCCTTATGGAAACATTATAATTTATGATTCAGTACAAGGATATTACGGGCATGAGACCTTGGGAAAAAATTTGCAGATTAGGGAACTGACTTGCTATATTAAAAAATGGAGTGCATAAGAAATATGGGAATGAAGAGGGGTAAAGAAGGATCAGAAGAAAGTAAGGATAGATCTGCCTCTGTCTGGAGCAGACAAGAGTGTGGGAGATGTGCAAATGCTTCCTATGAGAGAAGTTCCTGGTTGAGGATATGTACATGTACCATAGAGTAGAGGTCATATTTTGTCGTTCACAAATGATTTACCAAGTTTCAGAGAGAATTCTGTGGAATGGTATAGACAGACTGAGCAAGATTTGAAGACTTCAAAATGTTTATGGGAAGATTTGAATACATTGTTTGACATTTTTGTTCTGAGTGAACTGTGGACTGAATGCAAAACAGCTGTTGATTGGCCTGACAAAGAACCTCCAAGACATCCGTTGACTAATGCGGCATCTGAAAATGTGATGAGAAAACGTGTTTCCTAAAAATATTGATTGGCTGAGGATTGCTAGAACAACTCAGGAGCCTAAGGAACCAATACATTCCTTTTTTATGAGAGATTATTACAAGCTTTCAAACATTTCAGTGGTATAGAGACTACAACGGCAAAAGATATGGGACATTTTGTGTTCAAGTTTGTGCAAGGATTGAGGCCAGAACTTAATACTAGGATTCAGCAGCATTTGATTTGTTGGCAGAATAAACAGATTGATGGGATGCTGTGTTATGCAAAGTGTTGTAGCAATGATTTGGATTTGAAGCAGAAAAAGTTAAAAGAGAAATTACTGATAGTGCAATTGAAGGCTGCTCAGAAGAATCAGAATCCACAGTTTGCAGCAACAGTTGGTAGAATGCAGGGAGGGCATCAGCACAGAGTTCTGATTATAAAAGGAGGTAATGGGTTCCAACAACAGGACTAGTTGTTCCTTTTGATCCAAGTACAGGTGTGGATGGGTGAATTTGAAAAGGACAAATCCATGTCATGTGTGGGGCAAAATGGGACATTTTGTGAGAAAGTAGCCTCTCTCTAGCATGGTTTCCCTCCCTTTCGGCCTGTTTGTGAGTGTGTGTCAGTGTGTTTTTACTGTGTCACTGGGATCCTGCGAGCCAGGACCACAGTGCTCATAGTTTGTGGCCTAATGCACATGCTTGTGTTGTGCCTAACTTAGTCACTGAGGGTCTGCTAACCAGAACCCCAGTGCTTATGCTCTCTCTGCTTTTAAATCTGTCACTGTATGCCAGTGACTTTATTTACCAATTTCAATTGGCATACTGGACCCCCCTCATAAGCCCCTAGTATATGGTACCTAGGTACCCAGGGCATTGGGGTTCCAGGAGATCCATATGGGCTGCAGCATTTATTTTGCCACCCATAGGAAGCTCAGACAAACCCTTACACAGGACTGACATTGCAGACTGCGTGAAATAGTGCACACACTATTTCACAGCCATTTTCACTGCACTTAAATAACTTATAAGTCACCTATATGTCTAACCTTCACTTGCTGAAGGTTAGGTGCAAAGTTACTAAGTGTGAGGGCACCCTTGCACTAGCAAAGGTGCCCCCACATAGTTCAGGGCCGTTTACCCGGACTTTGTGAGTGCGGGGACGCCATTACACCTGTGCACTACATATAGGTCAATACCTATATGTAGCTTCACAATGGGAACTCCGAATATGGCCATGTAACATGTCTAAGATCATGGAATTGTCCCCCAATTCCAAATGTGGCATTGGGGAGGAAATTCCATGCATCCTGGGGGCTCCACCATGGACCCCTAGTACTGGCAAACCAGCTCTCTGAGGCTTTCACTGCAGCTCCAGCTGCTGCCACCTCACAGACAGGGTTCTGCCCTCCTGGGGTCTGGGCAGCCCAGTCCCAGGAAGGCAGAACAACGCATTTCCTCTGAGAGCAGGGTGTTACACCCTCTCCCTTTGGAAATAGGTGTTTCAGGCTGGGGAGGGGTAGCCTCACCAGCCTCTGGGAATGCTTTGAAGGGCACAGGTGGTGCCCTTCTTGCATAAACCAGTCTACACTGGTTCCGGGACCCCTTCTCCCCTGCCCTGGCGGGAAACTGGACAAAGGAAAGGGGAGTGACCACTCCCCTGTCCATCACCACCCCAGGGGTGGTGCCCAGAGCTCCTCCAGTGTGTCCCAGTCTTCAACCATCTTGCTTTGCAAAGGTGTGGGGGCACTCTGGAGGGCTCTGAGTGGTCAGTGCCAGCAGGTGTCGTCAGAGACCCCGCCTGATAGGTCCATACCTGATAAGGTAGCCAATCCCCCTCTCAGGGCTATTTAGGGTCTCTCCTGTGGGTTCTTTTCAGATTCTGCTTGCAAGTTTCATACAGGAATCCTCTGCAACAACTTCAGACTCTTCTGACCTAGGATCAACCGCAGCCTACTCCAAGAAACGCTGTAGCTGCAACAAAGTGTCTATAAGAGACACTTTTCTTCAGCAACCTCAGCTCCAAGTCAGCAACTGCAGCAGTTTCCACAGTGTGCACGCTATGGGGACTCCCTGTCTTCATCCTGCACCAGAAGGACCAAAGAAATCTCCTGTGGAGTGACAGAGTCCAAGCAGGCACCTTCCAAGGCAATGGCCAGTACCCTGGGACTCCTCTCACAGCGACGAGCATGGTCCTAAGGACACAGAGGGTGGACATCATCGACGTAGACTGTCCTGAGGTCCTGCTGATGCAATTTGAAGGAGGTAAGACCTTGACTTCCCTGAGAGCGACGGTACCCCTGTGTACTGCATCTTCTTCACCTCCTGAGGCCTCTGTTTACTCTTTGCAAAATTTCTTCATGCACAGCCTGTCCCCAGCACGCCATCCTGCGACACACAACTCGCTGAGTTGTTCTCCAGCTCTGTGGAACCTTCTTTTCTTGTGCTGCATTGACCGTGTTTTGCACCTCCTTTGAACCCAGATCCTGCAACTCCTGGGAGTTCTGGCTGGTATCTGAGGGCTCTCTAAAGTGCTGAGAGCCCCTTCTTCCTCCTCACACAGAGTTGAGGCCCCCCGGTCTCTCCTGGGTCCATCCAGCACCATTTGGATGCAAAATGCACTTTTGTCATAGCCAGGGCTTGTTGGCGCCTTCCAACACGAATTTTCATCTGCAATGATCTTCACACCATGGGACATCCGTTGCATCACACAGGAACCCACTGGCGTCTTCCTTTGGGTGCATTTCTGCAGTCTTAGACTAACTGGGACTCTTCTTTTGCATTCTCTTCTGGGTTAGCAGGGGCTCCTGTCCTTCTTGGAACATCTTTCGACTTCTGGAGTTGGTCTCCTTCCTTTATAGGGCTTCAGGTCCAATAATCCAGCAGTTGTTCTTTGCAGACTTGGTTGGCTGCTGCAAAATCCCCAAATCGAGGTGTGGTGTGTCCTAAGGAAACTTGCAGTACTTTCCTCCTGCTTTTCTGAGCTCTGAGGTGGGGTAATTTACTTATCTTTACTGTATTCTTACTCTTTCAGTGATTCTGCACACACTACACTTGTCTAGCAGGGAATTTGTGATTCGCATTCCACTTTCTTAGGATATGGTTTGGGTTGCCCCTAGACCTATTTTCTCCCATTGCGTTCTATGGGATTTCCTACTGTTTGCATTGTTCTATGACTATTTACTTGTCTAATTTTTGTGTCTAGTGTATATATTGTGTATTATATTTACCTACCGAAGGAGTATTGTCTCTAAGATATTTTTGGTACTGTGTCACCCAAATAAATACATTTATTTTTGGTAACACTGAGTATTGTCTTTACATGTGTATAAGTACTGTGTAAATATAAGTGGTATTAAATGAGCTTTGCATGTCTTGTAGTTCAGCCTAAGCTGCTCTGCTATAGCTACCTCTATCAGCCTAAGCTGCTAGAACACTACTACTTAACTAATAAGGGATAACTGGACCTGGTATAAGGTGTAAGTACCCAAGGTACTCACTACAAACCAGGCCAGCCTCCTACACATTTGAAGAGGGAGTGTCCTCTTAATGTGATTAATAATCACATGCAGAATGGTGGATCTATTCAAACACAGGGAAATACTCAGGTTCAGACACAACAGATGCAGAGACCCTGAATGCAAACTGAAATGTGTCCCAGAGACAACAGAGGTAGGTTCCACACGCTCCGATTCCCCAACACAACTCAAAGCAAGTCACAAATGTAAATTCCACCCACATTTCAACAGTTCTCCTTGATTCCTTTCGATGATGAATACTTCTCAGTCAGTTCCCAATGTCGGTGCCCGGGGGAGGAAGAATGAGTACTTGGTGCAGCCTAGAGGTAGACCAGAGTGGTGGAAACATTGATGGTAACATGAACGTCCACCATGTGTCGATTTTGGCTGACACAAGTGCTACCTACTCTACTGTGAGAAAAGTTGAGGTTCCCAACCTGCCCCTCTTGGTGAAAACAGATGCAAGTTGTAGGAGCTGCAAACCAACAATTGACAAGCAATGTACCAGAAGCTGTACCTGTAAAAATAGTGCCCTTGAAGGATGAGCACCAATTTGTGGTGTGAGTTGAGTCCTGTAAGTCTGCTTGGATGTGACTTGCTATACAAGTTAAATTGTTCAATATATTGTACTCCAAGAGGCATTGAGATACAAACTCATGATGAGGATGTGGCATTTAAAATTGCAAATCAAACCCTAAGTGCCACCCTGTTCCCTATGTTGACAGGAAATGACTTACCCGCAGATTTGAAATATACTGTGTCACCTGAAGTCTTGGACTTTTCAGGAGAGGCGACAGGACTCATCAAAGATGTTGAGCCTGTCAAGGTAACTGTGAAGCCAAATGCTGATTACCCCAGAGCACCACAATACAATTTGACACTGGAAATAATTGCAGGGATTACCCCAGTGATTGACTTTATGATTGAACAGGTAATCTTGAAGAAGATTGTGGGAAGTCCATATAACTCCAATTATGGGCCTGCAGAAACCCAACTGAAAAAACTGCATTGTCCATTATCTTAGAAATATAAACAAAGTAGTAGTTCCTTCTTGTCTTGTTGTACCAAATCCAGCAGTAATCTTGTTTCAGATTCCATGTGAAGGTAAGTGGTCCACTGTGAATGACCTGTGCCAAGCATTTTTCTCCATACCTTAGCACGAGAAACGTCAATTTCTTTGTGTGTTGTGGTTTGGCAGTCACGTTTTGGCATGGTGCCGAGTCCCACAAGGGTACACCGGGAGCCCTTCCATCTTCAACCAGATCTTGAAAAAGAATATGGATTCCCTTGAGTTGCACTATCACCTAGTTTTGATTCAAAATATTGACGATCTGTTAGTGTAGTAAAATACCCAAGAATCTTGCAGATGAGACACAAATGCCTGAGAATGGACATAAAGCTTTCCCAACTAAAGTACAGTACTGTGAGAAAGAAGTCCTGTAACTCGGACATCACATTGAGAAAGGTGCAAGGAAAGCATCACAAGAAAGAATCTCAGCAATTCTTAAAATGAATCCCCCAACAACCCAGGAAGAAGTCAGGATGTTTTTGGTAATTGTTGACTACTGTCGTCAATTGATTCTAAACTTTCCCTTTTGGCTCAGCCTTTACAGAGGCTAGCACACAAGGATGTGTCTGATCCTGTGCCATTGGATGGCAACTGTTTATGTGCTTCACAGAGCTGAGAGAAATTCTCTGTTGTTCCCCTGCTCTGGGGAATGCCTAAATACAATAAGGGGCATATTTATACTCCGTTTGTGCCAGAATTGCGTAGTTTTTTTTAACGCAATTTCGACGCAAAACTAACTCCATATTTATACTTTGGCGTTAGACGCGTCTAGCGCCAAAGTCCATGGAGTTAGCGTCATTTTTTAGCATGGACACCTACTTTGCGTTAATTATATGCAAGGTAGGCGTTCCCGTCTAAAAAATCGACTCCGAGGCATGTGCTTGGGATTTATACTCCCGGGCAAAAATCACGCCCGGGAGTGGGCGGGTCAAAAAAAATGACGTCCAGCCGCTTTTGCGCCGTTTTTTAGCGCCTGCAAAAGGCAGGCGTTAAGGGACCTGTGGGCTCTGAAGGAGCCCAGAGGTGCCCTCCCATGCCCCCAGGGACACCCCCTGTCACCCTTGCCCACCCCAAGAGGACACCCAAGGATGGAGGGACCCATCCCAGGGACATTAAGGTAAGTTCAGGTAAGTGTTTTTTTTCATTTTTTTTTGTGGCATAGCGGGGCCTGATTTGTGCCCCCCTACATGCCACTATGCCCAATGACCATGCCCAGGGGACATAAGTCCCCTGGGCATGGCCATTGGGCAAGGGGGCATGACTCCTGTCTTTGCTTAGACAGGAGTCATTTCTATGGGGGTTGGGAGTCGAAAAAAATGGCGCAAATCGGGTTGAGGCGAAAAAATTGCCTCAACCTGACTTGCCCCATTTCTTGACGCCCAAGCTCCATTTTCACCTACGCCGGCGCTGCCTGGTGTACGTCATTTTTTTTAACGCACACCAGACGGCGCCGGCGGCTAACGCCGGGTAACGTCATTCAATGAATACGGCGCCCGCATGGCGCTTCGGAATGGCGTTAGCCGGCGCTAATTTTTTTGACGCAAAACTGCGTTAGCGCAGTTTTGCGTCAAGAAGTATAAATATGGCCCTAAATGTTTTGCCTTGTATTGCAGTGAGAGGGAGGGATGCACTCGCTCAGTGCTGAGTCAGTTGCACAGAAACACACACAGACCAGTGGGATATTTTTCAGCCACACTTGATCCAGTTGCAGCACTTTCCGGTTGTCTCAAAGCTGTGGCATCAGTAGGTGTCAACATAGAACAGTGTGAAAGCATTGCTATGGGCCATCCTTTAACTGTTTTTGTCCCCCATTCAGTGAGAATTTTGTTAACCCAGCACTTGAAAAACAACAGGTTAACACGCTATGAGCAGATGATCCTGGCTGCTCCTAATATCACATTAAAACATTGCTTGACATTGAATCCTGGTACTTTGTTGCCCTTTCCTGTTGGTGAGAACAATGTTGATGAAATTGAGCATGACTGTCTAGATGTCACTGAACTATGTTCCCCAACCAAGACCTGACATTCAGGATAACCCACTTTCTGAATATGATCATGTAATGTTTGTTGTTGGCTCCTGCATGAGACACACTGAAGGAAACTTGCGACCTGCTTATGCAGTCTGTACTGTCGCAGGTGTAGTTGAAGCCTCATGGCTTCAAGGAGTCCTTTCTGCTGAAGTAGCTGAATTGACTGCCTTTACCAGAGAATGCTGTGTTACTGAAAAGCTGAAGGTAACCATTTTCACCAATAGTCAGTATGGCTTTGGTGTTGTTCATGATTTTGGACAGTTATGGGCCCAAAGAGGTATCACAACCTCTTTTGGATCCCAATACACAAAGGAGAAAGAGTATACAGCCTGTTAAAAGGATTATAATTGCCTGTCCAAAATGTGGTTGTGAAGTGCCCCACAAAGGTAATAATTTTTTCACTGTTTTCAATAACTATGCCGATGAGGTAGCAAGATATTGTGCATTGAACTGTAGTACTTTTAATGGAGAGTATGTCAGTAAAGGTACTGATGAGACAAATTATAACCGCTTGTTAACTGCTTCAGATACATGGGGAGAATTAAAAAGATTGCAGGAAGAAGTGTCAGAGTAAGAACAGCAGAGTTGGATTAAAGCACGCTGTGTCAAACAGTTTGTTACCACCTATGGCTCAGATAGGATGTGATGCCATGATAACAGTGTTTCGGCAGACATGATCAATTGACTAAGATACGTCTTAGTTGTTGTATGCATTTTCTGTTGATGGATTGACGCACACTCAACAAGGAGAAATGACAGCCTCACAGTAGCAGTTGCTTACGGAGCTGATTCAACATTTTGGATTCCAGACTTCTCTACAGTCAGACTGAAGGACTCACTTCAATATTGAGGTCCTGAAGTTACTTTGTGCAGCATTACAAGATGAGCAAAAAATACATTGCAGTTACAGACCAGAGGTTTCTGGCCTGAGGGAACAAGTTAATGGCACATTGAAATCCAGACTGGCTAAAGTTTGTACTCAACATCATTGAAATGGCCTGATGCTTTACCTCTTGTGTTGAGAAGTCTACGCAGTACTCCAGACAGGAAGATATGATTGTCTCCCCACAAGAGAACTATGGGCCGTGCCTTGAGATTACCAGCTGTGCCTGCAAATGCGCGTGTGAACATTACAGATGACATGGTACTCAATCATTGCAAAGGACTGGCTGATGTGATTCGTTCTGTGCCTCATCAGGTTGGAGAAGCCTCAACACAACAGGAGCAGTGCCATGACATGTGTCGGGGTGACTGGTTCATGGTGAAAAAGCACGTTCCGAAGTCATGCTTGTAGCCCTAGCGGAACAGGCATACCAGGTCACTCTAATAACAACAACAGCAGTGAAGTGTAGTGGTTTCCCCAACTGGGGGCTTGAGGCAGACACTTCCAAAGGTCCAGGTTCCTTTGAAATACCACTCGCCCCTGAAGGGTCAGTTACAGTGAAACAAAGGGAGCAGGTTAGTCAAGCTGTGTTGGGATAAGCAAGTGATTGAAACAGCACATGTATGATCTGAGGGCAGTCTGAGTGAGGCAACAGCAGCAGTTTGTTCAGAAGGGCCAGGACAAGAAAGGTTGACCACACAAAACTCAGATGCTGACGAAGGACCTTATGCTGTAACAAAAAGAATTGTGCCTGGAGACCAGTGGATGAGGAAACAGACAGTGACTGAAGTGTGAGCTCCACAAACAATTCCGGAAGAAATTGAAGAGCCTTGCCAGAGTGACAGTGATACTGAAGGGTCAGTAGCCAGGAGATCAAAGAGAAGGAGAGTACCCTGCCAGAGCTACGCCACACCTGAATGGACATATATTGCACCAATTGACTGGAAGATAGAATTTACACCATTTTGTCTTAACAATTCGTATCCAGCTGAACATTCCTGAGTTTATTCTTGTAGCTGAACTGAACTTTGAAATTACTATGCCACTCGATAGACTGAGACATTATATCCTGAATTTGGGTATTAGTGACTTTGTAGTGAATATTTTCTAGAGACATGTGTGCATTTAATAGAGACATTTGATAAATATTGTAGGGAATAAAGAAGATCACCTAGGTCCGAGTATGCAACATTCATCATAGTGATGTCAGTTGGAGGAACATGGAGTAGAGTTAAGGAAGACTAACGAAGATATTGCAACTAACATTTGATCTTCGTTGAAAGATAATTGCTTGCTATTTGCTTTGCTCAAAAATTGAAAGACTGGAAGAGACAATTGCTATTTTTATTGCTGGCATTTTTTTTTATCACTGGTCTGAAAATATAGAACACATAAATTCCAATAGAAATAGAAATAGTAAATGTAGGTACATATGAATAGGAGTATTTGTTGTGACAGCAATTGTGATGATTGCATTGCCTATTGGGTTAAACTTACCTACACCTTCTAGAGTAGGAAATAATACTTCCACAGTTCCTATTGATATTAGAATGCATAAGCTAGATGAGAAAGAACTACATGTAGACAGTTCCAGAGGAGCTCTTTCTCCAAATGCATAATACAAATTGCTTATGGGTACATTGACACAATGGACTCAAAGAACCATTACATTTATACACAATTGCCTACATCAGCTAGTGAGGGGATTACATATCACAGTCTTCCTTTGACATATGGTGTCACATGTAGTTTGTTGATGAGCCTTTGGTATCAGCAAAAGCATTTCCAGTATCATTCCTTGGACTATGACTTAGGACCTGATTTAGATTTTGGCTAAGGGTTTACTCCATCCCAACAATGATGGATATCCTGCCTGACAAAATCTAAATCCCATTGTTTTCTATGGTTTTCTATTTCAGCAGATGGTATATCCGTCACTACTGTGATGGAGCAACCCCTCTGCCGAAATCTAAAATCAGGCCCTTAGTATTTTCAGAAGTTCCTATCACAAGACATTTGAACAAAGTTTCCAAAGGAAAGAATATAGAACCAGTAGGAGGATTTCTTTTAACCTACTCTGTCGTTTGTTATAGTGTATGCTCTTGGAAACAATTTGACATGTGTTCTTACCACAGTGGAAAAATATTTTTTAAAACAAGTCGAATATAGAAGGGGAGGAATGAAGATAAAGTCAGAAAAGGTTGCAGTAGTACAAAGCTGGGGGGAAGAAGATGAAGTCCATTTGAAAGGAGGAAATCAAGCTGCCTTGAGACTAGATTGTCAACATGTAAGGAAATTATGTGTATATAGACCCAAATCAACAGCAGACACAACATGTGTAGGGACAAGTACATTTAGACATGTTTTTGAACTCAAGAGTAGTTGGACATCCATGTTAGATGGACAAGACCCCACTGCACCAGGAGTCTATTTGTGAAAAGCATGCCTATTTTTGGTTACTGAAAGGATGGTATGGTGCCTGTTATTTAGGAATTGCTTTCCCCAGATATGGAACACTTTGTTAATCCTGTATGGGATGAAAGGTGAACCACCAGAGTTAAGAGAGGTGCTAGCGCTTCGGAATTTGTAGGAGACATCTTTGGTGCAATGATTACATCTATAGGAGTGATCCTAAATGATATGAAGATAACAAAGTTGTAAACTATTGTAGATACGATGTCTTCTGATACTGTGGGTGCCTTTTTGTTAGTGGACACTGAGATGGTTGCCATAAGATCAATAGTTTTGCATAAGTGTCTTGCTTTGGACATTCTTCTTGTGAACGAGGGTGGAGTTTGCAAGATGCTGAAAATTCAACAATGTTGCACTTATATCTCAGATGACAAGAGGGAGCTTTGGAAGTATAGTAAGAATATGACTGATCTAAAGGAAGATTATTTGAAGGAGTTAGAAGCAACAGGTGATCCAGAAGCAATATATAGTAGATTCTCAGCAAATGGAAAGTGGTTTGTAAACCTAGTGAGTAGAATAATTGGAAGTATCTTGAGACTTTTGTTGATAATTGCCCTATGTATCTTGGTGATTGTTGGATCTTTCAAGTTGTACAAGTGTGTGCCGAAGAAAGAGCAGATAAAGTGAGAAATCAGGAGGAAAGAGAATTTGAAAATAGATAAAATATATATTACAGTGACATTAAGCAGTTGGAGGAGTCCAGAAGATCTTTCCTGGATCGACCTCTGAGATTTTTATCTGTCTCATTGATGTAAGATATTCTAATCTGATGTGATGGCTTTTTTTACCATCAGAGAGGTAACTGATGCAGCGGAGAATCGGCTGCTACCCTTGACTTCACAATGTTGAGCTATATGTTACTATAATGCAAATATAATGTGTGAATTAATGCTGAACCGATTATGAAGTGGTGCACTCAAAGTCTATATTGAAGTGCATTGACTGTAGTGTTAGAGAAGGAATGTGTGCTACATAACCATATTAATTGAAATGGAATCATCGATTATGATTTTACAACAACCTGTGTGTTAATGTTATAGGCTAATGTTAACGAAATGTACTTCTCCATCATATTCACTTACATGGATTGATAGTATTATTTTGTTTTGGCTTTACAGTAACATAAAGTTTAAATGAGAAAGTAACTTACATTTTAAAATTGCAAAGGTCAGCGACGTTTAAAGTGGCATGAAAAAAATGTGCAATTCTAATTCTGTATTAGTTTAGACATGTTAGTCCTGATAGGCCTGAGTCTCTATAATTTATTTATGCTAACGTGTCATTTCTTTACAGGTGGCTTTCACATGAAATATTAGTTTAGAAATAGATGTGCTGTTGTTTTAATCATAGATAGCCTGAGAAAACAACCTTGAGGACAGTACATGGAGGAACCGGGAATGAGAAGACTGGTAATATTCATTATGTTGCAAAGTTGTACAGGAGACCAAGGACAGCTACCTTCTCAGAATGGTCTTTGGAACATCCATCCATGTTGCAAACGTCTGTCATGTAATGTGAGGAGATTGGGCCACGTGATCTTCCGAACCTTTGGCATTATCAATGGGCTAACCATTATTTTAACTAGGGCTTTCACTGATCTATTTAGTTGGTTACAGAGCAGATTCCTCTGGACATAGAGAGGTACAGACCACTTTTTCTTTGCCCTACATTTTCCCAGTGCTTGCTGAGAGCACTTAGAATTTCTTTGACCCATGAGAAAACTCCTGACTGAGCTTCTGATATGCTGACACCTTCACTTTTACCTACTTTTTGCTTACTTTAGTTAGCTTCCTTAAACCCCAAATGTCCTTTTCAAGGTTCTCATTGTCCTTTATCTACTTTTTTGTCCACATGTTTTCTAATATTGCTCATGACCACTAGTGGCATTGTGTTAAGGTAAGTTTCTTTTTACTTAGCTTGTCTATTTGGATAATTTGACTTGCACCAATGTTTAGAAGATTTGGTCAAAGCTTATTTTCTGAGCTCCAAGCTTTGTTATTGTTATTCTATGTTGCCGCTATAGAGTGCTTAGTTCGCTTGATGCTCATCCGTTTACATTTTTTTTCAAAGGTTCGGTCATCTTATAGTAAAACTGTATCATTATATCTTATTTTTGAGAATTTTCTACATTAACCGGAGTATACATTTGTAAAAAAAAACTTTAACTTTACTTCAGATTTGAGTTTTCATTGTGTAGCCAAATTGGTTGCACTGTAAATTGATTTCTCTTCATTGATATGTATTACTAATTCCCACACCTTATTAGGGTGAAAAGATTTGTCAGCCTCCAATTAGAACACAAAAAAATGCTCCATCAGAAGTAAGTATTCAAATACCACACCTGGCAAATTAGGCAAATGCCTCTGGCAGGTCTTTAAAGAAGGTAGTAATACCAGGGAACTGACTGGCAGTAAAAATATTACAGGTCACTTTCTAACAGCAGGGGCCATTCTGTCTGCTATTGCTGCCACTGCCACTCTAATGTCAGGCAAAATCATAATTAGGCTTAATTTAGAAGTTGTTAGAATTCAAACAAAATGGTACAAACTGGTGTTATTTGGCATTGTGAACTTAACTAAATTGTACTGGTCATCAGTTTACTCTATCTGCCTGACCAAAGCCATTTGGGTGGGGATGAGGTGTAGAGAGGGCACTTTATTCAGGTCTGCATTTTCCAGGACCAAGCTCCGCTTCAGCTTTATTTTGTTGAGATTTCTTCAAATGAATAAAAGCCCAAACTTTCATTAATGGAGAGGCAACTTTGGGTGCCCTACCCACTAAATGTCACCAGATGCCATATTTTCTCTTTTCCTGGAGTACATTTTTTTAATATCTAGAAACAGGCGATTCAGCCACCTGGCAAAAATGGAAGATTCATCCAGCGGGTCCATGGTTCGCAAAAACGTCTGAAAAGTGTGCTGTCTACACAAAAAGAGGGTGAGACACACAAATACTAGTCTGGAGAATTACTGGTATTGGATTGGATTATGCTTTTCCTCTAAAAAATGTAATAGGGATTGTAACGGTTTAATGAGCTGCCAAAAATGGAAGTTGTTTTTAGTGCATTTTCATTTGCAGAGGATACAGGTTTACAGGTATAAATTGCATAACGCACTGCTGCATCCTGGATAATTCCCATGCAAGACTAAGCTAGTTAGCTGCAATATAGTTTAATGTCACTTAAACAAACACTGTGAAGAGATAAGATGACTGAAAGAATACCTAAGCAATTTTTACATTCTTAACTGAAATTTCCATAATTCAAGCAATGTATTTGTTAAATACATTTTAAAAAATGCAGGCCCATATTTATACTTTTTGACGCAAAACTGCGCCAACGCAGTTTTGCGTCAAAAAAATTAGCGCCGGCTAACGCCATTCTGAAGCGCCATGCGGGCGCCGTATTTATTGAATGACGTTAGCCGGCGTTAGCCGCCGGCGCCGTCTGGCGTGCGTTAAAAAAAAACACGTACACCAGGCAGCGCCGGCGTAGGGGGATATGGGGCTTGGGCGTCAAGAAATGGGGCAAATCAGGTTGAGGCAATTTTTGCGCCTCAACCCGATTTGCGCCATTTTTTTTCACTCCCAACCCCCATAGAAATTGCAAAGACAGGAGTCATGCCCCCTTGCCCAATGGCCATGCCCAGGGGACTTCTGTCCCCTGGGCATCGTCATTGGGCATAGTGGCATGTAGGGGGGCACAAATCAGGCCCCCCTATGCCACAAAAAAAAAAAAAAAAAAAACTTACCTGAACTTACCTTAATGTCCCTGGGATGGGTCCCTCCAGCCTTGGGTGTCCTCCTGGGGTGGGCAAGGGTGACAGGGGGTGTCCCTGGGGGCATGGGAGGGCACTCTGGGCTCCTTCAGAGCCCACAGGTCCCTTAACGCCTGCCTTTTGCCGGTGCTAAAACACGGCGCAAAAGTGGCCGTACGTCATTTTTTTTGACCCGCCCACTCCCGGGTGTGATTTTTGCCCGGGAGTATAAATCCGACGCACATGCCTCGGAGTCGATTTTTTAGACGGGAACGCCTACCTTGCATATAGTTAACGCAAAGTAGGTGTCCATGCTAAAAAATGACGCTAACTCCATGGACTTTGGCGCTAGACGCGTCTAACGCCAAAGTATAAATATGGAGTTAGTTTTGCGTCGAAATTGCGTAAAAAAAAACAACGCAATTCCGGCGCAAACAGAGTATAAATATGCCCCGCAGTCTTTTCGTTAAAGCGTAACTGTGATTTTTTTTCCAAACCTACAAATAGTCTCTGCTAACTACTTTTGTCCAGCCATGGAAAATGACAGAATTTCGGAAACAACTTTATTTGTGAAAATAATACTATTTCATAGTATTGAAAGCAGAAGTACACCTGCCAGTCAGTGATCTTCAAACGTATTGACTGCGTTTGTGTGGCAAGGTACATTCACGTTAGCATAATAAATAAACTATTTATATTATAGCTTCTACTAAGAGGTACAACCATTTTGTACACTAGTGATTACTATTAAACAGCAATGGCAGTACCAATCGATCTTGCTTACCTTTGAATAAATGCACAACCGATTTGCAATAACAATGTTTATTTTTTGTAGCTGGTCAAAATCAATGTTGAATCATGCATACTTCTGCTGCTGCTTTTCTAGTGACCACAAGTGGACACTGACATTTTTGCCCTTTCGGTGGAATCTAACCAAATTGGGAAAATTAGAACACATTTAACTCCAGAAGTGATAGACAGAAAACACCGAGAGACTCTGGCCCATATTTATACTTTTTGACGCAAAACTGCGCCAACGCAGTTTTGCGTCAAAAAAATTAGCGCCGGCTAACGCCATTCTGAAGCACCATGCGGGCGCCGTATTTATTCAATGACGTTAGCCGGCGTCAGCCGCCGGCGCTGTCTGGTGTGCGTTAAAAAAAATGACGTACACCAGGCAGCGCCGGCGTAGGGGGAAAATGGCGTATGGGCGTCCACAAATGGTGTAAGTCAGGCTGAGGCAAAAAAATCGCCACAACCCGATTTGCGCCATTTTTTTACGACGCCCATCCCCCATTGAAATGACTCCTGTCTTAGCAAAGACAGGAGTCATGCCCCCTTGCCCAATGGCCATGCCCAGGGGACTTTTGTCCCCTGGGCATGGTCATTGGGCATAGTGGCATGTAGGGGGGCACAAATCAGGCCCCCCTATGCGACAAAAAAAAAAAAAAAAAAATACTTACCTGGACTTACCTTAATGTCCCTGGGGTGGGTCCCTCCATCCTTGGGTGTCCTCCTGGGGTGGGCAAGGGTGGCAGGGGGTGTCCCTGGGGGCAGGGGAGGGCACCTCTGGGCTCATTCTGAGCCCACAGGTCCCTTACCTCCTGCCCTGACCCAGGCGCTAAAATCCGGCGCAAATGCAGGTTTTTTAGACCCGCCCACTCCCGGGCGTCATTTTTGCCCGGGAGTATAAATACGACGCATATGCATCGCAGTCATTTTTTAAGACGGGAACGCCTACCTTGCATATCATTAACGCAAGGAAGGTGTTCACGCAAAAAAATGACGCTAACTCCATGAACGTTGGCGCTAGACGCGTCGAACGCCAAAGTATAAATATGGAGTTAGTTTTGCGTCGAATTTGCGTAGAAAAAAACGACGCAAATTCGGCGCAAACAGAGTATAAATATGTTCCTCTATGTCTACAGTATATTGAGGTGGGTTAGGACCTTATCCTAAAGAATTCCCATGAACTCCAAAAGGGGCGTGAGAAGCTGCTCTGGTGAGTGCATCGTCATCACAAACTTCAAAAGTGCAGTTTACAGCTAATACCTAGTAGCCAGTCCATCTCTATCACGTTTTGAGGTGAAGATGCAGGCAACTACAATGATAATCAGTGGTAATTTAGCTGACACTGTACCTGGCATGCTATCAGAAAAGGAAGACACCTCCGCACCGGATTGTGCTGCAAATGTCACCACCCTCCCATTAGGAGCTATCACTAATCACACAGAGGCCATTTTGGTGGTTAGCAAGGAAGGTCATGAAGAAATTATGCCTTATGATGTCATACATACACCACAGTTTCAAATCAAACATTTTTAGGGACACCATGGCTCACAACATAATCCAGTAGCAATAGTGTATGTATCTTGATCTTTTGTAATAGCATAGACGTGATTGCAAAATTATAGGACATGAAAAACAATTAGGGGCATATTTACAAGAAAGCGGTGCATCAGCTCTGATGCGCCATTGTTGTTGTGTCACCCTGCGCCATCCTAACATCACCACTGTATCACTGTATTCACTATACAGCGCACCATGGTTCACGTTAGCACAATAGCGTCATAATTTATGACACTATTGTGATGCTTTGCAGGATTAGTGTCATAAATTATGATCGCTAGTCCAGCAGAGGACAGGGAGTCTCATAGGTTATTATGGGAGTGCCACTTTAATGCCTGCCCTTAACAGGTGTTAAAAAAGACTGAAAAAATGGTGAAATGAAATCTTGTACATTTCATTCGCCCATTTTTTGGGCCTTCCTGCGTGGTAACTCCTCTCTTGCATACATTATACCTGGTGCAGGTATAATGTGGCGCAAGGGGTTACAATGTGGTGCATTGTGCCACTTTGTAAATATGACACACGGTGGAGGGGCCACCTTAACGCATCCTTAGGGAAAAAATAAATGCTGCTAGGGCGGCACAAGGAGGCACAAGAGGGCTTGTAAATATGCCCCTTAGTATCTTGTCTGGCTTCAGAAACTGCAGATTTGTATATCACATGTACACAGTTGTACTAACATATGTCTGTACTATTTAGGACTGCTAGTCATCATGGCAGGGCAGCACTTGTGATAAAGGCTGAGTCTTTCCATGTACACAAGTCTCATTGTGAATCCGGGACTGATAGTCAAATGCACACATTTAGACTCGTTCCATTCCTTCCGTTTCTTCCGTTTCCCCTTCCTCTTCCCCTTCTCCCTCCTCGTCGCCTTCCCCTCCCCTTCCCATCATTTCCCAGCCCTCCTCCCTTCCTCTTCCCTCGTGCCCGTCCTTCTTTCCTCCCTTCCTTCTCCCATTTGATCCTTCTTTAATACCTTCCCCCCTTATTTCTTCCTTCACCTACATACTCTCTTGTTTCCTTTCTCTCTGTCCCCCTTGCCCCCCGTCTTTACACTGTGCTTCCTACTTTCCTTTGTACTTCTTTGTTTCTCTCTGTTATTTTGTGCCTTGCTGTCTTTCTTGTTTTAGTTACCTTCATGCTGTCTGTTTATTTACCCTGTGACCTCCACGTACTTACTTCAGTTTCCCTAGCCCGACTCCTTTGTTTCTCTCCCTCTCCCGCTTGGTTCTTTGTCTGTTCTGTCGACAGATGGTGTTTTAATAAAGTCCAGCAGGAATATTGCTGTGAATAAACAATGACATTCTTGCCAAGTTCATAATTGCTGAGTACTGGTACAGTCTCTTACCTGCTGAATCCAAATTGGGGGAAAACTGACTGTGCACATGCACACCTACTGGCATGCGCCAACTCACAGATGTGAGATATTGCTGCAGCCAGTAAAACCATGGAAGGTAAATTGCAGTTTCAGTCAGGTTTCTCGGCATTTGATTCGGAGGCAGCCCGCCAACTGGCTCCTTATCAAAGATTGATCGCAACGGCTGTGTGAGATTAACTGGCTTGCTTTTAGTTTCTGAACCGATACAGAGATTGCAATCTTCATATTATGAATGTTCCATTGAAATTACGTTTAGCTTTCCTCGCAATTCTATAAAGCAAAATGTTTTTTAAATGCAATTCCATTGCCCTGCAGGGATGCATCGTCTAAACCTGTTAGATACTAATTAAAAAATCACACCCGTTTCGTTTGTTAAATAAATAATCATCCTCGTTTTATTTGATCATTAAAAATTCTCATTGACACTGTTATTTGGATGTTTCACACGGGAACCAAGTGTCAAATTATTTCTCAATATGCAACTGTTTGTAGAAGGGAAGAGGCAGTATGAAATTACTAAGGGCCTCATTCAAACCAAATGACTCATTTTACCAGCAGTTAGTTTAGCTTACCTTTTTTGTAGATATTACTTTTTGGGATTCGCTATATCACAGCAGATACACTAAAACCTAGGCCCGTAGGTGCCCGATGACAGTGGAGGCTGCTGGAGCATTTTCATCTTTCGCAGGAATCGATGCTCATCTTTGGACCCTCCATAGAATATGGTAGCACCAGTAACACAATTTCAATACAAACCAATTAATTACACAAGGTGACCAATGTGGCCATCCAAGGAAACCTCCAGTCCGGAACAAAGTTAGGGGATTTATTACAAACTCCAACTCAAAGTCATGCAGACAACTCTCAAGACAAAATTATAAAGGTACAGGATCACCAAGGGGTGCTCAAGGCAATGAAATAAGTTCCGGCAAACTAACGTTTATAAAACTAAGCATTCAATAAGAAGAATACAGAACATCAACAAGATTATGGGAGGTACAGAAATCAAGTGTTGTTCAGGTTTGTCAAGCATCAAGTCAATTTAAAATCAGCAGAGTTGAAATTTAGCTGGGCATAGAGAGACCCTAAAATGACCAAATCAGGGAAATACATGTGTGAGGCAGAACAAATGCGGCAAAAGAGAAAAAGAACATAAACATCCGTTCTCCATTAATAGTTCTTCATTACCATTTAGATTTCAATACATTAAACAAAATAAGTCTGTTGAAACATTTCAATCAATATAATGTGGAACTGCAATTCTCTACTTTGCATACATATAAAATCATGAATCATTAGAAATTCAATATTGTTACAATACATACTATTAAGCTAGAGCCTAAATTACATCGTAATATCTAACTTAATCCTTCAAACATTTAATTTATCCTTGAAACCACCAGAGTTTCTAGCAATACTATATGCAAATGCAATTTTAAAATAACTTCTCAGTGCATCTTCTAAATTCAAATCATTAGTACCTTGGTTAACATTATGCAAAAACTGTCACATATAGATGACTTCTGTGACATAAGGGACAACACTAAAGATTCTACTACATCAAGGCTGAACCAAGGCAGGGTGAAACCATTCACCCTAGTCCTGTCCTCTAGAAGGGCAATACAACCCCTGCCTGATCCTCCTACAATTTTACTATCCTGATTTTCCAGCTCATAAAACAAGGCTCTGTGTTTCCCACACCCAGAAAATCAGGGAGCAGGAACACTGGGCAAGTTGTGATCAGGCAGAGGAGTGTCCGAGGCAGTATACTGATCTGCCGAATAATAATAACAATAATAAAAATAAAATTAATAATAATAATAATAATAATAATAATAATATTGCCTTAGGTGAAGCAATGTAAATTGTATCATCGACAATTTATGATTGTGAGTGTTCACTTCCTACTCAAAAACCATCCGGTACTGTTGTTACTGTCTATACTACCTCCCTTAGCTTTAATTCTGTGACTGAAAAAATCCAATATACATCTTTATTTTTCATGGTTTTAAATTCCATTTCCAACCGTGTCTGTAGATTCTCCAAATTCTGTGCTTTAGGGTCTCAATGTTTGAGTACTTCAAAGATAAGTGATTGTCAGTTGTGGAACTTAATGTTTATGTCTCCCCTTATTCCCCATCATGTTGCTTCTTACACACTTCTCAGTTTGCACCTATCCTAGTTTGTTGTGGTTTATATTGTAAATATCAGTGTCACGATGAAAGAAGGAGATCTCACAGACATGCTGATTGTAGCCTGGAATATTAAGTGGCCATAATATTTAATATTTTGAATAAAATATCGGAAATCAAAATATGAAGGAGGTTAGTGCATACAGGTAAGCGTAGATTTATTACTCTTAACTAAACATCTTCAGGATATAATGAACTTGTGATAAGTTGCACATGAAATTCATCATGTTTGTGACATCCTCTAAACTATAAATCAGGCCTTGGTGAAGGTGTAGCAAGAGTGGAGTCAGAATCCGTTTGGGAGCCACAGGGTGAGTAGGGGTTACTAGAGAATGATTGTGGCAGTTGTGGCTTTTTACCACTGCTGTCCTGGGGCCTGACCTTCTGCAGCACTGAATAGTTAACACCAGGTATACCCTTTCAGCATTTGATCTTAAAGGCAGGGAGAAGACCGGTCCAAGTCCACTCAGAGAAGTAGTGAGGAGTGTAGAGACTCAGAGCTCAACAATTGCAGAATAGGATGCAATAACATTTGTCCAATCAAGTTCAAGTTACCACTCACTACAAATACTCCCCATGCATACACCCCTCACTCAGGCATGTCAACACAGGTATTAGACACATCATCTTAGTGAAAATAGACAAGTGTAAGGACAACAGGCATCTCACTTTTCACAACTATGAAGCTTGACTCATATTAGAGATGACAATAATGATATGCTGCCATACTTGCTTCATGATTATGTCCTAGGACCCTCACAGTAGTCTCATGTCATAGAAGGAACACCTGATGTGTCCCATCAGAACACTGACCATGCCCTGGATCTTAGAATATTTCTCATGCCCTAGGCTGTTGCCTGAATGCATGATTGTCATATGTGCTAGACACTTAGGGCATGATGTACAAAGCTTTTTTCTTGTTGCAAGTGGCACGATTAGGAGAATTGGGCTGTTTGCCACCAGAAAAATGCATTTTCAATTGTACAAACTAAATTTTGCAATTCCGTAATCTATTTACGAAATTACAAAAAGGGTTGCGAGTCACAATTAGGAAGGGGCGTTCCATGGGCATCCCTTCATAATTATGAGTCACAGTGGTATGTATGATTGTTTTGTGACCGTGAATGCGGTCGCAAAACAATCGCAGTTGACACCAATTTCAAATTGATGCTAACCCATTTGCAAACTGGACTTCCCCTTTGTGTATAGAAGTGAAAATATGTTTTCAGAGCAGGTAGTGGTCCCAGGGACCACTGCCCACTCTGAAAGAAAGAAAAGAAAACTTTTTTTTGTTTGAAATGCATTCCATTAAAAATAAAAATAAAACTGCTTTATTAAAAAGCAGTCACAGATATGGTGGTCTGCTGTCTCCAGCAGGCCACCATTCCTGTGAGTGTGGCCACTCCCGGTGGGGTTGCAAATTGCGACCTACCTTATGAATATTGATGAGGTAGGTCATCGTGATTCCCAATGGGGTCACCAAACAGTGTACTTAACACTATTGTACATTTTGTTTTGTGACTCGCAATTTGCGATTCCGAAACGGATGGCAAATTGAAAGTCGCAAAACAAAAGGTTGAACATCTGTCCCTAAATATCAGGACATCAAGGAAAACTACAGCAGAGTTTATTTGCGGCAGAGGTGCTGTAAAATCATGCAGATGACATTTATGTCCTAAAAGGTGCCATGACTGAAATGCTAACAGGGAAAATGGCTCTATGTCTCTTTATTAGGTAGTGAATGACAACATTAACTGCAGTAAAAGGTACCTCATAGTAATGGGTCACAGTGCACCTGCACCTGCAGAACAAAGGAGAACTACTCCCCTGAATCCTCATATCTTTGTGAAAAATGAACCCATTGGTGTTTCTTATCGTAAGAGCAATCATCATAAGAGGCAGAGCAGTGAGGCCTTTTGGTCTTACGTTTGCCTCCAGAATGGTGAGCCAGGCCTGCTGTATAACCCAATTTCCTAATCAGGGCTTTTTGGGTTTGAGCCAAACTGTGTAAACATGAATGTCAGTCATGAAGGAAATAGAACCATCCCTTCTGCTTGCCCTGGTAGCACTTCCATCAACTAGAGGTTAGCTGGCACATTGTTGAGTCAGACAACCCCCCATCCTTCACTGACATACCTATTTGTAGTCAGTACATACCCCTTCTCAAAGCAGTAGGCCTAGGAGATACAGCAGAATCCTACTTCGCTGTTGTTATATGATGCAATGCCATCATTTGCATCGTTGCAATTTGTTGAGAATGAAAAATTGACTATTCTTGACTCTCTACCACTGGTCCAATTTGTGAGTAGCCTACTCTGTCACTACAGATTATTTGCCACTGTGAATTAAGTGTGTGGAGAAAGGGGAGCTGGATAGACTGGGTGAAAAAAAATCATTAGACCCATTTGGAAGAGAAAGATTCCAGACGCCTGCAAGAGCAAAGACCAGAAGGAATAAGGGATCTCTCCAGGCTGAAGCATGTATGTTTAAATCCAGAACGCAGGAGGGAAAGGTTGCTAAATTAACAGGAAACTAAATCTAATGCCTGATCCCAAGCCAGTCCCAACCTGGTTTGCAATTGCTAAAACAGCAACATGCAATGTCCTAATGTCCTATGAAATCACAAAAATAGCACAATGAAATGAAAAAATTGAGTATTTTTTGTGACGTCTTAATCATGAGTGTCAAATAACAAATTGCAATTAAGTAGGGACTATATCATCACAGTTTAAAAACAGTCACAAAGCCTGCACTTTGCACTCCCATATTACCATATTACCCATATTACCACCAAGGTGGTAATGAGTTGCTGGGTCTAAAATTGGGCCCACAATGCATCTAAAATTCCCAAAATTGGATCTTTGAATCCATTGATGAGTAGAATGAGGATTATTGCTGCACAGCAAAGGAGAAGATGGAGACAGAAGGGAAAAGTTGCAATCAACATAAAACCTTTTGACCAGACAGAGGAGGCCAGTTTTGCAAAATACTATACTGTCTCAGCAGCAGGGTTACATTGGAACTCCTACTACAGCTGGATCTGTAACTAAGAACACACACGCATAGAAGTCAGATCATGCCTACACATATCAAGTCCAATGTTCAGTACACATCCTAGCTTCAGCTAGTTATCAAATCATTGTTGCTGCAGCAGATCAATGTCACAGAGTGCCCTCTGTAGATTTCTCCATATATTTTCTTGATGAGATGTTAATTCAAATAAACACATAGATTTCCTAAACATTACAGACATTATAGAAAAATATCTAGGCAGTGCACAAGACTCATGTTTATTCATTGTGTTGTAAAGATCCCCCTTGGCAGATGAAAATTTTGTGATGTATGACTATTGAGTAAGTGTTAGAAAT
Organism: Pleurodeles waltl; assembly: GCF_031143425.1. Taxonomy (NCBI): domain Eukaryota; kingdom Metazoa; phylum Chordata; class Amphibia; order Caudata; family Salamandridae; genus Pleurodeles; species Pleurodeles waltl. Next base: position 717,586,924 of record NC_090438.1, read on the forward strand.
TGAGTTGTTGTTTGACTGGGGTATGAGCTCTGGTCAAGAAGCAACCACAATCCTGGTCAGACTAAGTGTTAGGGAAACACTAAATTAACACAGACCAGTCAGGCTTAACTCAGAGGCAATGTGTAAAAAGTATTTGTGCAACACTTCAAACAGTAAATCAGTGAAAACACTACCCAAAAAGATTCCACACCAAGTTAGAAAAGTAAATCTCAATTTAATAAATCAAACAAGACCAAACGGACAAAAATCCAATGAGTCAAACTTGATTAATACATTTTTAAAGAATAAACTGTGAAATATTGCTTAGGAAATAGTGCAAGATATCTGGTTGCGCCAGACTTGGACAAAACCAAAGGTTTAGGATTACCGCCATTGACAGTGAGCTTGCTACAGGGACCCAGATGGGCCCACTGAATCAAAGTGCCTTAAATCCTGGATGCACTTTTTCTGTACCATGCAGTAGAGGGGTTGCGTTGCAACAGTGGTGATACATTGATTCTGTCTCGCAGTAGAAGATGAATTGACTCAACTGAAGCAGACATGTTAGGCCCACTTCCAAGGGTCTAGGACAGTGATGCACCACTTGGAAGGACAAACTGACAGGTGGCAGAGTCCAGATGCAGGAGCAGGAGCAGGGTGATTGGGCACCTTTAATGTCCCTGACACTTCAGATCAAGAGTCTAGCCATCTAACCATTGGAGTCACACTGAGTTCAAGTGATGCAGGTCCAGTCCTTCTCCAGCAGGCAGCAGGCAAGGCAGGAGTCCAGCAAAGCAGTATCCCAGTAGAGTGGCAGCCTTTCAGCAGCACACCAGGTAGAGCATTCACATGTCCAGAAGTGTACTGAGTTGGTGGTATCAGAGGTCCAGTACTTATACCCAGTTGACACTTTGAAGTGAGGAAACTTCAAAGACAGGCATTAGAAGTGCACATATGTCCTGCTCATCCTGTCCTGGCTCTGGACTCAATACAGGGGATTATGCAGCCCTTTGTGTGGAGACAGGACACACCCTAATCAGGTGTAAGTGAGGCTGGGTCCATCTTCTCTCTCCCATCCTCCCAGGATGGCCCAAGAAGTCACAACAAAGCTCCCATTGTGTGGACTGTCTAGGGGGAATACATAAAGCCCAAATATCACGTCATCCACCCAAGACAAGTGATCAGAGACAGGCAGTAGGCACGAAATGGCTAAAGTAAGAAAATGCCAATTTTCTAAAAGTCACATTTTCAGAATTGCAATTTAAAATCCGACTTCACCATAAGTTATGATTTTAAATAGTGATTCCAGAGACATCAAACTCAAAAAGCTTATCACTTCCAGATTGTGAGTTACACTTATAAGATGTAATAAGGTAATTCCAATGTTATTCTATGGCAGAGATATCCCTTCCTGTAGTGAGGGCCTTTTTCACTACCAAGACATGCAAAACTCAAAGGTACATGTCCTGCTTTTTAAAGATATTGCACCTTGTCCTCTGGGCTGTCCAGGGCCTACTTTAGGGGTGATTTATATGCATTAATGGCATTGTAAAACTGCACACACAGGCTCTGCAGTGACAGGCCTGAGACAATGTTAGACAGTGACTTAAGTGGGTGGCACAATCAGTGCTGAAGGCCCACAAGTTTCAGTTAATTAACATGCCCCGGGCCTATGTAGTGCACTTTACTAGGGGCTTATAGGTACATTAAATATGCCAATTGGGTATAAACCAATATTACCATGTGTTAATAGAAGCACATTTACACTGGTTAACATTAGTAAAGTGCTAAGAGCCCTTGAGCCAACAAAAACAAATCCTTTGAAAATAGCAGGAAGACCAAAGGTTTGGGGATGACCCTGCAGAAAGATCCTTTTTCCAACAGTAAGTCATATATTACATGTATAATTTTAAAATATCCCATACAACATATTTCAAAACATAGGGAGACATTTGTGAGGGAATTTCCATCTCAAAACTGCAGACGTCTCAAAATAAAATGGCACACCGACAAACCCCCCACCAACCATGAAGCCTTTAAAAAAGCCATAAATACACACCACCTACTCATCAGGACCACCAAGAGAAGCACCTTCCAGGAACGCATCAAAGCAACACACACAACAGTAAAGAACTCTTCACGGTCATTATCGAACTGACCAACCACAGAGCGAACTCCAAAGACATCGTCCCCGCACAAGAACTCTGCAACAACCTCTCCACCTACTTTCACCGCAAGATAGCAGACATCTACGACAGCTTACCGACTCGGGACCATCCACGCCCACCACCGTCATATCCACCACCAAAACTCCTCCAAACCCCCACCACCTACCCCTGCTGGGTTAACATCTCCGACAAAGAGCCCCTCAACATCATGAGCTCCATCCACTCCAGCTCTCCCAGCGATCCCTGCCCCACCACATCTTCAACAAAGCAAGCAGCACCATTGCACCCAAACTTCGGCACATCATCAACCACTTCTTCAAAACTGGCACCTTGACAGAAATCTGAAAACATGCCGAAATCAAGCTGTCACTGAAGAAACCCACCGCAGACCCAGACGGTAACAGTAACTTCTCTCTACTCCCCTGCTAAAGTCTGTTAACAGACAACTCAGCAAACACATCGAACTCAACAACATTCTGGTCCCCTCACAGTCAGGCTTCTGAAGAAACCACAGCACAGAGACCTCTCTCCTCGCTGCCACAGATGACATTCGCATCCTCCTAGACAGTGGTGAGACTGTGGTGCCCATCCTTCTCGACCTGTCTGCCGCTTTCAACACCATCTCCCACTGCACTCTATGGTCTCTTCTCCACGACTCCGGCATCCGAGAGAAGGCGCTAGAATGGATCACCTCCTTCCTCTCTGGCAGGACCTAAAAAGTCTGGCTCCCACCCCCCTTCTACTCAGAGGCCACCAAGATGATCTGCGGTGTCCCGCAAGGCTCCTCTCTGAGCCCCACTCTCTTAAACCTCTGCATGGCCCCCTGGCCACCATCGCCAGACACTGTGCACTCAACATTGTCTCATACGCTGATGACACTCAGCTAATCATCTCCCTCACCACCCACCTGCACACAGCCAAAGCCAACTTCCACAACGGAATGAGGTCAGTCACCACCTGGATGAAGGAGAGCTGCCTCTAGCTAAATACTGAAAAAAAACAGAAGTCCTCATCATTGACAACAACCCCTCAGCCTGGGACATCTCCTGGTGGCCCACGGCCCTCGGAAGCACTCTGGCCCCCACCAACCACGCCCACAACCTCGGATCATCCTGGACTCAGCACTCTCGATGAATCGTCAAGTCAAAGCAGTCTCCTCCATCTGTTTCACACCATGCACATGCTCCAGAAAATCTTCAAATGGATCCCAACCAAATCCAAAGGAACAGTCACCCATGCCCTCATCAGCAGCCGCCTGGACTATGGCAACGCACTCCACGCCAGAACCACCAACAAGGTACGGAAAAGACTGCAACGCATCCAAAACGCTTCCGCCGTCTCATCAAGAACACCCCCAAACACAGCCACACCTCTGCCCTACTAAGATCTGCACTGGCTCCCAGTAGACAAGAGAATTACCTTCAAACTTCTCATGCATGCATACAAAGCCCTCCACAACGCAGGACCAGAATACCTCAACTAGAGAGTCCACTTCTTCACACCCACCAGGCAGCTCCACTCCGCCGACCTCACCCTCGCTGCATTTCCTCGCATCCAGAAGGACAAAGCCAGAGGAATGTTCTTCTCCCACCATGCCAACTCCCTTCCCATCCACCAAAAGAAGCTCTCCCTCTCTATCAGTATTCAGAAAAGATCTCAAAACCTGGCTCTTCACCTTTATTTATCCTCATTACTTCCTCTTTCTATGTGTGTTGTTGCATTCTGTAGCACACATAGAAACAGGAAAAACACTCCATGAATTGTTTTTGCTAATCACACCATAAATTAATGTACATACTCCAAGTGAAAGAAGATACAACAGTGCGCAGAGGAAAAAAACAACCTTCTCAGACAGTGATTCAAATATCCACACAAGAGTGGTGATGCAACTCAGTATAGTCTCGAGGTCTTGTGTGCTGTACAATGTCACAAAACAAAGAAAAGGCTCCCCTCTGTGCCTATAGCTGAAGACTCAGATAATGAAGAATTTCCATCTAGACTCCTCCTCAACCCATGTTAAGACATGTCAGAAGGAAGGGCTTACTGTATAGAAACACAGATAACTACTTCTAAGGTAATTATTTTAATTAATTTATTTTATCTACACATAGGCACATTTGAAGAAAGAAAAAGAGTGCCAGTCCTCGCACATATTCAATGATGAAAAAACTGAAAGTACAATAAATTTGCATTATTGAAATTCTACCATTTTAATAACAAACTGAAGCTTTTCTGTTAATATCTCCTCTTCCTTCTGTCGTGAATCTGTCAAATTGAAGGGCATGCCCAGAATGATTTCTTCTGCTCAAGAGGGATTTCACTTATCATACCCCTTTGGAGAAGAGGAAAACTGATAGGTGTCTCTCACTTTTTTCTGTGATGATTTAGACGTATCTGGGTCTATAATGTTATGAGCCAGATAAATACTCTGCAGGGTTTTTGTGCATATGTGGATCCAGACCTAGATCTCCGAAAGCGACTGAAACACACAGCAGTTGGAGATTTTTTAACTAATTAGTGGTTTATTATGTACAATTAGCACATTAATCTTGCCTATCAAAATTAGGAAAATTATTGTTGCATATCAGCAGACTAATACAGTATAAGATGAAAATTAGAGACACCCAAAGCATTTTATATCACGCATTCTTCCTATCTGTAGTAATTTGTGTAACCTCTACCTAATGTCTGTTATTACCATCCTCATAGTTATGATGTTGGCTGAGCGATTAGTATTTTTTGCTGTGATGTAAAGACAAAAACTGTTTTATCCCAGAATACCTTCAGAAAGCTGCCAGGCCTGCAGTTTTCTGAGGATGATCCTCTATTTCTCCCCAGCAACCAGTCTTCCTGTCTGTCCCTCCCAATTTCTTAGGTCTTTTTTTTATAACTTTCTCCCCAATAATTCTCTGAGGAGAGGAAAGTGTTGGAAAATGGGTTATTGGCAAGGGCAGGTAAGTACCTACACTTAGCAATAGGCCACCAACTTCCACTTAGGCCCAGTTAGGTGTCAGTAAATTAAACCCAGCTCAACCCTTGGTAGCTTGGCAAAGAGCGACAAGGCTTAACTTAGGAGACAGAGTGTAAAGCATTCAAATATCACAAAACAGTAATTAAATAAAACACAGGAAACAGTTTAAAAATCCAAAATCAATTTATGAAAATAGATTATATTTTTATCTTTAAAATGATACAAAACCGAATAAAATCGGATAAGGGGAACCAGAGATATTAATTTTTAAATAATTATTGTTTTCTAGTGCCTAGAAACAAAAAGCGCCAATCTGGACATCTGGTCGCACCTCGACTGGGGCAAAGTCAATGTTTAAGGCGGACCGCGATGGAGCCCGGCTCGGCTACAGCCCGCGGAAGGCCTCGGTCAAAAGTTTACCTTAGAACTTAGTTGTTTTTCTGAAGATTTTCTTCAGCGGGACGAACCTGCCAGTCCAATCCGACCTCCTGGAACTCTTCCTCGGATACGTGTCGCGGGAGCCCTCGGTGGAGATTTTTACCTTCAGACTTAGTCATTTTTTTGAGGTAAAAATCCTTTGACCGAGGCAAAGCTGGATCTTGATCCAATGACTTGGATCCCTCCTTGGATACGCTGGCTGGGAGGTCCCGGTCAACTTCCTACGTTCGGACTTAGTCTCTTTTTTGGAGATTTTCTTCACCGGGACGAACCTGCAAGTCAGGCCGGGTCAATGTTGAAGCAAGCCGGCTAGAGTTGCCGCGGCGGGTTGGTCCCTCTATGGAGCTTTTTTCCAAAAGTTCTCCAAAGTTCTCCAAACTTCTGGATCTTCTCCTAGATGTTCTTTTAAGGTTCTTGTGGGGTCCACAGCTCAACCCAAGGTTCCAGATGCTCTGAAATGCTCCTTGGGGGTGTGGACTACAACTAACAGAATACACCAGGCACAAACTCGTTTTGGCCACTGGACAGTGGTCAGCTGGTTGGTTTCTTCAGGAGTTGGTGCAGGGGACTTTGGTTAGCAAGTTTTCACCTGTAGCAAACAAGTCCCTCCTTGAACCAGTTGAAGCCAGGCAAAGTCCTTCTTGTGGTGAAGCCCAAGTGTGAAGCTGGTGCAGTCCTTCAGAGTGCAGGGTCAAGGTGCAGGCCAGGGTTCAAGCAGGGCAGTCTTTCTTCTCCTGTAGTTCTTCCTTGTTGGAATCTGATGGGGATCTGAGGTGTGGGTGCAGGTCTGCCAGTTGTATCCCTGCTCCTGGGTGAAAAACATGGGGGTCCTGGTTCTCCAATCAGGTACAGGGTCCTTCCCCCTGTGATGACCACTTCCTGGGAAGTGTGGCAAAAATCAATCCCAGGGAGCAACACTCCTCAAAAAACCATCATGGCTGAAAGTGATTTTTGGAGATTACATCTGTCTGAGCCCACACACTTGTGTGGCTAAAAAGTCCTAAACACACCCCTCTCCTGCACTCTCCTAATCTAATCAAGGGGGCACCTAGTTGTCTGGGTTTGCAGGATGTGAGGGTGTTGCTGGGTTGCTCCAAATGTCCTTCTCTGCCTTTGAAGACCAGTTTGGCAGCCCTCCCCCTTCCTGCCTCACCATCTGCTGAGGGGAGATCTCCTCCCCGAGGCACATCTCTTTGAGTGGAGCCAGGCCACTTCACACCTCATCAAGGCAGCCTGGCCAGGCCGTCAGAGGCTGGCCAATCAGAGCACTGCAGCAAAACACTGCAGGGCTTAAGTTGGCAACTTTTCAGGTAAAGTTTAAAACTCTTCACCTGAACATGTTATATTTAATCCAACAACTGGAAGTTATGGGATTTATTATAACAATTAATTTGATACCAAACTTGTTGTATCTGTTACTTAAGGGGACTTTTAAAATTAAAATAAAGCCTCCCCATTCTAGCCTATGGAGGCCATTCACTACAATGAGGGAGAAACAAATTTGCCCGTTTTACCTCACCAGGGCTTATAAAACTATTGTTATAAGGTCCCTGCTTATAGCTACATGGCACCCAGCCCTAGGGGCACATAGGGCACACCTTAGGGGTGACTTATATGTAAAAATAAGGCAGTTTAAGACTTTGGAACTACTTTTAATTCGAAAGTCGAATTTGCATGTAACTTTAATTTAAAAGCAGCCAGCAAGGCAGGCCGGCCTTTAAAATGACACTGGGCACCTCAGCAGTGCACCTATGGGGGCACAACCTATGCTGGGGTCCCTAAACCTCCATGCCCTACCATATACCAGGGACTTTTAGGTAGGTTAACTTTGCCAATTTTAATTAGCCTAATTTGCATATCCACTTTACACAGAGCACTGGCCCTGGGACTGGTAATCAGTACCCAGGGCACAGCCAAGAGTCAGTAACCACCAGTACCTGTCCAAAAAGTTTGGGGGTGACCAGGGAAAAAAGGAGGGCTTTCCTACAGGAAGTTGATATGATCTTTATCACTGCATGAAAAATGGCTCAGCTAGTCGTATCCATAAGGCGAGTAATTGTTTCAAGCCATGTTTCCTTTCACATTAGCGTCGGACTGAGCTGTTTGACCTAAGAATCTCTGAGCCTGATTAACATAAGGACCAGAAAATGACAAGCGTCATAGTAATATGCAACCCGCCATATGTGAAAGCATTAAGGCCCTCATTACATCCCTGGCGGTCAGTGTTAAATCGGCGGTAATACCGGCAACAGGCCAGTGGTGAAAAAAAATGGAATCAAGACCATGGCGGAAACCGCCAACATAGACAGCCACTTTAACACTCCGACCGCCACAGCGGTAGAAACTAAACACTGCAGCGGTAACTGCCAACAGACAGGCGGAAGACAAGGTTCCGCCCACTGTATTACAAGAGGCCTACCTGCCACCTTTTCCAGGGCGGTACCAACGACATCAAAAGCACAGCGGAAACAGTCTGTGGAACGGAAACCACTCACCTTTCAACACCCAACGAGGACCCAGGACGCCATGGAGCCCGAGTTACAGGTCCTGCCTATGTTGCTTTACCTCCTCTTATATCAGGAGCAGCAAAGATGCCGGCGACGACCACGGTGAGTACTGCACCTAGCACACAGGGGAGGGAAAAGAGAGTGACACACACATGCAACACGCAACACCCCCACCCTCACCCACAACACCATACACACAAATACATGCAGCAACATTACATATACACCCTGTCACCCCCTGGAAGAATGCAAGGACAAAAGGAAATGATTGTAACGAGTGTAATCATTGAAAAATTAGATAGGCCAAATTAAAATATCAGTATATACAAATATGTACACCAACTACACAAGTCCGGATATGAATGAAATCATTGTCCGTGGATCAGTGTCCCAAAATGCATGGGCAAAGCCCACACAAGATACCTGACTCGAAACGGAGAGAACACTGCAGGGATATCAGATGGAAAATAAACAGGCACCTCAGGAGGAGGGGGGGCACCTCAGCCGGATGCAGGGACGACGCCACTGCTCCACGAGTGGGATCCATGCCCACTGTTTGGTCCTAGGGGAGTGCAAAGCCACAGTCTCACAAGTCTCCCCGGGGGGGGGTTTGCCCACTGCTGTATCCTGGGGAGTGCAAAGCCACACTCTCTCAAGTCTCTCCAGTGGGTGGTTTGCCCACTTCTTTGTCCTGGAGAGTGCAAAGCCACAGTCTCTCAAGTCGCTCCAGTGGTGGTTTTCCCACTGCTGTATCCTGGGGAGTGCAAAGCCACAGTCTCTCAAGTCTCTCCAGTGGGTGGTTTGCCCACTGCTTTATCCTGGGGAGTGCAAAGCCACAGTCTCTCAAGTCTCTCCAGTGGGTGGTTTGCCCACTGCTTTCTCCTGGGGAGTGCAAAGCCATAGTCTCTCAAGTGGATGTGATTCTCCACTGGTTCTGGAGGGGGCATTGTGCCCAGAGTGCTTCATCCTGCCAAGGACTGAGGTAGTGGATGTTATTCTCTACTGGTTCTGGAGGGGGCATTGTGCCCAGAGTGCTTCACATGCAGTGTGTCAGGTCCCATTCCCTCACCTGGGTGTGTGTGCCACGACATTGCCTAGGAACAGATAGCATGAAACTCCATGGAGACAGAGACACACTCCACCCTGCTGCAAATTCGCCTGCCACATGCATGTACAAACAGTGCTGGGTGTTGTGCCTCATGTACCCTGTGCAGGGTCCAGGACATCTCCTGCAGCCTCGGCTGCCCACTGGGGATGATAGCCATGTCAGCGGTGGTGACACTGTCTGAGCACGTCGCGGGGCTGGTGGCGGTGGTTGCGGCGGTGTCTGTGGGGGAGGTGCTGGCGGTGGTGCATGTGTCTGCTCCTGTGGAAGGACACAGAAGGACGTCTCCTGCAGCCTCGGACGGCTGCCCACTGGGGATGATGCTGGGGACTGTTGCTGAGGCAGCAGACGTGCAGGTGGCAGTGCAGGTGGCAGTGTTCACCGCCGTACAGGTTGATGTTCTGGTTGACAGAAGGGGTGACTCTGGTCCCTCAGCCGGAGCCTCTGTGCCCTGTCCTTACCTGCTCTTCACCTTGTGTCCTTTCCCCACCTTTGATGTCGCTGCTGGTCCCTTGGCACTGTCCTATTTTGGCTTGGAGGAGCCCTTGCTTGGTGGTTGGTGTGTCTTTTCCCTCTGGCATGTGGGCACCTTCTTCACCTTGGCAGGTGGCGGAATGGCCTGCTCCTTGGCCTCGCCAAGTGTGACACTGGCAGCCTTGATGGGTGCCGCCCCCTATGTGACCGGTCTTGCTGAGACCACTGTGCTGGATGATTTGGTGGCTGAGGTGCTGGGCTGGGACCTGGACAGCCTGGCCCTGAGGGAAGGACGGGGGGAGGTGTAGGGAAGAGGTCAATGTTAGCCAGGAAGAGTTTTTTAGACACACTGGGATGGGAAGATGGAGGGGGTTTGGGAGTGGAGGAAGAGGTAGTGGTTGTAGGAGCTGTACGTCTGCTGAATTTGGGTGAAGGTGCATGGACCGGAGGCTGTTGTGAGGTGGATGGCTGTTGGGTGGGTTTGTGCCTGCGTTTGTGTACTTTGGGAGGAGGGCTCACAGACACACTGGAGAGGACACAGGGGATGTGTGCATGGTAGTGGGAGTGGTGATTGCACATGAGCGGTGTGTGGTGATGGGCTTCCTGGTGATGGAGGTAGTGTATGAAGATGTAGTGCATGCAGGTGTGAGTGGAGACAAGACAGGGAGGGAGAAGGAGGACGTGGAGGAGGGGGACACAGTGGAGGCAGTGGATGTTGGTGTGTCTGCATGGCGATGGTGCTTGTGTGAGTGCCTGTGGGATGTGTGGTGCTTATGTTTGCCATGTCCATTCTTGTGTGTTGATGAGTTTGCATGCTGGTCTGATGGTGTGCTTGGGATAAGATGAGGTACAGGGGATTGGGTCTGGGTAGAGGAAGTTAGAGGGGGGAAGCTGGACACAGGGACAATGGCTGCCATCAGTGTTGAGGCCAGAGCCTGAAATGCTCTCTGTTGGGCCGCCATGCCAGAATGAATGCCCTCCAGGTATGCATTTGTTTACTGCAAATGCCTCTCAACACCCTGGATGGCATTCAAAATGGTTGATTGCCCAACAGTGAGGGATCTCAGGAGGTAAATAGCCTCATCACTGAGGGCAGCAGGGCTGACTGGGGCAGGGCCTGAGGTGCCTGGGGTGAAGGAGATGCCCACCCTCCTGGGTCAGCCGGCACGGGAAACTCGATGAGGTGCTGCTGGGAGGGCGGTGCTGGTAGGGGGGGTGGCAGCTGTACCTGTTGATGCGGTGGACACAGAGTTGCCCGCAAGGGAGCTCCCATCAGAGGAGGAGTCGCTGTCGCTTGTGTCTCCTCCTGTCACCGTCGTGGTGCTCCCCTCGCCCTTCGTCCCACTGGTGCCTTCGGACTCCGTTACTTCACCTTCCAGGGCCATGTGGGATGCAGCTCCCTCCTGCTCCGGTGCCACTGCTCCTCCACAAGATGATGCTAATGCACACAAGGACAGGGTGACAAAACAAAAAGGGGTGGAAAGACAGAGGAGACACATGGTCAATGCCTGCAACACCACTACCGTTGGTGGACACAACACAAAGGGAGCAGCCCTATGCACTAAGCCATGCACTAACAGGGCAGGGGAAAAGCACATGCCAATGGGGGACTCGGTCTAGACCCATTTCATGCGCAGCTGGAACCCATAGGAGCCTGACTAGGTGTAGAGGGCAAATACCACCTTTGGTGTTGGAGTGGTAATGAGGCTGCAAATCAATGGATCTACCTTTGCGCGTCTGCCCTGGCCTAGGGGAATCCACAGCCCACCTCCCCCACCCAGACACCTCGTCAAGAGCGCAGAGTCAGCTGAATGAGAGTGTACTCACCCCCTTGTGGTTGCTGTGATGCCCTCAAGTGCCCATCCAGCTCAGGATATGCCACCGCCAGGATCCGGTACATCAAGGGGGTAATGGTGCGACGGGCACCCCTTCCACATTGGGAGGCCATCCCCAGCTGGGCCTCCACCGTCTTCTTGCTACACCGGCGCAGGTCCTCCCATCTTTTCCAGCAGTGGGTGCTCCGTCTATGGTAGACCCCCAGGGTCCGCACTACTTTGGCGATGGCACGCCAAATATCCTTCTTCTGGTGAGCACTGATCTAGAGGAATAGTGAAGCAAAAATGGATGTTACTCCCCCGTACATTTCTTCTCACACATTGGCCACAAGCCTCCCACCCTGGCCCAGAAAAACATATGCACACACCATCCTCACATGCTGGCCTGTCGCCGCCCCCTGTCTCTTCCATCCACAACACTCCATACAATCATGTGCCATCCACCGTGCACAACGTTTACTCACCTGTTTGTCTGGAGGACTGTAGAGCTGCGTGTACTGGGGGAGGACCCCATCCACCAGTTTCTCCAACTCCTTTGCAGTGAAGGCAGGGGCCCTTTCCCCAGACACTGCAGCCATTGTCGATTCCAGATGCAGGTCACAGGGGAAACAACCTTAACAACTACGTTTGAATTACTACTTGCTTTAACAACGAATCTTGAAGAACTACTGGGTCTTAACAACAAAGTTTTGAACAACTACTGGTTTAACAACTATTTTATTTTAACAACTAATGCCAGAACAACGAATTTTAAAGTAAGTGAATTATTTTTTGATGAATTTTAAGGTGAGTTTTGTGTTTTGTTTTTTATTTGTTTAGGGTTTAATTATTATATGTTTAGTTTTTTAAAGTATATTGTGTGGATTAAGTAATGGATTCTATGGGTTGTGGGTGTTATGGGTGGGGTATTGTATTAATACTCAGGTATTATTTTAAGTACTTGTGTTTTTTTATATGGTGTAATTTATGTTGTGGGTTTAGGGGCGGGATATATGGGATATAGGGGTTATGGGTGGGAAAGTGTTTTAATACTCAGGTATTAATTTAAGTAATTGTGTTTTTTTATATGTTGTAATTTAAGTTGTTGGTTTAGGGGCGGGATATATGGGATGTAGGGGTTACGGGTGGGGAAGTGTATTAATACTCAGGTATTAATTTTAGAAATTGTGTTTTTTTATATGGTGTAATTTATGTTGTGGGTTTAGGGGCGGGATATATGGGATGTAGGGGTTATGGGTGGGGAAGTGTATTAATACTCAGGTATTAATTTAAGTAATTGTGTTTTTTTATATGTTGTAATTTATGTTACTGGTTTAGGGGCGGGATATATGGGATGTAGGGGTTATGGGTGGGGAAGTGTATTAATACACAGGTATTATTTTAAGTAATTGCGTTTTTTTATATGTTGTAATTTATGTTGTAGGTTTAGGGGCGGGATATATGGGATGTAGGGGTTATGGGTGGGGAAGTGTATTAATACTCAGGTATTAATTTTAGAACTTGTGTTTTTTTATATGGTGTAATTTATGTTGTGGGTTTAGGGGCGGGATATATGGGATGTAGGGGTTATGGGTGGGGAAGTGTATTAATACTCAGGTATTAATTTAAGTAATTGTGTTTTTTTATATGTTGTAATTTATGTTATTGGTTTAGGGGCGGGATATATGGGATGTAGGGGTTATGGGTGGGGAAGTGTATTAATACACAGGTATTATTTTAAGTAATTGTGTTTTTTCATATGTTGTAATTTATGTTGTAGGTTTAGGGGGGGGATATATGGGATGTAGGGGTTATGGGTGGGGAAGTGTATTAATACTCAGGTATTAATTTTAGAACTTGTGTTTTTTTATATGGTGTAATTTATGTTGTGGGTTTAGGGGCGGGATATATGGGATGTAGGGGTTATGGGTGGGGAAGTGTATTAGTACTTGTGTTTTTTTATATGGTGTAATTTATGTTGTGAGTTTAGGGGTGGGATATATGGGATGTTGGGGTTATGGGTGGGAAAGTGTATTAATACTCAGGTAATAATTTAAGTACTTGTGTTTTTTTATATGTTGTGATTTATGTTGTGGGTTTAGGGGCGGGATATGTGGGATGTAGGGGTTATGGGTGGGGAAGTGTATTCATACTCAGGTATTAATTTCAGTACTTGTGTTTTTTTATATGTTGTAATTTATGTTGTGGGTTTAGGGGTGGGATATGTGGGATGTTGGGGTTATGGGTGGGGAAGTGTATTAATACTCAGGTAATTATTTAAGTACTTGTGTTTTTTTATATGTTGTGATTTATGTTGTGGGTTTAGGGGCGGGATATGTGGGATGTAGGGGTTATGGGTGGGGAAGTGTATTCATACTCAGGTATTAATTTCAGTACTTGTGTTTTTTTATATGTTGTAATTTATGTTGTGGGTTTAGGGGTGGGATATATGGGATGTTGGGGTTATGGGTGGGGAAGTGTATTAATACTCAGGTATTAATTTTAGTCCTTTTTTTTTATATGTTGTAATTTATGTTGTGGGTTTAGGGGCGGGATATGTGGGATGTTGGGGTTATGGGTGGGGAAGTGTATTAATACTCAGGTAATAATTTAAGTACTTGTGTTTTTTTATATGTTGTGATTTATGTTGTGGGTTTAGGGGCGGGATATGTGGGATGTAGGGGTTATGGGTGGGGAAGTGTATTCATACTCAGGTATTAATTTATGTACTTGTGTTTTTTTATATGGTGTAATTTATGTTGTGAGTTTAGGGGTGGGATATATGGGATGTTGGGGTTATGGGTGGGGAAGTGTATTAATACTCAGGTAATAATTTAAGTACTTGTGTTTTTTTATATGTTGTGATTTATGTTGTGGGTTTAGGGGCGGGATATGTGGGATGTAGGGGTTATGAGTGGGGAAGTGTATTCATACTCAGGTATTAATTTCAGTACTTGTGTTTTTTTATATGTTGTAATTTATGTTGTGGGTTTAGGGGTGGGATATATGGGATGTTGGGGTTATGGGTGGGGAAGTGTATTAATACTCAGGTATTAATTTTAGTCCTTTTTTTTTATATGTTGTAATTTATGTTGTGGGTTTAGGGGCGGGATATGTGGGATGTAGGGGTTATGGATGGGGAAGTGCATTAATACTCAGGTATTAATTTCAGTACTTGTGTTTTTTTATATGTTGTAATTTATGTTGTGGGGTTAGGGGCGGGATATGTGGGATGTAGGGGTTATGGGTGGGCAAGTGTATTAATACTCAGGTATTAATTTAAGTACTTGTGTTTTTCTATATGTTGTAATTTATGTTGTGGGTTTAAGGGTGGGATATATGGGATGTTGGGGTTATGGGTGGGGAAGTGTATTAATACTCAGGTATTAATTTAAGTACTTGTGGTTTTTTTTATATGTTGTAATTTATGTTGTGGGTTTAGGGGCGGGATATATGGGATGTTGGGGTTATGGGTGGGGAAGTGTATTAATACTCAGGTATTAATTTAAGTACTTGTATATTTTTTTATGTTGTAGTTTATGTTGTGGTTTTAGGTGCGGGATATATAGGATGTAGGGCTTATGGGTGGTAAAGTGTATTAGTAATTGGGTGTTAATTTACATAGTTGGGTATTTTTTTTTTGTTTTGTGAAATTGGTGTGGGGTAGTATATTCATATTTGAGTATTTTATTAGGACTTTAAGTATTTTGTTATCTTTTATTAAAGGTATATTGTGGATTAATTTTTGGAATGTATGGGTTCTGGTTGTTATGGGTGGGGAAGTGTGTTAATACTTGGGTATTAATTTAAGTAATTGTATTTTATTAAATTTTGCAATTTATGTTGTGGGTTTTGGTGTGGGATATATGGGATGTAGGGGTTATGGGTGGGGAAGAGTATTAATACTTGGGTATTAATTTAAGTTATTGTATTTTATTAAAATTTGGAATTTATGTTGTGGGTTTAGGGGTGGGACATATGGGATCTAGGAGTTATGGGTGGGAAGTATATTAGTAGTCTGGTATTATTTATTGTATTTGGTTATTTTTTTTATTTTTTAAAGTATATTTAGAATTAGGGGTGGGATATAGGGGATGTAGGGTTTATGGTTGGGGTATTGTTCTTATGATTAGTTTTTTTTTTCTATGTTTGAGTTTTTTTTTTTTATGTTATTTATTTTTTGGGGGATGCAATTTAGTTTATTGGTGGATCATGATTTGGACATGTATTGATAGTTTATAATTTTTTATTATCGGTGAATTATTTTTTTGTGTTATATTTTTAGGTTTTGTATTTTTTTGTTGTTGTTATTTAAGGTGTAAAAATAATTGTGTTTAAAAATAGTTATGTTTAAAAATTTATATTTGATTTTTTAATAGTATAGTAGTTGGTATAGTAGATTTTGGAATAGAAGAATGTTAAGTTTTTTTATTTTAAATATTTATTAGATTTAAAAAAGAAATTGTGATTTTGAAAATTTGTTAAAATGTTTTTTTTTTTTTTTTTTGATTTTTTTTTTTTGATCTGATGTAATTAATATTATTCATATTTTGTAATTATTTTTTGGGATGTATAATTGTATACATATATTAATTTGTCTTAATATTATTTCTAAAAATTAATTAATTAAATAATTATTTGTAGATTATATATAGATTTTTTTTTTTGGGGTGTTAGAAATGTTTGCATTTGCAATAATGTTTTTTTTCATGTACAAGTCATGTTTTAAATTATTGTTTGATATTTACAGATTCATAGAATGTTTTTATTTATTTTTTTATATTTCTTTATCTATTTTCTGTGGTATTTTCTTATTTTCCCTATTATAGTCTATGAGTGAAATAGTCAGTTTTCTATTTTTAGTGCTCTTCCATGTTTACGTTGTTTGACGTCTTCTGTGTTCAGTCGGTGGAGCGTCGCGGTCAAGATAGGACGGAAGCGGAGACCTCGTTCAGGTAAGTGGGATTATAATTTTTTTTACAGTATGCAGTAGGGTATTTTTATTACAGAAATAGTTGTTGGAGGTAGTTATAAGGTAGGTAGTAGATTTTCGGTGTTTGTTATGTTTCTTATGTTTAATTATTTGTTATCGTATATTTTTGAATACGATAGTGGTTTCGTAAAAGTAAACAAATTTGTTTAGCAGTGTTTTATCTTACAAATGATTATACTGCTTTTGTAGTAGTTGGAAAGAAATGTATATTTTTTTGATAAATTTAGTTTTGTGATTAATAGGTTTTGTGATTAATTTTTTATTTTGGGTTAGTAGTATCCTTTATATTGTTTTCATGTCTTTTTCTTGATAGTTAATGTTTTAATTAATGATGTGGCTTTGGTTAGTAGGTGATAAATTTTTTTACTTTTTTTTTGTAAAAAAAAGTATATTTGGTATTTTACGTTTTTTAGATATTTCTCGAATTTCTGGTTTGGTAAAGTATTACATTTTATTTCTTTCATTGTTTTTATAGTATATAGAGTTGTTTTTTGTATCATCCATGCAATATGAATATTTTTTATTTGTTTTTGGATGACTAATGTTTTTTCTTTTCTAAGTATGAGATGCTTCTTTCTATATTAATGAAGAAGATTTATTCAGCATCACATGTTTGGATAAAGACATGAAAACTTGAAAGGTAAGAACAATTTTTGTTGTGTAAATTTAGTGTAATTTTTTTTTGAAAAATGCCAATTTAATTGATGGTGTTTGGTGTTTTTTAGAACTGGCAAGTATTTTTTCAGTAGTTTAGTGGTTGTTAGTAATGTAGAATATATGCTAGACTGTTGAGGTACTCTGATGGTGTTATTGTATCAAATTGTTGTATTTTTGCCAAAATTCTTTCGGTCATTTCTTTGCTTTTTTTACTTGTGCGTGGGTTCAGGCTACCTGACAGTGATTGAGCAAGTCTCATTTCTTGGAAACTTTGTTCCTTTTTCAAAATTTCCATGAAATGATACAGGTTTGGGTGGGGTTTACCTATTACTTTATTGAAGGCGTTGTGCCATCCTTCAATGACATTATTAGTCTTTGCACCACCTTCTAAACAGGTTTGGTAGCAGTTCCACCATTCTATTGGAAATCTTGGTTTTCGTCTGCGACCAGATCTGTTTAGGTGTCCAATCCAGGTTTCTTCGAAGTAATTTAGTAAGGGTTCTAATTTGTCTTCATTTTGTGTATAATAGTTAGACTCTGTTATTGCGGTGTAATACTCATCTACTTTTGTAGGTGATACAAAGCATAATGCTGTGAGTTTTTTTAATTCAAATTGTAGTATGCAATCTGAGAAATATTCTCTACTTAGGGATGATTTTTGTATTCTACGCCAATATGCTTGTGAAAAGTGGAAAAAGCATCCTTGAATTTGGGTTTGTGGATATATTTTTAGTATTGTATTTATCATTGATAATTCGAAATCTAGTATTATTTTTCTAGGTGTTTTATTTAATGTTTTGTTTTTGATTGTTGATAAAAATTCATTGTATGTAGAGGAATGTTTATCAGGTAGTAATGCATACACTAGGGGGATTGTAGTGTTATTTTTTGTGGCATGTATGGTGTAAATTTGAGTGAATGGATGGGGTGTAGATTTAAAAGTTCCATCCATCATCCAAATTTCACTATTTTGTAGGATTTGTAAGTTGGATGTTGTGCTGAATATTAAAATTCTTTTTTGAGGGTTTTCGTTGTCGTGAATGAGGAAAGTTTCTTTGGAGAAGGTAATTGTTAGTTCTGGGGGGATGTTAATGTCTTCATAGGTTTGTGGTGTTATATGTTGGGGATTACTTGCCAGTCTTTCTCGTTGAAATATTCTCCTAAGGTTTGGTACAGAAGGCATGCTACCAGAAATCTGTACTGGAATATATTGTACTACCTCCCTTATAACTTGTCCGCAGGAGTCATTGGAGGTGTGTGCAATGTTTTTTATTTTTTGTATGTTTTCTCTTATCTCAATTTCTATTGCAGAGGCAGAGTGGTTGTGATCTGATGTCTTAACAACTGTGTTTTCTAGAGTTACAGCTCTGCCTCTACAATGTGAAGAGTAGAATTGTACACACCTCCAATGGCTCCTGAGGTTGACAACCTTGTCTCTGCAATAAAGATAACCTTCATATTTTAGTAGCTGGTTTCCGGTTCTTGAGGTTATGTAACTTGCTTCTCCTTGCGATGCCATTTGTGAAATATCTGTAAATAATATAAAAGAAATAGGTTAAAAGAAGTTTGCAGTTTTTATTATTAAATTTGTGGTGGATTTAGTTTACTACTTAGTAAGTTAATTAATATATAATGTCTTCTATTTGTAAGTGTTTGGTGTAGGTGGTTTGTTATCTTTTATATTTGGTGATTGTGTGTTATTTATTGAGGCAATTAGGTTAGTGGGGGATTTTAGGTTTTGGGGAGGGGGGTGGGGGGTTAGGGGGTATTAGGTTTTGGGGTGGGGTTGGGGGGTGGGGCGTTTTTGGTTTTGGGGAGGGGGTTGGGGTAAGGGGGTTTTAGGTTTTGGGGTGGGGTTGGGGGGGTGGGGCGTTTTTGGTTTTGGGAAGGGGGTTGGGGTGAGGGGGTTTTAGGTTTTGCGGTGGGTTTGGGGGAGTGGGGTGTTTTTGGTTTTGGGGAGGGGGTGGAGGGTCAGGGGGTTTTAGGTTTTGGGATGGGGTTGGGGGGTGGGGCGTTTTTGGTTTTGGGGAAGTGGTGGAGGGTGAGGGGGTTTTAGGTTTTGGGGTGGGGTTGAGGGGTGGGGCGTTTTTGGTTTTGGGGAAGTGGTGGAGGGTGAGGGGGTTTTAGGTTTTGGGGTGGGGTTGGGCGTTTTTGGTTTTGGGGAGTGGGTGTGGGGTCAGGGGGTTTTAGGTTTTGGCATGGGGTTGGGGGGGTGGGGTGTTTTTGGTTTTGGGGAGGGGTGGGGGGTTGGTGGTTTTCGGTTTTGGGGTGGGGGTGGGGGGTGGGGCGTTTTTGGTTTTGGGGAAGTGGTGGAGGGTGAGGGGTTTTAGGTTTTGGGGTGGGGTTGGGGGGGTGGGGTGTTTTTGGTTTTGTGGAGTGGGTGTGGGGTCAGGGGGTTTTCGGTTTTGGCGTGGGGTTGTGGGTTGGGGCGTTTTTGGTTTTGGGGAGGGGGTGGGGGGTCAGGGGGTTTTAGGTTTTGGGGTGGGGTTGGGGGGTGGGGTGTTTTTGGTTTTGGGGAGGGGGTGGGGGGGTGGGGTGAGGGATGTAGGGTGAATGGTGATTATTAGTAATGCTTTTATTAAGAATGCTTTTACAATGAAATATTGTTGTTAAGGCATTTGTGGTAAAATTATTAGTAGTAAGAACAAGGTTGGTGTTCTGTCCTTGTTGTTAAGGTACTAGTTGTTTTGGAAGTTGGTGTTTTGTTGTGAAATTTATTTATGTTTATAGTCCAGCAGCTGTTTAGAGGTAAGTGTTTGGTGGAGTTGTAATAGTTATTTTATTTATATAATATATGTACTGTGTTTGTGAAGTGTTTTTAATTTCATTGAATTTATGTGTTTGGTGTTAAGTTAAGGGGTATTTGAATAAGAATGTTTGTTTAGTTTTATTTAACTAGAAAATCTGGTTGTATGTTATAATGAAAATATTATACTTACTTTGAGTTTATTTTCTTATTTCAGATGTTATTTTTTTTTTAATTGATTTATTTCACTTTTTATGTCTTCTGGTGTTTTTTGGGGTTCTTGGAGTCTGTAAGAAATAAGAAAGAGTGTATTATTTAGTTTATTCTTTTGTTTTATTAATTATACATTTTTTGATTTAGAAGTAATTTTTTTAGTAGGTTTGAAATTTGGTGAATAATATTTGGTTTTGGTTAAATTTATTAGGTGAATTAATTTTTATTTTTAACTAATTTGTAGATTTAATATTTCATATATATATTTTAATTATATTATGGTATTCGTTATTTAACAATTTGTTTAATGCAATTGTTTATGGTTTAGTGAAATTGTTTTTGAATAATGGTAATGGTTTACCTTTGATGGTCAAGGTGTGGTGTTTATCTTTTTGGTCAGATTCTTGATATTTATGCCTGTAACAAAATAGTACGAAAGGTACATTAATTATATATTATTTTAGCTGTGGTATACTGTAGGTTAGTACATTTCTTTATATTTATTTATGGATATTTTACCTTGTTATCTCAGTAGATGGCGGTGTTGGATACATTATATTTTAATTCTTTTCCGTAGTGATATGCTCGTCTTCTTTGTAAGTAATGAGTAGAAAATGGAGGTCATTGGTATTTATATGTGTTTTTGTAAGTATTGTTTTATTTGTAAATTGAATGTGTTTTCGATGTGTTTTTTTATTATGAATTTGTTTGTGATGTTAGATATATATAATTGTGGAGTGTATTTGTTTTGTAGTTTGTATTTTTTTTTATGTTCGTTCTCATTTGTTTAATAGAGGAAGTACTTCATGGGTCATGTAGAAAGTGTTGTAGGACTATCATTTTATGTAGGTTTTTTTTTTAGTGTTGTGTTTGTTTTATAATTATTTAAGTATTATTTATTTTGATTTAAAACGGTGTTTATATGTTTTGGATTTTTGTGATGTTTTGTTTTTTGTATGTAGGAAATATATTGTTATTTTCGATTTCGTTTATTTTTTACGCAGTACTGTAGTGGTTTTAATATTTTATTTATTAATCGTTATTGTTTAGTTGTGATATTAATTATTAATATTTTTCGTTGTTTGGAGTTCGTTTTAAATATATTAGGTGTTTAGGCGTTTTCGGTGTTGGGTAGTATTTGTTTGGGTATTCGTTGTTTGGCTAGTCGTTTGTTTGGGTAGTAGTTATTTTAGGATTCGTTGTTTAAATATTCGTTGTTTGGGTAGTAGTTTGTTTGGGTATTCGTTATTTGGGTAGTCGTTATTTAGGTAATATTTTTTTTGGGTAGTCGTTGTTTAGGTAGTAGTTATTTGGGGAGTCGTTGTTTAGGTAGTCGTGGTTTACATAGTAGTGGTTTAGTGGAATATTCGTGATTTAGTGGTTTTCATAGTCGTTAAATAGGTGTTCGTTGTACAGGAATAATTTAGTTAATGTTTTTTTTCGTTGTTTAGACTTCGTTGTAAAATAATTCATTTTATAGGTTTTTTCGGTGTTGGGAAGTCGTTGTTTAAGTAGTAGTTGTTTAGGTAGTAGTGGTTTTGTGTCATATTCGGTCACAGCAGCACAGTGTAGGTCTTCTCCTATTGAAAGTCAGGTTTCAAGTCAGGGAACAGATAGAAAATGGCGGTCATGTCCGCGACGGTGCGTACCGTCACCACCGGCGTACATCGTCATTGGCTCCTGGAACCCATAGAGCCCAATGATAACCAATGCAGAATTGCTCAGCGGTCTTCGACCGCCTACCGCGATGCTGCACAATGCCAGCGCAGTAACCTAATTTCCCCTTGTCCCACCTTACAGGTCAGGCAGCCGCCATTTCAGGGGGCCACATGGCAGGCCATCTAACTGTGTCATACCTATTTAGGCCAGGAATATGGACAGACAAAGGAACATAGAGAAAATTTAACGATTGTGCTAAACAGCCTTGTGAAACCTATGTGGTGTATGACCCTCTGCTCACTGTTCTCCTTCATAGGGCACGTCCGCTGGGGCAGGTGATGAGATGGCGGCATCCTCCAGTGTACAGACCCCTGGTGGACCTGTTGACAATGGAAGACAGACACATCATTATCACTTACAGACTTGATTGTGCAACACTCCAGGAACTATGTGCCCAGTTGGAGCCAGACCTGACCAGACCATGCACTACAAGTCCCAGAATACCATTCATTGGTGATTGTGATTTGTGAGTATAAAAGGCATCAGAGTGAAAGGACTCACAAACTTTGCAAAGACCGTTTTGGTCGAAACGCGTTGGTTTGTTGCACTGATAAGAACAATAAACAAGATTTAAGTACAAGCCTTTAGGGAGTGCAATGCAGCTCTTTTTTGTCGGATATATATATATATATATATATATATATATATATATATATATATATATATATATATATATAAATATATATATGTATGTATGTTTATATGTATATATATATATCTCAATTTGAATTGTAGAAAAACGGCACTCCCAACAGTTGCTGAATAATGACGAGATTTATTTACAAAGCCATTTTACAAGGCTTGTCAAGCCTGGACGCGTTTCGACGATAACGGTCTTTGTCAACAGCCAAAGTAATTATAACAATCTTTCCTCCCCTCAACCTTTATAACCTAGTGCATCAACATAAAAGAAATACTATGAAAATTTCATGAAACCAATTTGCACTTCTAAACACATATAACTAACAATGTTACTTCCCCACATGGTTAATCACTGATACGCCTACAGTGTTGAATTATCATTGTATACAAACGCATGGGCCACTTAACAATCCTTATCAGCATTAATATCATCAAGCAATTATTCATCCATTACCCTAGTAAACATAAAATTATGTATCATACTTCTACGATTCTGATCTATGGGCCCAAAAGAAAAAAAGAATATATATTATTATATATATAAATATATATATTTTACATGACATTCATCACTCATTGTTTTCTACATCTAATTATAATATATTTCATGCAAATTTATGGTGGATATCAGTCAATTTGAACAAAATGTTCCTCATCCTTATTAAGACCCCAAGGATGGCGACTATTGAGGCGAATTATGTATTTGCATTCTAGTTTCCTGAGTCTTTTTTCTCTGTTCCCATCTCGCGGTGTGGGAAGTACCCTGTCTATTCCAAAAAATGACATCCTCTCGCTCAAACCTGCATGATTTGCGTTGCAGTGGCGGGCTACAGGATAAGCGGGATCATTATTCTTGATAGCCCGCCAATGTTCTAAAATCTGTTATTTTTAAGGGAAAAATTGTACTTCCTACATATTGTAATCCACATGGGCACAGAATAACATAAATTGCAAAATCTGAATTACAACTAAGGAATTTCGTGATCCTCTCTGTTTTTCCAGTTGGTAAAAAATAATCCTTGCGATTTATGCTCTTTTTACAGGCCTTACATTTACTGCATCTATAGAAACCTTGTTGTTTGTCCCGGAAAGTCTCCCTATTTCACTTGGAGTAGCTACATACTAACATGTCCCGCAAGGAGCCACTTCTTCTGTATGTCACACTAGGCTGGGGGCTTACTAACTGGCCAACCACCTTGTCAGCTCTGATTTAGATGCCAATATTTAATCCGAATTTTTCTTACTGTGAGGGATTCTACATTGAATGTTGTCATAAAACGTAGAGTTTTAGTGTTATCTCCCCTATCTCTCGGATGGAGGAGACCATCTCGCTGGGACATTGCTACTTGCTGGCATGCCTTGGATAGAACTCTTTTAGGATAGCCCCGCGATCTGAATCTGTGAATCATCTTCCCTTGTTCATTCATGAAACCCTGAGCTGTACTACAGTTCCTTTTAGCTCTGAGAATTTCACCATAAGGTATACTCCATTTTAAGTTTGGCGGATGACGGCTTGATGCATGTAAAATGCTGTTACCAGATGTGCTTTTTCTATACAACTTTGTCTGAAGAGTACCATCCTCCACCCGAACTTCTACATCAAGAAAATCAATGCTTTGTTTGTCTATCTATGTGTAAATTTCAGATTCAAATCATTTAAGGGTAACCAGTTCAAAAAATCATGCAATAATGGTTCGGGACCATCCCAAATTAGAAAAATATCATCTATATATCTGGTCCAAAAAACAATATGCTCAGACCATTTTTCGTTCTCATCTTCCCAGACATGCTGAGTCTCCCACCATCCCATATAAAGGCAGGCATAACTGGGGGCAAAGCAGCTTCCCATCGAGGTCCCATACATCTGTCTAAACCAATCATCTTCAAACAGAAAAAAATTATTCTCAAGACAAAACTGTAATAGCCTCAAAAGTATTTCAGAATGCTCATACAGCCTGATGGGTTTATCCCTGAAAAAGTGCTGACAGGCACAAATACCTCGACCATGTGGGATGCAAGTATAAAGTGCTACTACATCAATTGTCACCATAACATAATTTGATTTCCATGGAATATGTTGTATTTTACTCAAGAAATCTGATGTAACTCTACAGTACGAGGCCAACCCCGATACATGTGCGCCAAGGAAATGATCTAGATATATTGATGCATTTTCCAGAAGGCTACCTCTCGCTGATACAATGGGTCTGCCAGGAGGATTCAGCTGATCTTTCTGAATCTTTGGCAACAAATAAAAGCAAGGTGCTAATGGTTTTTGTATCATGAGAAATTTAAACTCGTCGCCAGAAAGGAGACCACAATCCCAACTTTCTCTAAGCAAGTCATGAAATGATGTTATAGATGACCGATATGCTCTCATAGTGGATCTCTCATAAATTTTTGAATATAACAGTTGTTTCTGTGCTTCCTTGTGGTATTTTTGTATATCCCATAAAACTGCATTGCCACCCTTATCGGCTGGTTTGATTACAAATGACGTTGCCTGTTTCAAAGAAAATAAGGCTACCCGTTGGCCTGATGTCAGATTATTTGCAAATGAGTTCCGGGTGTTCTTGCACAGGGAGAGTAACTCAAAATCAACATCATCATGAAAAGCGTCAATGTTATCATAATGGGTGGTGGGATTACACCTCGACTTGTGTCTAAACTTACTCTCACTCATATCACCAGGCACAAGCCCAATTCATGTAAAAGTTGCTTATCCGTCTCCCACAATTTTTCTCCAATTTCTAATTCTCTCAATGTAGCTAGGCCAACAATGTCTGCTAAGGTTAACTCAGATGATTGGTCAACAATTCCACCATGTAGTTTTCCTTCCTGCGAAGGCAGTCAGTCTTGTTGTTGAGCAAAGATTTTCATTAGCTTCAATTTTCTAAAAAATTGGAAAACGTCAATCCGAGTCTAGGTGTAATAAAAATTTGCTGTGGGGCAGAAAGAAAGTCCTAATTCTAGAACTGTTTGTTCATCCTGAGATAAAGTATGGGATGATATATTAATTACAGTTAATTTGTTCACATCTGTCACTTCTTTCTCCTGTTCTGACGAAGATTCCTGCCTCCAAATTTCTTGCTTTCTTGCTGCTATTCCACCCCTCCTGATCTTTTTCCTTCTGCATCTGGTGCACCGTCTCCTTTGCTCTTCGGCCGTTTCCTTTGTGGTCTCTGATTTATCTGCAAAAAACGGTATTCTTCCAACGTTGTGAACGCTTGTCCAATTGGGATACTTGTTCCCGGTGACTCTTCAATGTCAGAGACATTCTCCACACTTGATTCTGAGGAGGAAACTTCCTGTCGCCTCAGGGCCTCATTCTGATGAAAATCTCCTCTTGCCTGATCAAACCTTCTGCCAAATGTGAGTATGCGGCCCGTTGCATAATCATTCTTATTGCGCAGAAACTTGCTTCTTTTCCTTGACTTAATATCATCCTCATATTTCTTAAGGCGCTCTTCAATATCCTTGTAAAAATGTTTTATTTCATCTTGCGCCTCATGGTTCTCCAAAAGCACCCTTAATTTCCCAATTTCTTCACTGGTTTGTGATAATTCTAATGCTGCGTATTTTGACAAAAGTTCCAAAATTCTTCTGCAAGTCTCTGCCATTAATGTGGACCACTCCTCTAACATTTTAGGATGCGGATTCGCATGAGTGGGGTTAATCAGAATTCTCAGGCCTCGTGGCACACTGCCCACCTCGATGTAGTTATCTAGGGAAATGACTTCCCAACTCCTGTTGATTTCTTTTTTGTACAGTTTCTCCAGTTGCCACAGTTGTTGTTTCAATGATAACGAAGCCTGCCCCCCCACATTGTCCCGTGTCTGAGTAGAAAGACCCGAGGATGTGGCATTCTCGTCAAAAACATCGTGCGCCGCTTCCTTCCTTGCACGGAGTGCTTCCTGCATCATTGCTGAATCAGGCAGGCAGTATTCAGATAGTCCGTTTTTTTAACCAGATGACGATTAAATTACAGACACAGATATATATATATATGTATAGTTTTAGAAATGAGGTCTTTGGTTGATAGTCAGGTTACCCCCTGTCCAAGCAAGGTCCTTCACTCTAGTCAGGGTAAAAGAGAATCACCCTCAGCTAACCCCCGCTCACCCCCTTGGTAGCTTGGCACGAGCAGGCAGGCTTAACTTCAGAGTGCTAGGTGTAAAGTATTTGTACGAACATACACAGAAACTTAATGGAAACTCTACAAAATGACACAACACAGGTTTAGAAAAATAGAAAATATTTATCTGAACAAAACAAGACCAAAGCGACAAAAATCCATCACACACAAGTCAAGTTATCAATTAAAAACCAAAAAGAGTCTTTATGTGATTTTAAACACAGCGCCAATGAGGTTAGCCTGGAAATGTACCTGGGTGCATCAAAAATAACCCAGCATGGGTGAGTGTGCGTCAAAAGGGGCTTGCTATGCGTTGATATCATTCATGAGTGAGACCGTGCATCGTTTCTCCTTCGGACGGGTCGGCATACGTAATTTCTTCTCTCCACAAGAGAGTGATGCGTCGATCTGAAAAGCACTCTTGGATCCGGTCAGGCTTTGCGTTGTTTTTACATGCCCAGCAATGTTTGGGTCAGAAATCCTGATGCCTGATGATGCGAAAAGCACGCAACACGGGTTGCGATCTCACAAGCCTCCATCAGCGAGTCTGCCCGTAATTTCTCCAGCCGCGAGCCTTGATTTTTCAGTGTGTCTTGGAGTTGCGTCGATCTTTTCCCCGCACAGCGGTCTGTGCATGGATTTCTTACTCTTGTTCTGCCAGCTTCTCCTTCCAGGGTCCGAGGAACTGGATGGCCACCACTTGGCAGGGTAGGCGTCTCAGCAGAGAGAAGTCTTTGCTGTCCCTGAGACTTCAACAACAGGAGGCAAGTTCAGTTTCAAGCCCTTGGAGAGTTATTCACAAGAAGGAAGGCACACAAAGTCCAGTCTTTGTCCTCTTGCACAGGCAGAAGCAGCAACTGCAGGATAGCTCCACAAAGCACAGCTCTTCTCCAGGCAGAAGTTACTCTTGGTTTGCAGAAGTGACCTAAAGTCTGTGGTTTTGGGTGCCCTTCTTATACCCATTTTGCCCTTTGAAGTAGGCTTACTTCAAAGAAAAGTCTCTCGCGTCTGTAAAATCCTGCTTTGCCCAGGCCAGGCCCTAGACACACACCAGGGGGTTGGAAACTGCAGTGTGTGAGGACAGGCACTGCCCTTTCAGGTGTGAGTGACCACTCCTCCCCTCCCTCCTAGCACAGATGGTTCATCAGGATATGCAGGTTACACCCCAGCTCCCTTTGTGTCACTGTCTAGAGAGAGGTGCAAACAGCCCAACTGTCAAACTGACCCAGACAGGGAATCCACAAACAGGCAGAGTCACAGAATGGTTTAAGCAACAAAATGCTCACTTTCCAAAAGTGGCATTTTCAAACACACAACCTCAAAATCAACTTTACTAAAAGATGTATTTTTAAATTGTGAGCTCAGAGACCCAAAACTCCACATGTCTATCCGCTCCCAAAGGGAATCTACACTTTAATCATATTTAAAGGCAGCCCCCAGGTTAAGCTATGAGAGGGATAGGCCTTGCAACAGTGAAAACCGAATTAAGCAGTATTTCACTGTTAGGACATATAAATCACAGTAGTATATGTCCTACCTTAACCATACACTGCACCCTGCCCATGGGACTACTTAGGGCCTACCTTAGGGCTGCCTTACATGTAAGAAAAGGGAAGGTTTAGGCCTGGCAAGTGGGTACACATGCCAATTTGAATTTGCAGTTTAAACTGTACACACAGACCCTGCAGTGGCAGGTCTGAGACATGATTACAGGGCTACTAATGTGGGTGGCAGAACCAGTGCTGCAGGCCCACTAGTAGCATTTGATTTACAGGCCTCTAGTGCACTTTACTAGGGACTTACTAGTAAATAAAATATGCCAGTCATGGATAAACCAATCAACAATACAATTTAGACAGAGAGCATATGCACTTTAGCACTGGTTAGCAGTGGAAAAGTGCTCAGAGTTCAAAAGCCAACAGCAACAGGTCAGAAAAAAATAGGAGTCAGGAGGCAAAAAGATTGGGGATTTGCCTGCTGACCTGATTTCGGTCTCAAGCTCACTCCCCCACGTCCGCAGCACCACCTTGCTGTGCCCGTGTCCCTGATCCCCGCCCACGCTGCTGCTAGCGTGTTCGAGGCCCGTCTAGTGGGCTCTGGTAAGCTTCGCTGATCTCGTGTGCACTGTGCCGCTTTTACTGTAGTTGTGACTGTATTCTGTGCCTTGCTTTCCCTGCCTTTTTGCCCCATTTTGCGTCGCTAGACTCGTGTGCATTGTGCCGTTTTCACTGTGACTGTGACTTTGTGACTATTCTGTGCCTTGCTTTTTGTGCCTTTTGCTCCATTCCGCTTCCTTTTGTGCCTATTTAGACTGTTTTCGCCCCTTGGGCGCTCCCCCTTGCCGCTTTCCCCTGCCGCTGCCTCCCTGTTGCCCCGCCTCACTCGCGCCCCCATTCGCCGCGCCCTCCCGCCTTCCCAGCTGCTCCTCCCTCCCCCCTCCCTTCTTAATGACTGGCACTGGGCGTCGAGGGTGAGCGACCTCTGACCTGATTTCGGTCTCGAGCTCGCTCCCCCACGTCCGCAGCACCACCTTGCTGTGCCCATGTCCCTGACCCCCGCCCACTCTGCTGCTAGCTTGTTCGAGGCCCGTCTAGTGGGCTCTGGTAAGCTTCGCTGAACTTGTGTGCACTGTGCCGCTTTTACTGTAGTTGTGACTGTATTCTGTGCCTTGCTTTCCCTGCCTTTTTGCCCCATTTTGCGTCGCTAGACTCGTGTGCATTGTGCCGTTTTCACTGTGACTGTGACTTTGTGACTGTATTCTGTGCCTTGCTTTGTGTGCCTTTTGCTCCATTCCGCTTCCTTTTGTGCCTATTTAGACTGTTTTCGCCCCTTGGGCGCTCCCCCTTGCCACTTCCCCTGCCGCTGCCTCCCTGCGGCCCGGCCCCCTCGCGCCCCCATTCGCCGCGCCCTCCCACCTCCCAGCTGCTCCTCCCTCCCCTCCCTTCTTAATGGCTGGCGCTGCGCGTCGAGGGTGAGCGACCTCTGACCTGATTTCGGTCTCGAGCTCGCTCCCCCACGTCCGCAGCACCACCTTGCTGTGCCCGTTTCCCTGACCCCCACCCATGCTACTGCTAGCGTGTTCGAGGCCCGTCTGGTGGGCTCTGGTAAGCTTCGCTGATCTCGTGTGCACTGTGCCGCTTTTACTGTAGTTGTGACTGTATTCTGTGCCTTGCTTTCCCTGCCTTTTTGCCCCATTTTGCGTCGCTAGACTCGTGTGCATTGTGCCGTTTTCACTGTGACTTTGTGACTGTATTCTGTGCCTTGCTTTTTGTGCCTTTTGCTCCATTCCACTTCCTTTTGTGCCTATTTAGCCTGTTTTCGCCCCTTGGGAGCTCCCCCTGGCCGCTTTCCCCTGCCGCTGCCTCCCTGCGGCCCGCCCCCCTCGCGCCCCCATTCGCCGCACCCTCCCGCCTCCCAGCTGCTCCTCCCTCCCCCTCCCTTCTTAATGGCTGGCGCGCCAGAGGCGCTCCAGAAGCAAGCCCGTATGCGCCCGTCCGTGCCTGGACCGCGCCCAGAGCCACCCCCCCTGGTCCGCACGACCCATGCATCACCAGACGCTACTTGGCCAACCAGCTCATCGCCCTCAACCCCGCCCGCTCCACAACTTGCTTCCAGTCATCCCCAAAGACCACCAAGGGACCATTCTCCTGCCACGCCTGTCAAAGTTCACCTGCAACAGAACAAAGAAACCTGCAACAACCACAACTAACCACCTCCACTGCATACTCATCAACACACGCTCCGCACGAAAGCACGCCATCGAGCTCTGGGACATGCTCGACACCACCGCCCCAGACGTAGCCTTCCTGACCGAAACCTGGTGGAACGACTCCTCAGCACCTGACATCGCCATAGCCATCCCGGACGGCTACAAGATCACCAGAAGAGATTGCCCCAACGGAATCGGAGGAGGAATAGCCATCGCCCACAAATCCACCCTCCAAATCCGCACCCACTCGGACGACACCCTCAAGACCGCCGAACACCTGCACTTCTGGATCCACACTGACCCCAACACCACCCTCAGGGGAACGCTCATCTACCGACCCCCAGGACCACGAGCACCCTTCAGCGTCTCTATCGCCGACCTCACGAGCACCCACGCCCTCGCCTCTATGGACTACATCCTCCTTGGAGACCTCAATTTCCACCTGGAGAACAACAACGACGCCAACACCACATCTCTGATCGACAACCTCTCCAACCTCGGCCTCAGACAACTGGTCAACACACCCACCCACATCGCCGGCCACACGCTCGATCCAATCTTCTCCGCAAGCAACCACGTCACCTTCATCCACACCACCGAACTCCACTAGACCGACCACCACTGCGTCCACTTCAAATTCAAGAAGCACACCGAACACCACCACACCCAACTACCACCTCACCGCCGCTGGAGCAAAGTCACCGAAGACCAACTGACCAGCACCCTCGCCCAGAACCCGCCCACCGACCCCACCGACCCAGACACCGCCGCCATCAACCTACGACGGTGGATCAGCGACTGCGCCAACACCCTCGCACCTCTCAAAAAGCCCACCGACAACCAAGGAAAGAAAAAAGCCACCTGGTTCACGGACGAACTCATCACCTCCAAACGCACCTGCCAGAAACTAAAGAAGAAATGGCTCCTCGAACGCACACAAGACAGCCTGACAGCCCACAAGGAAGCCACCCGCATGCACCACCAGCGAATCCGACTCGCCAAACGCTCCCACTTCACAGAACGCCTGAACAACAACGCACACGACAGCAAAGAACTCTTCTGCATCGTGAAAGAGCTATCCAACCCCAGCGCCAATGCCAACGACATCCCACCCTCCCAAGAACTCTGCGACGCCCTGTCCACCTTCTTCTATCAGAAGATCGCCGACATCCACAACAGCCTCAACACCACGCCTCCGCCAGACCCCAACTCCCTCAGCCCCACCCACACCAACCGCCTGACCGCCTGGACCCACGTAGACGACTCAGATACCTGCAAGATCATGAACTCCATCCACTCAGGATCCCCCTCAGACCCATGCCCCCACCACGTCTACAACAAAGCCGACTCTACCATCGCCCCCCAACTTCGAAAGATCATCAACTTATCCTTCGAAACCACTACCTTCCCGGAAAGCTGGAAGCACGCCGATATCCACGCCCTCCTCAAGAAACCCAAGGCAGACCCCAACAACCTCAAAAACTTCCGCCCGATCTCCCTCCTCCCCTTCCCGGCGAAGGTCATCGAGAAGATCGTCAACGCTCAGCTCACCCACCACCTCGAGGACTACTCCATCCTGGACCCCTCCCAGTCCGGTTTCAGACGCAACCACAGCACGGAAACTGCTCTCCTCGCCGCTACAGACGACATCAGACAGCAGATGGACAACGGCGAAACATCACCCCTCATCCTCCTGGACCTCTCTGCAGCCTTCAACACGGTTTGCCACCGCACCCTACTAACATGCCTCCACGAAGCCGGAATACAAGAAAAAGCCCTCAACTGGATCTCCTCCTTCCTCTCCGGCAGAACCCAGAGAGTCCGACTCCCTCCCTTCCGCTCCAAAGCCACCAACATCATCTGCGGCGTACCCCAAGGCTCCTCCTTAAGCTTGACGCTGTTCAACGTCCACATGGCCCCCCTCCCACAACTGGCCCATCAGCACAACCTCAACATTCTCTCCTACGCCGACGACACACAGCTCATCCTCTCCCTCACCAAAGACCCACACACCGCCAAAGCCAACCTCCAGGAGGGAATGAAGTCCATCGCCGAGTGGATGAGAAAAAGCCGCCTGAAATTGAACTCTGTCAAGACGGAGGTCCTCATCCTCGGACGCACCCCCTCGGCCTAAGACGACTCCTGGTGGCCCACCGCACTGGGACCCCCTCCAACACCAACCAACCACGCACGCAACAGGGGTTCGTCCTCGACTCCGCCCTCACCATGTCCAAACAGGTCAACGCAGTCTCCTCCTCCTGCTACAACACCCTCTGCATGCTCCGTAGAATCTACAAATGGATCCCGACGGAAACCAGAAAAACGGTGACCCAGGCCCTCGTCAGCAGTAGACTAGACTACGGCAACGCACTCTACACAGGCATCCCAGCAAAAGACATCCGACGCCTCCAACGCATCCAAAACGCCTCCGCCCGACTGGTCCTCGACGTACCCCGCCGATGCCACATCTCCCACCACCTGAAGGACCTCCACTGGCTCCCCGTGGACAAGAGGATCACCTTCAAGCTCCTCACCCACACTCACAAGGCACTCCACAACACCGGACCAGCCTACCTGAACAACAGACTCAACTTCCACATCCCCTCCCGCCAACTCCGCTCCGCCAACCTCACGCTCGCCATCGTCCCCCACTTCCAACGCAAGACCTCCGGTGGCAGATCCTTCTCCTATCTCGCCAC
Organism: Pleurodeles waltl; assembly: GCF_031143425.1. Classification (NCBI taxonomy): domain Eukaryota; kingdom Metazoa; phylum Chordata; class Amphibia; order Caudata; family Salamandridae; genus Pleurodeles; species Pleurodeles waltl. Next base: position 717,619,893 of record NC_090438.1, read on the forward strand.
CAAGACCTGGAACGCCCTCCCGACCGCCCTGCTACAGACCCAGGACCTTCTCACCTTCAGGAGACTCCTCAAGACCTGGCTCTTCGACCAGTAGCAGCAGCCCCCCCCCTCAGCGCCTTGAAACCCTAACGGGTACGCAGTGCGTTCTATAAATATTGTGATTGATTGATTGATTGATTGATTGCATAAGGGAAAAATTCCAACGTATATATATGTGTATATATATATGTAAGTAAATATGTGTATATATATGTATATATATATATATATATATATATATATATATATATATATATATATATATATATATATATATATATATGTGTATATATATATATATATATATATATATATATATATATATATATATATATATATTTACATTGGTCCCAGAATGCGGTCAGCCCAGAGGGAATATTGTAATATGCTTAAGGGGGTCCAATTTTAGGACCGCCAAAGCTGTGATGAGGCCATTAGCTGCATTCTGAGTTTTAAGGCAAAATATATTGTTGTCCAGCCTACTTCAAAATGTAAAAAAAATGAATGTGTAAACATTTTAAAAGCACTGTACTATGCTATATTTCCATAATGCACAGTAAGCATGGTCTAAAATACATTTCACAGTTTCAGTTTTGGAACTGCAAAATAGTGTTTACACCAGAGTTAGGGCCTGATTATAAGATTAGCGGTCCTGTGACCGACCTGTTGGTGGTGGGGGTCTGACCACTATCAGTCTTAGGGAGCAGACCTCCGTATTACCAGTTTTGCCGTCATACCCACAGAAGACTGCCAGTGGTCCACTGCCACCGCCAGGCAGCACAGGCCGCCACTGTCACAAGCAGGCACAAACAGGCCGATAGGGACAGTGTTTCCGCAGGACCCTTTACGAGGTTGCACTCCGCCAGTGTGACCGTGGCTGTCCAATTACCATGTACGTGGTGGAAACAGACAGTATAAAGGTAGACCCACCTGCAGGCAGCCTCACATGTCGGGAGCCACCATGGAACCCTTCCAAACATCATGCCACTACTCCTGCTCACCCAGAGACACTGAAATCAACGTCAACGTGAGCAAAACTAACCGTAATTACACACTGAAGGTTACACACAGCAACAACAACACACCTACAACACATATACAGATTCAACTCATACCCACATCCAACACTGGCCTGCCACTGTCCCCGCATACAATACACATCTCAATCTCTGTGGCATGGAACATAAACAACACCACCAGTAAACAACCCTGCAATGGACACACACAACACACACATCATACCACAATGGAAGAGCAATGCCATGCAGAAAACACAGAGAGACAAATACACCAGGAGCAACTTCACAACTATACCTACATATTTGGAATTGGTCCAACTGGGACACACAAGAAAAGAGACTTAACTGGGACATATCACACTACCAACAGGACCCTGAATCAACATGTCCACAGGAAATGGCCCTACATGGGTCACAGGGACACAAAATACTAAAAACATTTGTCATGCACACCTAAACAATGGGGAAGGGAAAGTCAACAAAGCAACAGAAATCTTACTGAATGGGACAGACATCTACAGGAATAATTTGCAAGGGACACACACCTAAAGGGGCACATGCACAGGCAAATGCAAACACAGCTAGCACAGCTGAACACACCCCATGTCTGCACATACACAACTCAAGATAATACACATCTCACCAGTACACAAGCCATATCCTGGGGATAAGTCCAATAAAATACATGCCCACATTGCTCAACACAATAAGAAATACATACCACAACAAACACTAGACAATGTCACAATACCAACGTTGCAATTACACACACACCCCTGCACACACTCCAAATGACTTCCTTTTTGGGGACACCAGCACTGAACACAAACTCACATACTACAAACAACAACACAGAGAGCAGCAAGCAGGCTTAAACACAAACAAATGCATGCACACAACAAAGGTCACTCAGGAACTACATAAATCTAGAAAAGGAAGAGCAGGAGAAAGGTGCACTAAAAAAAAACAATTGTTTGGGTTTATTAATTATAAAAAATCTGAAAGTCCAAGGCCATAGACTAGTCTATAAATTTTGCCTGAAAGGCACTGTGTTGTGCCACTACTTTACTCCTGACTGCCATGTAACCTCAACTAGAAGGGGCATCAAGGGGGCATGCAGGCACCTCAGGGATTATCTGGGGGTGGGGAGAGAGATCGTACTTGGGAGGGGGGTTTGGGCTTGGGAGGGGTGGGCTTCTTCTTCATTGGGGAGGGGTATGGGTACTTGTGGGGGGGGCAGGGAAGGCCTTAGAGGTGGAAGGGATGGCCTTTGACAGGACAGAGGACCGTTTGGGTGTGGTACTGGGAGGACAGGGGTAAGGTCAAGGTCATACAGGAAAAACGTCTTGGACACATGGGTGGTCATCAGAAGGGGACGGGCTTTGGAGGTTGAGGGAGTTGTATGACGTATAGGTGTAATTGTTGTAGGCACATGCTTGTGGGAGGAATGCTTGTGTGTGGTGCTTGTCTGTTGGGTGAGTGAGTGAGGGTGTTTATGTGTCTTGGGCTTAAGGAGAGGTGGAAGTGGTGGGGGATGCCATGGCGGATGGATGGCTGTTTGTTGGGGTGGTGACTGCAGGTATGGTTTATATGCTGGATATAGGTGTGTCTGTAGTCATGGTGTCTGCAGGTATGGTGATTGGGGTGGATGACTGAGGATCTGCTGTGGTGATATCTGTGGGTAGGATGAGTGTGGTGCCTTTATCAGTGACTGAGGATGTGGTGCCTGTAGGTATGCTTGATGTCATGTGTGTGATGCTGGGGTGGTGGGGTTGTCATCCGAAGTTGTGACTGTTGCTGTGTCTGTAGGTAGATGTTGTCTGTGTGTGTGCCGGTGTGTCTTGTGGTGCTTGTGTTTGTGTGTGCTACCTTTGTCTGTTGAGGTGGATGCTTGAGGGTCTGTTTGTGTACTTTGGGTAGGTCTGGATAAGGAGGGATTTGGACTGTGAAAAGGGAGGTGAAGGTGGGGGGTGACCAGCTGCCATCAGTGTGGAGACCAGAGCCTGAAAAGTTCTATCTAGACCAACTATTACGCTGTGAATGCCCTCCAGGAATGCATTTATGTGTTGGAGTTGTGTCACCAGTCCCTGGATGGCATTCACAATGGCTGACTAACCCACATGGATTGTCCTCAGGAGGTCAGTAGCCTCCTCACTGAGGGCAGTAGGGGTAGCAGGGGCTAGGGCAGAGGTGCCTGCAGCAAAGGAGACACTCACCCTCTTGGGTGAGTGTGCATGGCCAACTGGGTATGGAGCAATAGGGATGGCACTGCTAGAATGGCGGTAGCAGACAAGAATGGTACAGGGGGTACCTGATGGGTCCGCTACCACTAGGAAGTGGTCACTGGAAGAGGAACCTGAAGATGATGATGTTGTCCTCTTCTCCTCCCCGCGGCACCCCCTCACCCTTCAGGTCACTGGGTCCCTCTGTGTCGGTTGTAGCTTGAACTGAGGTCCTATGGCCAGATGCTTCCTCACTGGGCTCGGCCTCCTCTCCATCGCCTGTCTGTGCTGATACTGAAAACAAAAAGAGAAATAGGGTCATAACAAGTGCATGAATACCCTTCAGCTACAACTCTGATCAATAGACAATGCCATCATGTCAACTAGCCCCCAGCAAAACCTTCAACTAAGTGGCACATTCTTGTGCCATCACATATGCATGCATGCCATCTGGACTTACCAAATTTACTCCCCAGGAACTCTGGATCTCAGACAACTACAACGTAATGGATGAAGTCTAGCAACCACAAAAACAAAACTGCAACTAGGTGACCTCTTTACCATTCAAGATGTGGCACATGCAGTAGACCCAAGTCAACTTATAGCTAACAATGGCATTCCATTGTAAATTATCAACATTTCACATACAAGCAAGTGCACACATCTATCTTGCACTTACATGATGTACCAACATTTAGATATGATGCCAATGTAAATCAGCTAACTCAAATTCCGAACTGCAATATCCTGGAGTATGTTACATGGAAATGCACATGTCACAATCAAAACATTCCAAAAATGAACAGCTCAAAAAGTTATACCAGTCCCAACTGAGTCAAGGAGTTACTAGCAAGGTCACACAGATAGGCCTCACTTGTGGCATTAAAAGGACCAACATTGATGTCAGGTCTAAAATGTCAGGGAAAGATGTCTCGAGAAAGCACACAACAATGAATCAGCAAGCCACAGGATAGCCACCACTAATGTCTGACCCCAATCACAATGACATCATCTGAGTGTGTCTATAGTAAACATCTGTCCCTTGCATGATGGAGAGCCACAGACCTGCAATGACCACTAGAAGGTCCCCAACCCATTGTCCAATGTGAAGCCACATCACTACCCACATCTCTGAAATGGCAAGCCTGCCATCTGTCTGTGGATGAATGCCTAAACCCAAACACATGTGATGTCAAAATCAATGCAGGTCACTCCATGATGCATGCCTACAGTCAGGACAAAATCCCCAATCACTACACAGGTGCAGTGCTCTAATCAACATGATGCCACACCAAGTGCATGGGAAACAGTGTTGTCCCACAATCTTGGTCTACCTGCCATGTCTAACTGCAGTCCTACATGCCAAATTACATGCTGTGATCTAAGAAGGTATCAGTCAGACAATAACCAAAGGTAGCACACTCTGTCTGTGGCATACCATGAAATGTGCCACCTTTGTAATTGTAGCAATCCATGAACCTTTTTCTATGCACATATATGTCTGACTACATACATCATCCCATCAACACAGGTAGAACATGCATGACATTGCAGAAAGGAATGCATCCCTAAGATAAAAGGACATATGCTGACATGTAGGCCCAATGGTATGTTGGCTACAGTCATGGGGCATAATTCTTATCAATGGACATTCCCCACTTACCAATGGAAAGTAGTTGGCTACACCTACAGACCATTAGCCATGTAAGCCATGTCACATCTATGCCGAGCACAAACACATCACAGACTGCAGTGAGGCACCAGCATCAATCATACACAGAAGATCACTTGCTTCTGGGTGGCAGATGTCCGCATACACATATGCCCAGACACATCGCAAAGGACAGTGAACCCTCACTCACCTAAATATTGTCTGTGTCATTCAGGGGAAGTGATCCGTGGGTCAGAAATTACACCCATCCCAAACACAATAGTACATGATTGTTCAATGTACACAGCCATTTGTGGTCCTTGCAGAAGAAGTGGCTTGGGCATTCGTAACAAGTTTGTACTAGGTTCCAGATTCAGAAGTCAAGGTACCCCAGTTTGATTCACACCACATGTCAACACAAACAATCTCCCATCAACTCGGTGACACATGGCACACCCATCATTGTCAGGGGGAGCAGTCAGTACCCCACACATTTAACTGGCAATGGAGCAGGCAGAAATTTGCTGTGTATTCACCCCTTGTGGCTGCTATGCTGCCCTCAAATGCCCATCCAGCCCCGGGTAGACCACTGTGAGAATGCAGGCAATTAGGGGGGTCATGGTCCGACGGGCACCACATCCACATTGGGAGGACAGCCCCAGCTGGGCTTCCGCTATCACCCGGGTTCAGCATCTCAGGTCCTCCCACCTGTTGCGACAGTGGGTGTTACGCCGGCACCTTCTTGGAAAAGGCTCTTCAAATCCCGGTCTTCTGATGGGCGTTGACCATCATTGATGCAAATAACAGCACAAGAAATCATGTAAAAAATGTCCCATTCAAAATGGCAGAGTCACATACATGTCTGTGCACTAAGCTGAGCACATCATGTGTTTCCCAGAGTGGCTAGGTGTGGCACATACCAGTCACTGAGTACAGGGACATGACAACAATCACTTTCTAATAATCGGACCAACCAACCACCCTGCTTAGGCCCTCCATTGACCAGGTAGGCCAAAATGACATCTGGTAGGACATGCCCAAGCAATCAGAGTGAGTGCAGAAGCACAATGGGACACATGATAACTTTGTGGCTTCTGAGAGGTGGATTCCATAGGCACATAGGTTTCAATTCACTCATACTCTGTGAGGTTGGTTATCCACCAACGTTTACTCCAGCCTAATGCCTAGGGCAACAGACCCAAGCCCACACATGGGTAACAATGAAGGGACTTGCATGGTGGATACAGGAGGTCCATGTGTGAACATGTGGACTCAACTCACAGATCCATACTCATTCTACCTCAGAGTGTGGGGTAATGTACCATCTACCATGTGACACAGAACATGCTTCTGGAAATATGTGTCCATTGTACAGTGATGCCATCCTACAAACAAAGGCGTGCTTTTTCCATTGTTAGCCATGTAACACAACAGTTAGACCAGATATCATGGGTTCACAGGAGTCACCTTGAGACTGACATGTATGCTATAAGCCTGCAAAAGACAAATGTGACCTGTGTAATAATGACATCAGGATTGTGGGAGTAAGGGACCTGTCCGGGGTCAGAGGGACAAATTGACAATGATGCCTAGTGTGCATTGATCACAGAGCTTTGACTCTCCATCTCTCCATCGAATACAATCTACATGCTCCTCGGTGAAAGAACCTCAAGAAGCTGCATCTTAGCACAGAGATTAGAGTGGTCCACATGACAGGATGTCATGCAAGACAGGTAATGGGCACTGTGTCACAGTTGCATAGTCAAAATGACGCAACTCAGTCCTAGACCTGGACCAATACAGTGAGATACAGTTGACAGACACTGGTTTCTGTAGGCTGAGCAGACAGAGCCTGCATGAATATAGATTCCCATCTATTCCATGCATGACATAACATTATGTAGCCAACAGCCATTTACCATTTGAAGAGTATGTGGCAACCAGAAGGGCCGAGTGAGTCCGCATATGCCACCAAAATGACAGATTAGCCCTGCTAGATGTGATCTGAAGCTCAGTGACAACATACACATGGCTCAGTGTACAAACACCTCACATATCCAACATGCCTGCACTGCCTATGCAGTCATGGATGTACATGTGCTCTCACATTTTTGACATCCATGTGTCAAGTGCTGTATGGGCATGGCTGAGGAGCCCCTCACCTATTTTAGTGCATCCCACATAAGGAGCAACATTGTACACTCAAAACACACACACACACACAAGTCAGATGCCCCTACATCTGACACTGAACCAAGGAACATACACAATAAGTCTCCCATTGAAGCCACACCAACGGAACCCCCATGGTCCTGCTTTTACACACTGGTCACCATGGCCTCAATCTAGTCTGAGAGGAGAAGTAGTATGGTGAAGTACAGGGTGTAATTCTGTACATGAGGCACTTCCCTGCTCCTCTTGTGTACCATAAAGCTGTTCCTATGGGTAGGACCTCCTTCACTAGCTTCTCTACCTCCTCTGGGGAGAAGGCTGGGGCCCTATCACCTGTTGGACATGGCTTGATTGCTTCCAGAGGAAGTACACAGCACATTAGGTAGTGGAGGTCTTGCTGGCAGCAGTGTCAGGAGTCAAGTGAGGGAAGTTGCATTATATGGCGGTCATGTCTGCCACCTCTGTGGCCATCACCACCGGCGGACCCATCAATTGGCTCACCACCACCACTGGCAACAATTATGGCTGTTTCTGCCACGGTAGCATCTGCCTACCGCCATGATGACTTCTGTCGGCAGTCAAGGGCAGTTCACAATGTCCATTGGGTTTAGGTCAGGCAGCCGCCATTTTAGGTGCCTAAAATGCTGCTTATGGGCAACAAAATGCGACATAAGTTCAAAAATGTTGTTAATGCTAGTGGTGAGGGCTGGTATTGTCCTGGCATGTAGGTCCTCTGACTTCTACACCCCTTTGAGCATATGCTATGCACATATGGCTACTTTCTCTGGGACAAAGACCCCACCACAAATTATGTTATGTGACATCAACTCACAGTTTGAGTGGCAAGCTCATGCACAAGTAGTTGTGGTCCAGGTAGATGATGTGTACACAGTTGTGGGAATGCAAGGGGGAAACGTGTTACTTCTGATGTGATTGACAGTGGTGATGTGTACTGTGTATCAAGCCCTCAACTTCTGACATGCCTTGTCACAGTCTGTAAATGACATGCATATATGTATGTTCCACGGGACAAATTGAATGCTGCCTATACTAATTTTTTGTCCCATATAGGTACCCAGGGAGAGGAAGAATCAGACATCCTCCTGTTTACCACCCACTGCCAGACTTTCAGCCCATGGAAGACAGACACATCATTGAGATCTACCACCAGAATACGCAAACAATTGGGGATCTCTGTTGTCAGTTGGAGCCAGATCTGATGCCTGCCATTAGTCATCCAAATAGCATAGCACCCATCACACAAGTCATGCAAGTTTTGCACTTCCTGGCCACAGGGTCCTTCCAGAGTACAGTGGCACTATCTGCTGGGATGTGCCAGCCTATGTTCTGTTGAGTATTAAAGGATGTACTCTAATCAATGTTGAAATACCTGGACAGCTACAACCGATTTCCTCAACATGAGGATTTTTCCCCATGTGAAGACTGACTTCTATGGTTTGGCACACATCCCACATGCGGTGAGAACCATTGATGGTACACATGTAGCCTTGGTTCCACCACATGGCAATGAACAAGTCTATCAGAACAGGAAGAATTTCCATTCTATCAATGTCTAGGTAGTTTGTTTGGCGTACATCTACATTTCACAAGTCTGTGCATGTTATCAGGGTTCAGCCCATGATGCCTTAGTCATGCGGAACAGTGCAGTACCACAGCTGATGTCACGACTGTACCCAGAGAGGGCCTGGCTGGTTGGTAAGTCACATATGTCATGTTTAGTTTTTTCAAGCAATGTCTATTGCAATCAAAATGATGAGAGGGACTCATAGTTGCACATATATCGCATTACCTTACAGGGGACTCTGCATACCCAAACCGTCCATGGTTGTTGACGCCAGTGAGGAACCCAACTACGCATGGGGAAGTCACCTTCAACGATGACCATGGAAAAACACAGATTGACGTGGAGTGGGCTTTTGGGCTTCTGAAAACCAGATTTTGGTCTCTTAACCAGACTGGTGTAGCCCTAATCTACTCACCTGAAAAAGTTTGTAAGATCATTGTGGCCTGCTGCATGCTCCACAACATTGCTCTTTGGAGGAATATCCCATATATACCAGATGAGGCAGAGCTAGCAGCACCACCAGATGAGCCCCCTGAAATGCTACGTGAGGATGGCAGTGAGGAAGAGGACGTTGAAGACTTGGGGACAGATCTCATCGATCACTGCTATACTTGAGTGTAAATATGTTATGCTATTTGATTTCTGTGACTGTCTGGGGAAGTGTAGGGATCAGGATATGTTGAGTGGGGTAACCTCCCACTAAAGACAGGTCATCTCATGCCGTGCAGTCCAAAGCCAAGTTTTGCTGTCTAAGCCAGACTAGAACTTATAAGTATCTTCATGATCTGCCTTGTTTGTGTCAGTCTCATTGCAATGTGAGTGGATCTACAACGTTGTGATGTAGTGTGGGTCATATGTATGATTTTTCTTGCCTTAACAACCCGTATTCTAATTTTTCACCCAGATCTCTTCATCATGCCATCCTGATGTGGGCATTTCAGAGTGTGACATTGGCAGATAGCTGCAGCTGTTCTGTTGTGAAGTGGAAATGGATTGATCAAGTTAATGTTAGTCACAGATTTGGGGTGTCTGGCTCCTGTGTCAACGGAGCCTGGACAGTGGGTGGGGTGGAGATCTGAAGTTTACAATACACTTGTGAGTTGTAGTGTGATGGGCCAATTGTATCAATAGTTTAGTATGTGTGACCATGTGGCCTTGCTACGTGTCATTCAGTGCAATCCATACATTCTCCCTTCAAATTGTATGTACAGTGATCCTGTATAACCTTTTAGTGGCTGTCAATGTGTTACCACATAGCAGGCCAGAGTGCATGTGGTATAACATTGACACAGGTTAGCTTCATACCCCCAGATGCTTGGTTACTGTAATGGGATGGACCTAGGTTCAGGAAATGTTGTAATGTCCTCTTACTGTGCCCTTGTGTATGTAGAGTTGGCAAACATGATTTTGTATGTGATAGGTCTCAAGCTGGTGACAACATCCTCTAATCTGATGGTCTATTATACAGGATAAGGTCTGACAAAGCACATTCTACTGTGGTGTGAGGGATGGCCCAGACCTTTCAACAGCCTATGTGCAGTACAGTGGAATAAATTGTTTGGTGTGACCAGACCCTTATGACATTGTGTTGCTAGTGTGCATTACATGGGTTTAACATTCAACATTTCAGTAATTTGGGAAAAAAGAGCTAGTAGGCAGTGTTCTTGTGCTAGGTGTGTTTATTTACATATGTACATGGATTAATTATGAAACTCAAAAAAAAGGAAGGTGAAGTGATCAGTCATGGTCAATGTAATCAATAGAGTGGATGCCACAACATTTGAAGTCCTCAGTCTAGTGTCCTACTACCATGGCAAATGAGAAGTGGTAATAGAACAGTCAACAGATCGAATCTGTGGCACACAATGGAGTTCCATCAGGAAAAGGTAATTGCATGGTGTCTTGCTATTTGCACCTCCTGGAGTCTTGGGTAGACATCCCTGCTTGTGGGGGGAGGGTCGGTAGCTATAGAGGCAGGGGTGTCTGAGGTGGGTGATTCCCCTGAAGGGGCTGGTGTTGCTGGGCCACAGTAAGGGGTATGTTGTAGTTCAGGGTCCCTGATCAGGGTACTGCTGATCTCTTTGAACATCCCTGTTAGGGAGGCCAAGATCGTGCAGGAGACCTCCCACTTTTCCATGGCTTCCCAATGGACGTCCCTCTGCAGCTGCTTCATCTCCTAGAGTTCGCAGAGTACCTGGCCCATCACACCTTGAGATTGTTGGTATGCTCACAAAATGTAGCTGATGGTGTCCTGACTAGGACCATCACCAGCAGCCTCATGCAGCAGGCCCACACCATCCCTCCCATGCACCCTAATCCCCACATGCCTGCGCCCTTGGCGCAGCCTGCCCCCTTCCACTGGTTCCTGATCCTTCATTGTCAGAGTTGGCTTGCTGTGACTCAGGAACCTGGACTGGGGGGGCATAAGATGTTAGGTGATTGTCCTCGGGACACAGTTTTGGGGGTGACTAACTGCCTGAAATGTTGAGGCCATGGGGCTGGGAGGAGTCAATGTGGTCAGAGTGAGACTTACTGGTTTCGTCTGACCAGGTTGCCTGGATGGCCCAGAACCGTCCTCAACATACATATGTGCATGTGTGGTGTCCTCACTGAGGGCTTTATCCATGAGGGTTGTGGCAGTCTCTTCAGTGGTGTCAGTAGTCACAGTGGCTGCTCAACCTGTTGATGTGAGGGATACAATGTTACAGGTTGTATTGTAATAGCTACCTCCAATAGATAACAGTGGCATTTGGCTAGGGCCATGTACACATTGAGGTTAGCAGCTTTCCCTTATGTGACAGTTTTTCATGCTAACCTTTGTAATGAGCTGCGATTTGAGTAACAAACATTTTCCATTTCAGTCAACTGGCTTCAGAATATCTGAGTACCTTAGCACTTGAAGAGATGGTCATAGACTTATATCTTGCCAGCAGTGTAGGCAAATCAGTAGCTGGGCAGGATGTGGTTTAGGTCATCTTCAGACCTAGTTGGCTGTTATGCAGGCAGACCCAATACCTTGCAGTATATTTGATAGTTGTCACCATGTGTCCTGTGCATTGTGGATATGTCTGCTGCCAATACCATTCAGATGATGCATCTTGGGACCTTTGATCTGTCATAAAGTTTTATAGCCTACATATTGAGCCGTCCTCCTTGTCCACAACATTTAATTTTTGAATAGGTGCTCAAGATGGTTCTGGGTGTGTAGCCACATCACAGGGTGTACCATGATCTGTATCTTGTTCCCTCTCAGGTGGGAAGACTACCTTAATGAGTTCACAGACAGATGCGCAATGTCACATAGCCACTAGCCTGGTGATAGGCATGGCATGGACTTGCCCTCCTGGGATTTACAGTGATGTTTCTCCAAGTACTACACACAATATACATGGGTCATCCTATGAGGTGAGTACACCTACATTGCAAGTTAACCTACAAGGATATTTGAGCATATGCAGAATGGGCTGATGCTTTGAATTGGGTAGACCTGACCTCCTGACAATCATGTGACTCCCTGTTCCTCATGCACTTGTTATGTGTCACCCCCCAGGTGAGTGCACTTCATGTGTGAATTACCAGGAAAACTGATATTTTGGCAGGTGCTCACTGGACTGGTTCTTGGAGTGGCCTGTGTACCATATTATGTCTTCCTCGTGTGCGTTACATGGGTTTAACATTTGAAATTTCAGTAATTTGGGAAAAAAGAGCTAGTGGGCAGTGATAGGTATGTTTATTTACATATGTACATGGAATAATTATGAAAGTAAAAAAACTGGAAGGTGAAGTGATGAGTCATGGTTGATGTAATCAATAGAGTGGACGGCACAACATTTGAAGTCCACAGTCCAGTGTCCTAAATGTAGCCATTTGATTGCATGTATCACACACACCATACAGGCATGATCCTTTCTAGGTGATTACAGTTCAATGGCTAATAGAGGTGGAAGGCTCATTATGGCAGGAAACACTTTTGGCTGAGTGGGTTAACACTACCAGTGCATCCTGCCCTTTGCATTCTTGTCAGTGCCTGTGCTACACACACACTGTACTGTTGAGCTCCTTTCTAGGTGAGTACACTAGTTTAGGGCTTTGCAGTACGTGGTAATTTTGTATATAATACACCGTTCTGGTTTTGCAAATTGTAGGACAGTGCCTGCTGGGAATTGTAGTGCTGTCAGCCCCTGTCCTACACCCAGTATACACAGATGAGGTTCCCCCAGGTGAGTCTAGTCCACTTGTGAGATGGCAGACAGTGTTCTCTGGACAGCGCAAGCCTGGGATGGTGTTTGGGGTACCAGTGAAGGCATCCAAAGGTGAGCAGTGAGCAATGATGCCAATACATGTAGGTGCAATATTTTAGTGTTTTGTAACTTAACCGACTCCACTCCCCCAGTTATTCCTGTCAAGCTCTCTGGATGTAGGTTGGCCCAGACCTTCTCCTCCCATGATGTGAGGTGTTAGGGAGGAGGTGGGGGACCTCCACTAGTCTTCTGGAGCTGCAGCTGGTGCCTGGATAACATGGAAAAGACCTTGCCCTGGAGGTCATTACACCTCTTCCTGATGTCGGCTCTTGTGAGTGGGGTGGGGCCTACAGCATTCACTCTGTCAAAGATCCTTTGCCACATTTCCATTTTCTGTGCAATAGTAGTTTGCTGTACTTGGGCTCCAAGACTCAACTCATCTTTAGTGAAACAGGAATTTTTCTGATGTCACATGACGGTGTTAGAAATAGATGGGTGGGTGCTGGGAAAATGTACAGGTGACAGGGAGTAAATGGAGTAGGGAGGTGCAGATGGATGTGATAGGGGTGTGTTGAGGGTGTTTGGTTGGTGTAACTTGGCGGGGTGCCTATTCTAGTGGCTTATACATTTTGGAATTTTGTGCTATTTTGCAGGATCTGACTGTGAAAATGCAAAGGATTGTGGTTAGTGAAGAGGTGTGGATTTGTAGGTGTGTCAGTGAGGGAATGTTTGTCAGCTGTGTTGTTTTCAAATCCATCCAATGTAATGTTGTATATTACTGTGGTGACTGCTAACTGCCACGGTTCGGTTTGCCATTGGAAGACCACCTTGGCTAAACTGCCATTGTGACTTTTGACTTGTAATAGGTTCGGTGGCTGGTTGATGGGCTGGTAGTGCTAGTGGTCGGACCACCTATTTCCTATCCTCATGAGTCCTGGCAGGGCCGGTTCTTTGGCTGGCTTTTGGCAGTCCTACCAGTGTGACTCAAAATTCAGCAGTCTGTATGACCACCAACATGGCAGTCTTTTGGTGGCCCCACCATGGCGGCTAGGATGTCTGACCGCCAAACTCATAATTATGCCCTTAATCTCTGTTCTGAGTTTTAAGGGGAATTATAGTGTAGTACACTGTACTTAAAAAGATGTAAACAAATAAAAAAAAATATGTAAAAGTTTTAAAACCCACTGTACTACACTATACTTACCATTAAAACCCACAATGTGCAATAACTGCAATCTAAGCAATATGGTAGTACTGAAGTACTCCACAAACTTTCTTTAAAATATATAAAGTAATTAAACAACTTTTACTTACCTTTGCTCACATATAAACTGATTATTCCCTTCCTATACACTTATAAAACAGTAGGACACTATGGCCCTCATTATGACTTTGCTGTCAAAACAGTTGACCGCCGAAGTCACGCCGGCCAGGAGACCGCCAGTGACGGCGGTCTTGAGCCAACCATATTATGGCTCCTGGAGGCTCTCCACCATAAGTTGGGTGGAGAGCCGCCAGCAGCCATACTGGCGGTCGGCGGTCTAGTGGAGGTTGCTCCTCTGGCACCGCCAAGTCATCACAACACCGCCCGCCATATTACAACTTTGTAATCAGCCTGCCAGTGTTGTGGTGATGGGGCGGTGCTGGAGGAGCAGGCCCCATGGACCCCATTCCCTCCCGGATGACCACCGCGAGCAGGTAAGGTGATCGTCCCACGGGGGGGAGTTAGGGGATGTGTAATGTTGTGTGCATGAATGGGAGTGTGAGTGTGTGTGAATGGAGGGGAGGGTGTTTGTGTGCATGTATGTGCATGTATCTGTGTGAATGTATGAATGCATGTCAGCAGGGGTGGGGATGTGTTGTGGATGCTTGTATGTGTGTGAATGTGTGTGCGTGGACGCGTGTGTGTGTGGTGTGTGCATGCGTGGATGGGGTTGGTGGTATGTATGGGGTTCAGGAGGCGCGAGAGGGTGGTATTTACATGGTTTTGGTGGTGGGTAGGGGGCGTGGCTGTTTCCAGGGGTGGTGGGGGAGTCGCATACTGGCGACAGGAATGTTAATTCCTGTCGCCAGTATCCTTTCCACCAGTGATTTCCTGGTGGGGTTGCCGCCAGGAAATCCTTGGCAGAAAGGAGATTCATAATACTGTCAGCGGTATAAAGTGGACCACCAGGCCGAAGATGTCCAACCATCGGCCTTGTGGCCCCACTGCCCTGGCGGTAGAGGTGGTGAACTGGCTGCTTTGTAACCCATTCACCTCGGTGGTCATCATTTGGTGGTCCTGCTCGGCCACGCTGTCAGCGGTATTACCGCCACTGCCGGCATGGAGCAGCAGGACAGCCAAACTCATAATGTCCACCTTTATGTACACTTAAAAGTCAAAACACAGACAAAGTGTGTTCAAAATAATATGGCTGAATTTTACACACTATGGCTGCCTTTTATGTTTGAACGAGCAGTAATTAGCCAATCATACTATTTTGTCATTGGTACATGCCTCAGTATACAGCGAAATTACCTGCTCACAATATACCACTAACTATTTCTGTCTTACCGGCCTGACTTACAATGGCAAACTTACACATTTTTGTAAGCTTACCATTGTTTGCTTTTCTCAAACATAGTTTACTAGTAGTGTCTTTATGACTGTGGAGAATCCTCACATTAAAAAATAAGATTGACCTATCTTTTTTATGTGCAGACTCTCCCCAATCATAAGGACACTACACATAAAATACCTTTCTGATTAGCAAACAGTCATAAACTTACACAAAAGAGTAAGCTTATCTTTGTGAATTAGGCCCTATAACTACTGAAACTATTTAGATTTACTACCCAAATTGACCCCTTAGACACCATTATCTATATTTCCCACACATTTCTTCTAAATCCCCTAAGCCATTTTCATGCTTCCTCTGTTTAAACAACAACCCCCGGCAAAAAATACCTCTACACTCCACTCTACAACATGCCATTCCACTCTTTGGCTCGTCACTCCACTGTACAACCCACTCCCTCCGGGTCAGTTGAATCCACTATATGACAAAACAGACCACTACACCCTATGAAACACTCCAGTCTACCAGGTGTCCCTCCAGTCTACCAGATGTCCTTCCCCTTGATGACATGCTACTCCACTCTATGACACACCATATACCTCCAGTTGATGACACACCACTCCACTCCACCGCACACTACTCTACCACGTCACTCTGACACTCCACTCTACAACATCCCAATTCACTTTTTATGCAATTCCACTCTATGCCCCTGAACTTTAAGTCACTGTATCTTAATCTTAATCTACAATATGCCACTCAACTGTATGGCATTCCACTCTAAGGCAGTTCACTGCACTGTATGAGAATCCATGCACTCCACTCTACAACACACCACTCCAGTCTACCACATGCCACTCCACTCTACAACATTCTACTGTATGTTATTCCATTTCACACACTCCTCTGTACTCTATTAACTCTACGCAACTCCACTCTAGTCTGACACTCCACTGTACAACATGCCACTCACCTCTTTAACAATCCATTTCATTGTTTAACACTCCACACGTTCCACTCTAAGACATGCCACCCTACTCGGTGCCACCCCACTCTGACACTCTACTCGAACAACTCCACTCTTCACCACTTCAGTCTTCGTTCTTCCATTCAATGGTATAACACTCAACACCATTCCACTCTGCGCCACTTCACTCAACTCTACTCTATGGGACTGTACTTTACACGGTTCCACTCTATGCCACTCAGCTCTATGCCACTCCACTCTTCGCCAGTCCACTCTAATCCACAACATTCCACTGTATGTCACTTCACTGTATAGTATGCCACACCCATCTGTGACAGTCCACTACCCTGTATAACAATCCACACCACCCCACTCTAGTTTACAAAACTACTGTATGTCACTCACTGTACAGCATGCCACTTCTTTCTGTGACAATCCAATACACTGTATAACACTCCACATGACTCTGCTCTACTGCACTCATTCCATTATGTAACTCCAGTGTAATACATGAAACTCATCCCCAAGATGTGCCACTCCACTTTATGCTACTCCACCTCATGCAACTCCACTTTATTCTGTTCCACTCAACACCACTCCACTCTATGCCACTAAACTCTACGCCACTGCACTGTACTCCACTTCACTGTACTACCACTCCACTCTATGCCACTCCACTGTATGGCACTACACTTTATGCTACTCTGCTCTATACTTTTCTACTGCATGCCACTCCACTGTACCCTTGTGCTATTCCACTCTACGCAACTCCACTCTATGTCACTCTACTGTATGCCACTCCACCCTAAGCCACTGTACTCTAAGACATGCTACTCCACTCCACACCACTACAGTCTACCCCACTCCACTATGTGCTATTTAACTGAACTCCACTCCACTCTATGCCACTCCATTCTAATCTATTCCATTCTACACCACTTCATTGTACCCCACAACACTGTGGACCACTGCACTCTGTGCTACACCACTGTATGCCACTCCACTCCATGCTATTCCACTCTATGCCATTCCACTCTACCCAAATCCTCTCCATGCCACTCCACTCTATGCCACTCCAGTGTATGCAACTCCACTCTAAGCAATTCCACTCCACCCCACTCCACTGAATGCTACTCCAATCTACATCACTCCACTGTATGAAACTTCACTGTACACCTCTCTCTTACACTCTACTACAATATATGACAATCAATGCCCCTCCACTCTATGTTTCACTGCATAGCACTCAACTGTACAACAGTCATTTCTATGTCAGTGTATGACACCCAAATCGACTTTATGCCAATGTACGGCCCTCTGCTATACTCAAGGACACTCTACACAACTCCTTGTAGGCCACTTCACCCCAGTTTACTGCACTCTGCTCTGTTACACACTACTCCACTGAACTCCACTGCTCCACGCCACTCAAGTCTATGCTACTCAATGCTACTCAACTCTTTGGAACTTTATGCTACTCTACTCTAACACAATCTACGCCAGTCTTCTCTATTCCATGCCACTCCACTCTGCAACACTTTTCAACAATCTATGACATGTCACTCCATTCCACTGTACTCTATGCCACTCAACTGTATGACACTGTACTCCATAGTATAATATGCCTCTGAAATGTACTTGAATGTACTCCACTCAACAACACGCCAAAGCAGTCTATCACATTTCACTCTATGTTATGCTGGTCCAGCTGACTCCACTCCACTCTACTTCACCGTACAACACTTTAACTCACTCTATGCCACTGTACAACTGTCCACTCTGTGCCACTCCACTCTATGATACTCTATTCCACTGAGTGAAACTCCACTGTACAAGAATCTACTGCACTGTATGACACTGTAGGAAACTCTATTCCACTCTAAACCACTTTACAATATTCTATTCCACTCTACACTTTATGCAACTCTATGTATGCCACTCCATCCCACTTTAGTCTATTCTACTCTATGAAACAGTACTCCACTGTACTCCACTACATGCCACTACACTCTACACTACACTGTGCCATTCAACTGTATGACACTCTATGGTGCTCCACTCTACCTCACTTTATGACATTCTACTGAACTGTATGCCACTTGACTCTATAAGACTCTACTGCACTGTATGCCACTCCACTCTACTTTACAACACTTCCCAACACTCTATGACATGCCACTCCACTCTACTGTAGGAGACACCACTCCAATTAATAATGCTTTACTTGACTCTACAATATGCCGCTCCACTCTACAACACTCCACTCTACCCTACTCTGTGACACACTACTCCACTCTGTGGTACTTTACTCCAATCCACTCTATGCTATCTTACTCCACTCTACTCCACTCTACAGTACAACACTTTACCTGAATCCACACCACTGTATGATACTCCAATATAGGCTTCTGCACTGTACAACACTGTACTCCACTGCATGTAACTTCTCTCTTCAACACTCTACTACACTCTGTGTCACTATATAACATTCTATTCCACTCTATGCCCATCCACTTGATGCCACTCTATTATACTGCATGGCACTCGATGACACACCACTCCACTCCTCTTTTTGACACGCCTCTCCACTATATGACACAGCACTCCACTCTACGGCACTCTCCTCCTCTTTAGTCTACAACGCATTTTCGGACAACATTCCACTCTATTACACTTTACTCCACCCTAATCAGTGTATGTCACTCCATGGTACAACACTCTGCTCCACTCTATAGCAGTCTAAGACACTCTACTCCACAGCACTCCACTAGAGGACACTGCACTCAATGACACTTCTCTGAATGACATGCCACTGGACGACACTCCACTTTACAACACTTAATTCCACTACAGTCCACTCCACTCTATGACATTCCACTGTACTCTACGCTACACCACTTCACTCCATGCCTCTCCACTCTAGAAGCCCCTTGTGAGAAATTGGGTTGTTGGTTGACTGTGGTGTGAGTCCTCATCAAGCAACGGCTAGGTTCAACCACAAAATGTCACTAAATCAACCTGTGCTTAACCCTGGGTAGCATTGCACAAAAAACAGTCAGGCCTAATTTAGAGGCAATGTGTAAATTATGTACGCAGCACTCAAACATTAACAAAGTGTAGTATACCTAAAAAGTTGACAACACAGTATATGGAGGTGCTTGAGTTACAGTAATTTGAAGGTAGTGCATAAATTAAAAATTTAAGGTATAACTATAACTTAAGAATTTCTAATTTTTCTGTAGTTTAAGTTTGGTTTGTATAGAAATAATAATTAAAACTCTAGTAATTTGAAAGTGGTGTGTAAGCTATGCATTTAAGTTGTACTATAACTTTGATTTTCTGAAGTTTGTGAGGTCTAAGTTGGGTTTGTATAGAAAGAATAAAGTTTCACTAACTAACCTATCCTTAACCTTTGCTTTTTCACTGAACATATTATTTATGTATTTACATGAGATGAACTGGCTTTTTGCTGAAACAGGGTGATTTTTTAATTGACAGTCTAAAGCATCCACGTTGCAAGCTAATGTGATTGCTAAATTCAAACTATTTTCATTTTAAAAATATTGTTGCACGGCATGTGGCTGCAGTTTGATGAGTCCATTTGGTGGATTAATGTACCTTTGATTTGCCAAGGCTGCAGACACACAAATGTATCCCCATCAAATGGATTTAGGATGGTACACAGGTGCTGGAGCTGACTCCACTGGGAGGACGTTTGTGTTCTTCCATATAAAGCATTTGATTCTAGACGATAGTCATTCATTGTCAATGCCAAGTAACTGTTACAACATGCAGCGATTTGGATTTCACCAGTGGCCAGAATGTGGTTTCATTTTATTACCTGGAATATCAAAGCAAATACTTGTACAGCTTTCGGTGCAAATGAACAATTAGTAATTATATGTTTCAAAACCACAAAAATAATTTATAAGCTTTTAGGCACAATTTATTGGGAACTGTTCTTAAAATGGTGCATTTAGTAATATTCAAGATTGAATGGCCTTTAAAAATGTTTTTCAGTAACATTTTTAACAACACAGTCTGAAAAGCATAATCTACAAAAATATAAATTCAAATCTTCATTAGAAATATGAATGTGTGTGTGTGTGTGTGTGTCTATATATTCACTGAAAAAAAACAAAGGTTACTGGGACATTACAGTTAGGAAATAGTTGCAGAGACATTATAGTTAGGAAATCAAATTTAAAAAAACATAGAAATTCACTTCAAAATCAAAGGTTACAAAGATGTTATTGTTAGACTCATATTTTAAACATACAAAACCATAGAAATTCATCTGTTATAGTTAGAGTTCTCTAAACGTGCCTATAACTCATGCCCTAAGGTAACCATAACTTGCACCCTCGCCGTGTACATTTTTTTGTCAAAGCCTTTACTGAAAATATTACATTGACATTATTAGTGATGTCATCAACGATGTCATGAGTGCCATAATTTATGGGGTAATTAGAAATGCACCTCCCCTGGTCTGCAGTGAGGCCGCATACCCCCTGCATTCTTAATGTATTAAGCCCCGGGGAGGTGGCGGTCCCAGGGGCTGTCGCCCCCCTTACAGATTTGTACTTTGCATAAGGGAGGTGGCAGTTCCCAGCACTGCGAGGGGACCACATGCCCCGCATCCTTAATCTATTTCACCCTGAGGAGCTGGTGGTCTGAGGGCTCTGGGGGGGCAGGTGGCCCCCCACATTTACTTCCATGATAGCCCCAGGGAGGTGGAAGTCTGTGATGCTGCAGGGAGTGCCCTGTGGCCCACATACAGATAGTATTTTGCCCAAGGGAGGTGGTGGTCCCCGGAGCTGCAGGGGGAACCATGCGGCTCCGCATTCTTAATTTATTTCCCCCTGGGGAGGTGGCTGTAGGGGACCAGGTGGACCCCTGCATTTACTTCCATGATAGCCCGGGAAGCTGGAAGCCCCTGGGGCTGCGGGGAGGCCCTGTCGCCCCCCCAACATTCAAACTTTCAATGCCTCAGGACGTGGCCCACCGGGGGGCCGTATTTAAATAAGAGTGCAAGCCTGCAGTTGTTTTTTTAAGAAAATGTTTGGTGGATCAGTGAATCCACTGTGACTCCTGCTGACAAGTTTAAAAATAATGTTTTTTTCCTCTGAGGGGAACCCTCTGGGACTCCAGTACCATAGTTAAGGGGTCAGGCCCCTTTTTTTTAATACATTTTTCTGGGACTCGGCTAAACCCGAGTCCCAACATATCTGCCAACACTTCCTTGTTGAAGTGTTGTCAGCCAATCAGATCTCAGAACAAGATGTGGAGAGTTTGCAGAGCCTTCTCGTTCCAATATATATATAAATTTGTTTTTTCTTTAATTTCTCAAAAACTACTAAACAGATTTACACCAAGTTACAAAAAGAGTGCTTTCTGGACCAAGAGCAACCTTTCTGCCAAATTTGGTGTAATTCCATTCAATGGTTTGGGCGCTATTCCTGTTCAGAATCCCTATAGAAAAATGCATGGGGAAAAAGTTATTTGCCTCCACCCCCATTTTTTTCAGCCCTCAATTGACGGGTAACCCTGAAACTTTGCAGACAACAGCTGAAGTGAGTGTCATATTTTTTTAGAAAATTTGTGAAGATTCATCAAAGAATGTTAAAACGCTTTTTCTACAGAAACTAGGTCCTAACTATAACTACCTAGTGGTGACCACCACTAGGGATTAAATAAATAAGTAAATACATAAATAACAAATAAAATAAAATAAAAAATAAAACATCCCTGTACCTTTGCAACCCTAAAAAATGTTTAAACACATGCATATGCTCATTATGAAGTACTTGGCCTCCATTAAACCAGCTCTGGTGGCTCTAGGGGCTCATAGACATGCCCCAGATCTCTTTCCAGCAAAGGGGACCCACAAGGCCCAGTGCAGTCTAATCTAAAATGGCCAGCACAATCTTTTCCACAGATTGAAGGCATTTTTCTTCCTTTTCTTTCTAAAGCAAATAATTTTTCCTTTCTTCAGATGTTCTTCCAGGTCAAACAATGTTTAGAGAAGTTGGTGGTGAGGTGCAATTTTTATCCTGTGCAAGAGTGTAATTGGAGAAGTCCCTTGACACACTTGTAGCATCCGTTGCACCCAAAACTCAAACCTCCTTAAAGTACTTGCTCTGTAACTTTACTGAAAATCTTCCCAGAGTCTCCCATTCATGGCTAGGAGATCTATGCCTCACATGTCTACCCCTACACAAGTAAGGGAACACCACCTCCACCTGTGCTGGGAACAACTTTCCCTGTGTTGTGGGTACAGAAAAATGTTTGAGAGACCTCTCTGGCTGAATTGATTACTGTGTCCTGTGTCCCTAATTGAGAGTTTGATGTGAAAAAGAACACTGTTGCCAAAGCCCCTTGTGTTGCCATAGGTACATCTCTGTGTGATGTTTACCTTCTATTTATATCCCTCTGATCTAAAACATCAATCTAATATTTTTTTCATTTTGTACTTTGTGCTCCACACACAAGTAGATTTTCTTTCAAATATGTGTCTGACTATGCGAAAGTGTCCTACTAATATCAATGTGACTTTAGTGTCTCTTCTCCTTCCCCGTCCCTCCTTTCTCCGCCCTTCTGCAGCTTGTCTTATTTTCCTGATCCACAGAAATATGTCATTCAAGGAACTAGAAGAATTTATCACAGGGGTCAGTTTATGACATTAGAATGGGACGTTGTGACAATTGTAGTCCTTTCTAGAATTTCTACATCTCCTTTTCAGTGATCTCTTTGATTAAAAGAATGGACTTGATGTATCCACACGCCCCTTATGTAGGCTTGTAACTGCAAGAATGATGTGACTCTGATTTCTCAGATTCCAGATTTTATGGTCTTTTTAACATATAAATTTATCTATTGTCCTACAAATCCTGTATGAGAAGCAACTAGCTTTTATCTACTTTCCATCTACTGCCAATGTGAATGTCTTCCCCTTCACTGCATACATTTAGAAGTTCATTAAATGTTTTTCTGAGTTCATGCTGTTTGGACTTGCTCAGAATTTTTTTTGTGAGACCTTGGTACATTCTTCTCTAGTTGTAAATCTTGTTGATGATAAATAGTGCAGTTTCGGGTTGTTTCATTATAAAGATTTTAAAATCTTCCCTAACTTCTATAGATTCTTGGACCTATATGATGAATGAATCATTTATTGGCATTGTGTTTTCCACTTGCTCCAACCTCTTTGTATGTTTTGCCTCTGAAGTTTACTGATACCATCTTGATATGTCTCCTCAGCCTGGTAAACTTCCTTGAATTTGTATTTCTTGTTCTGTTAATTGATCCTTCACTAAAATGGTGTCCGGCCTCCTGGAACTCTCCTCAGCTACAGCCTCCTGCCTTGTTTCCCTGGAGATTTTTGACCTTCAAAAAAGTGACTAAGTCCAAGCGTAGAATTCTTTATCATGACTTCGAGTAGCAGCTCACTGATGATGATGTCTCCTCCTCGGACAATGCCTGCAGCCTTGCACCACTGAACGTCATCTTCTCAGAACTTTTCCTTCAAAATTCCCAAAGGTAAACACCGAAGGGGAAAATTCATAACTCCGGTTCTACTGATTGGATTTTTGATAGTTGGGGTCAAATAATTTATTAAAATATACTCTATTTTTCTGAAAAGGTGGAGGACTTTTCTTGTGTTGTACTTTCATTACTGTTTCTACACATACACACTTCAAACATTTACAATAACTTAAGCGTTTTTTAGTTTCAAGCTACCAAGGGTTAAGCACAGGGTAATTTATTGGCTGTTGTGATTAACACCTGACAGGGATTGTGGGTATTGCTTGAATAGGGGTCATCTCACCTTTAACCAACAGCCCAGCTTCTCAGATTCATCATGCAATTAGGCATGACGTCTATATAACATGCACTTGTAATCAGAAAAAGCTCTGTCACATGTATCAACCCTGTCTTATGTGAATATTGACAGAAAACTCATGTTTTGTATGCTTTATTTGATCTTAATAATGACAAGCATTTTGTTAAGATTGTTACAACATTTTATTTCATCTAGTTATGTAATCCTTACTACATATATATGATAATGGAACAGTTCTATGCGCAAAATATTAGCTCAATGTGTTTGCATTAATGCTCACTGCTTAGGTGCTGAGTTGCAATCACTATATATTTCCAAGAGGATAACTCTGGTTCAGCGTGAATTCTAATGGGCTAGGTGCACTCTTTTTTAAGTTAACACTTTCTTGCTTTCCTAAAGAACTAATAGTCCTATATATAAGACATGGTCCAGTGAAAGCATAAGAGATAATGAATGTGAGAGAGGGCATGGAAGAGAGTCTGTGAGTGTGAGCTAGAGTGCATTTGACAAATGTCTTTGCTTGGCACAGTCTCCCATAAGTCCACTGGACACACTATCAGTGGGAAGATACTACATACCCTGCATTACATCTCCTTTAAATTAAATACGTACACTATAAGAATCACTGCGAAAGACGCAACTTGATTTGTGAACACTGAAAAACCATAGGGGCATATTTATACTCCGTTTGCGCCGAAATTGCGTCGTTTTTTTTGACGCAATTTTGACGCAAAACTAACTCCATATTTATACTTTGGCGTTAGACGCGTCTAGCGCCAAAGTCCATGGAGTTAGCGTCATTTTTTAGCGTGGACACCTACTTTGCGTTAATTATATGCAAGGTAGGCGTTCCCGTCGAAAAAATCGACTCCGAGGCATGTGCGTGGGATTTATACTCCCGGGCAAAAATCACGCCCGGGAGTGGGCGGGTCAAAAAAAATGACGTACGGCCGCTTTTGCGCCGTTTTTTAGCGCCTGCAAAAGGCAGGCGTTAAGGGACCAGTGGGCTCTGAAGGAGCCCAGAGGTGCTCCCCCATGCCCCCAGGGACACCCCCTGTCACCCATGCCCACCCCAGGAGGACACCCAAGGCTGGAGGGACCCATCTCAGGGACATTAAGGTAAGTTCAGGTAAGTGTTTTTTTTAAAAAAGAATTGTAGCATAGGGGGGCCTGATTTGTGCCCCCCTACATGCCACTATGCCCAATGACCATGCCCAGGGGACAGAAGTCCCCTGGGCATGGCCATTGGGCAAGGGGGCATGACTCCTGTCTTTGCTAAGACAGGAGTCATTTCTATGGGGGTTGGGAGTGAAAAAAAATGGCGCAAATCGGGTTGAGGCGAAAAAATTGCCTCAACCTGACTTGCCCCATTTCTTGACGCCCAAGCTCCATATCCCCCTACGCCGGCGCTGCCTGGTGTACGTCGTATTTTTTAACGCACACCAGACGGCGCCGGCGGCTAACGCCGGCTAACGTCATTCAATAAATACGGCGCCCGCATGGCGCTTCAGAATGGCGTTAGCCGGCGCTAATTTTTTTGACGCAACAGGAAAGTACAAATATGCATTTAAACTGTTCCTGTTCATGTCTATAGTTTTTTTATGTGTTTTCCACTGAATCAAAAGCAATTGAAATGCTTTCTGAGATTAAATATAACTTCTTTATCACCATTTTTACATAATTATCTATTACATTTTATGTTCCTCAAATATTTTCTAAAATCTATTTCTCTGTTTCTTTAGAGCTTGCTTCTGCAGCAGATCTGTGTGTTCTAGCAATTGCTGCTAAGGAAATGCAATCTTGTTTTACTCTTTTTTTTATTTCTTTAGACCTTTAACAAAAACATAAACATTCAAATGTTCATGTAATTTATCTGAGTGTTGTCTTAAAGTTTCCAATAAGAAGCAATCTTGAGGTATCCCACTAAAAGTTTTAATATGTACTTTGCTATAGGAAACAGCCTTAACAATGAAGGCTAAACAATGCCTTTACAACGAAGACTTTACAATGAAAAAATGTTTACCACTAAAGTCTTTTACAGCTAATTTTCTTGCAATGGTATGCCTTTACCAAAGATGCCTTTTACCACTAAAATCATTGTGCTAAATGTAAGTATTTTGCAGGTAACTAGAAAATATTTAAATATATATATATGACTACAACCCGAACTACGGCTCAAACCCCTGGACAGAATTGCACCATATTTGGCAAAAAGGAGGCTTTTAGTCCAGAAAGAAGCCTTTTTTGTTATTTGGTATTCAGTAGTTTTAGAGATATTAAAGGAAAACTATTGATTGATTTGGATATCTTGAGGCGTGACCCTTCGCAAGTCTACTTGCTGCGTATTCCCGAACCCTCGAGCCACAGGCACACTCTCATTGGCTGGCTACAACCTGATCTGAAATTTGCGCCTGCCATTAATTATAGTGAGAAATGGTCTCAGGTGAGATGCTAAAAAATGTATAAGGTGGCACTAGGGGTCAGGGTGGAGGTGTTCAGACCCAATGGATGAAACAGAAAAGTGTTCTTATGACAGGTTATGTGTTTTAAACATGGGAAAACATTTTTTTCATTATGTGGATATTCCTGAATCTGTTGTGATGCCCAACATGGCGCCCTGTGTAGCATTCACATGCATTTGCGAATATTGACAAAATAAACAAAAAAAAGATATTGACACCCTCACCAACCTACTCTGACATACATGAGATTCACTAATAGACTCAAAGACTCATGCACCCACTAACAGACCCACTCAGAGAATCGTGGTCACATTTATACACCCACTGAGGCACTCATTCACCCACTCAGACACTCATGTACTCACTGAGAGGCCCACTCACACACTCATGCACCCACTCACAAACTCAAACATGCACTTATGCACCCACTCCCAGACCCACCCAGCGGCTCCAGCACCTACGAACCACTTAGTCACTAATACACCCACTCACAGACATGCTATGAGAGTTATGCAGTCACTCACAGACCCAGTCAGACAATCATGCACACACTCAGGCACTCATGTACCCAATCACACACCCACACATGTACTCATGCACACACTCATAGACTCACTCACAGACTCATGACACACACAGACACTTATAACTCTTACATTCACTCACACACCCACTCAGTGATTCATGCACCTACTCACACACCCACTGAGGTACCCATGCACCCACTCAGACACTTATGCACCCACTCATTGACCCACTCAGACACTCGGGAACCCACTCACACTCCCATAGAGGTATTCATGCACACACTCATAAATTCACTCACAGACCCATGCATGCACTCATAGAGTCAGAGAATCATGCACCCACTCACACACCAACTGAGGTGCTCATGCACCCACTCAGACACTCACACACCTACTAAGAGACCCCCTGAGACACTCATGGACCCACTTACAAGCCCAGACATGCACTTTTGCACCAGCTTGTGCCACTTAGAGACTCAAGCATCTACTGACAGACCCACTCAGTCACTCATACACCCACTCACAAAGCCACTTAGAGAGTTATGCAGGCCGTCACAGAGCCACTCAGGCACTCATGCATGTACTCACAAATCCATGTGGTATAGAGCCTCTTTTGACATGGTAGCCTCCAGTTGTTGCCTTGAAAGTGATGTGGTTTCAAACTCTGAGTGCCCTGGGCCCCTGCTAAACATGTTCCCAGGGTCATATCTCATCCCCCAAAACTGCACTATGTATTGGCACTGCAGCCACCCTTGTATGTCCCTAGTATATAGTACCTAGGGCATGGGTACTGAAGAGCCCCCCCCCCCCAGCAGCAGCACTAGTTGTGCCACTCTGAGAGGCCCCACACCAACCTGATGCTTACTTGCATTGCGAGTGAATGACAAGGTGTATTTAAAAGTTGCAAACAATACATGGCACTCACCAAGAGTGCCATGCCCACTGACACTGCATGCACTATAGGTAAGTCACTCCTCTGGCAGGTATACAGGCCTAAGGCAGGTGCACTATAACGCATGTGAGGGCATATGTGTGCATTAGCAAATATGCCCTTACTATGTCTTTGCAAAGCCTTAAGACATGGTAAATGTACAGGGAAGCCATAGCAAATGCCTGTGCTGGACCCTGGTCATTATGAGTTCCCCAGCTACATGATGGCCTTTTTGAATACTGTTTTTTTTTGGTATCAAACAACTCAGAATAATAAAACCACACTGTTGCCTGTGTTGGATTTATTATAAAATGTACCCAGAGGACACCTCAGAGGTGCCCCATGCAACACCTAATAGCCCTGGCATGGTTGCTGACTGGTGTCTACCAACCTGCCACCACCAGACAGAAGTCTGGACTGCTGGGAAGAGAAACTCTGCTCTCAAGTGCCAGAACACATAGTCATTCCTAGTTGGCGGTGTTACACCTCCTCCCCCAGGCAGGCCCCCTCTACCAGTGGCCAGCTACAAAGACTTTATCACATTTAAGGTCTTTTTTCCCCCACTTTGAGCAGGAAAACCAGCAGGAAAACTTAGCCAGAGTACGAGGAGTGGCCAACCCATCATTCACCACCCCTCAGGTGTGGCAAGCAAGGTGACCATTCTGTTTCATTTTCCTCCATCATGGATGGTAGGAAAATAGCTAATCAGGTTTAGGGATGTGACCCCTTCCCACAGGATGTGGTCACATAGTGGGTATAGCCATCCTAAGATTGGTGGCCCATTGGCCACTAGCAGGTACTCCTCCTAACGCCCACTGAATGCAGTATTTATTAGACATCCCTAGACCTATAGATCAGATTAGATGGCCACAAGAAGCCCAGTGACAAAGAAGACCCGAAGCATGAGAATAGAAGTCCTGCTGCAAGAAGAAAAAGGAGTCAAACTGTGCCTGCTGCACCCAGGACTGGGGGTCAGCAGCCACAATAGGTTTGGGTAGCCAGAATCACCTGCAAGTATTGAGGGACAACATTTAGCCACACACTATCCTATTTGGCCAACAGCAGCGGCATACACCAACATACACTGGGTAGAGACCAAGACTCACCTATAAGCCACACCCGGTGCTTCTGTAGTTGGGCCTTCACATTTGGGATGCTGCTATTCCTCTGAACAAAGGCATTATGTGCCGACCCAGGATATTTAGCATTGACGTGGGAGATGTATTGGCCCCGCCAGGAACACCATCTTCTCATTCATGGAGGGGAAACTCTTACGAATCCTGTACACCTGTTCATTCTGCTGGTTTGGCGGGGGGACAAACGCAATCTTTTTTGGTCAATCACCCCAATAATATTGGGGATGTGCCCCATTGCATAGAATCCGGCCTTCACTGTGGCCAAATCTTGCATCTGGAGAAAAGCAATGTTGCTGCACATGTGTTTTACCAGGGCAGGCAACACTCTTGCCAGCACAACGGAGAGCATTGGCTGTAACAGTCCTTCTGCCAAGCCCACTGTCACTTAGAAAGAACCTGTTGCCAGGAAGCGGAACACGTGAAAGAACCTGCACAAGAGGGGGGAATTCCAGTCGGATGACAGATAGCTGAGATCAGGTCAGGCTCCAACTAGGCACACAGCTCTGTGATTGTGGCCCTGTCCAGTCTATAGGTGAGTATTATGTGCCTGTCCTCCAGTGTAGCTAAAGCCACAAGGGATCTGTACATAGGGGTATGTCTCCTTCTCCTATTCATCCACAGCGGTAGGTATCTAAGGGGCACAAGAGTGAGTAGGCTTTCACAATTTGAACAACTATACAACAGCAGTCCACATCGTGCAAACATGTATTGGGACAGTGTAATTTGAAAGTATGTGTCTATTTATCGTGTGAAGCAGCAATTATCGATAGGCTTGTTCACCCCCCCCCCCCCCTGAAATGGTGTCCACCTGTCCTGTGAGGAGGGACAGGTGGAAGTGAGGTAATTCCGCAGATGTTGTGCGCCGTGGCGGTAGGCAGTCGTGAACCGCCATGTAATTCCTCATTGGATAATATTGGGCCCTATTGGGTACAGTGGCCAATGGAGATTTACGCTGGCGGTGACCAACATTTTCTTTCTGATTCTTCACTTGTTTCCTGACCTTCCACAGGAGAAGACCTACACTGCATGTGCTTCTGCAACCTGTGTCTGGAACCTACCATGGCCCGTGTGACGGGGGAAAGGGCCTGAGGCTTCACTTCGGGGGAGTGGGAATGACTGGTGGATGGGGTCCTACTCTAGTATGGACTGCTGTATGGGCCTCCAGACCAACAGGTGAGTACACTGTGGGCATGATGCATGTGGCATGGATGCATGGGGATGTGTGTGAAGGCATTGTGTAAGGGGGGATTATCTGTTGGTGGTGTACCTGTCGTGCCCTGGGAAATGTATGTGCCAATGGTGATGGAAACGGGCATGGTGAGTCATGTGTGTGACAGCCTGGACTGTTAGTTTAATGGTGTTTTCCTGTCTGTATTGCCTTTGTAGGTCAGCACCCATCAGAAGAAGGGAATATGGTGTGCCATCGCCAAGGAGGTGAGGACTCTGGGGGTCTATGGCAGGCAGAGCACCCACTGTCAGAAACAGTGGGAGGACCTCAGAAGCTGGGCACGGAAGACCTCGGAGGCCCAGTTGGGAATGGCCTCCCAAAGAGGAAGGGGTGCCCGTCTGACCCTGAACCCCCTGATAGCTCATATACTGGCAGTGGCGTACCCTGAGCTGGATGGGCGCTCGAGGGAATCACAGCAGCCACAAGGGGGTGAGTACAGAGTGCATCATTACAACTTATGGCTGGTGGGGTGGTATCCGGGTGGTGGTTGTGTGTTAGTTGATACCCCTAAGGCCAGGCCAGAGATTGCAGTGTGGGTCCTCTGAAGGGTAATGGTTGTATGGTAAATACAGGTAACCTAGCTTGTTAGCATTTACTTCTACTGTAGGTAGGGCTGCTTGGTTCCCAGGTGTGATGCTGTTGGCGGTGTGTGCTCCTCCTCATGCCTTGGTGACTAGCCATTTCACTGGTAGTGCAATGCATAGTGCTTAGGCCTGTTCCCTGTGTGTGAGCGTCTGTGTACGCCAACGGTGGTGTTGGTGCAGTCATTGACCCAGTGTATCCTTTGTCTCCCCCCCCTTTCTTGTTTTGTCATCCTGTCCTTGTGTGCATTAGCAGCATCTGGCAGAGGAGCAGGGGCACTGGCAACAGAGGGAGCTGCATCCCACAGGACCCTGGAGGCAGGGTCCACCGATGCCGAGAGAACAAGTGGGTCTAGGGGAGCACCACGGCAGATACTGGAGGGGACAACACAGACTCTGATACCTCCTCCGATGGGAGCTCCCTGGTGGTGGCAGACACCTCTGTGACCATCCCAGCTGCAGGTACAGCTGCCACCCCATACCAGCACCGCCCTCCCAGTAGCCTCTCAGCAAGATGCCCATGCCTGCTCACCCAGGAGGGTGGGTATCTCCTTTGCCCCAGGCACCACAGGCCCTCCCCCAGTGAACCCTGTTGCCCTGACTGAGGAGGCTATTGACCTCCTGAGATCCATCTCGGTAGGGCAGTCAACCATTGTGAATGCCATCCAGGGGTTTGCATCCCAGAAGCAGCAATGAAATGCATTCCTGGAGGGCATTCATGGTGGTTTGGCTGCCCACCAGAGATCGATTCAGGCTCTGGCATCCTCTCTGATGGCAGCCATTGTCCCTGTTTCTACCGTCGCCCCTCCAGCTACCACTTCCCAGTCCCATTCTCCTCAATCCCAACCGATCCCAAGCACACAGACAGACAAGCATGCACACAAGGCAACACACAAGAGTGGCACAGGTAAACACAAGCACCACACTTCATCCCACAGGCACTTGCACTTAGTTGCAGATACGATGACATCCACTGCCTCCACTGCCTCCCCCCTCCTCTTCCTCCATCTCCCTCCCAGTCATGTCCACACTCACACCTGCATGCACTACATCTAAATCCACTATCAGCATCACACACCAAGCAGAACACACACCTCACTGGCAGACACCTCCA
The DNA here is from genome assembly GCF_031143425.1 of Pleurodeles waltl. Taxonomy (NCBI): domain Eukaryota; kingdom Metazoa; phylum Chordata; class Amphibia; order Caudata; family Salamandridae; genus Pleurodeles; species Pleurodeles waltl. The sequence goes on from NC_090438.1 coordinate 717,652,166, forward strand.
CAACAAGCATGCACGCGACCCTTGCGTCCTCTCTCATCGTGTCTGTCTCCCCTCACAAAGGACACATACACAAGCACTCTGACACCCAACACCTGCAGTTGTCACCAACTCTGACACCTCATATCAGCATACAGCCCATGCACCTGCACCCAAATGCAGCAGACATACACCTCCAACAACCACTCCCTCATCCTCCACTCCCATTACTCCTCCCTCCTCCCACCCCAACATCCCTAAAAACATTTTCCTTTCCCAACTTGACCTATTCCCTACCCCTCCCCCCTGGTCCTGCCCGTATGGGCAGGATACCAAGGACACAGCCCAGCACCTCAGCCAAACAGTCCATGGGGACAGTGGTAGCACCACCTACTCGTGGTGGTAAGGATACCAGACCTACGACACTGAAGGGAAAGGAGCCAGTACCACCAGGTAAGAAAGGGAAGTCCTGCACCAGCTGTGAGGGACGGGAGGGGGCCTGCACCAGCTGTGAAGAAGGAGCCTGTACCAGCTGTGAAGAAGGGAAAAGAGCCTGTACCAGCTGTGAAGAAGAGGAAGGAGCCTGCACCACCACACAGAGAGGGGAAGAGCCCATCCACCCCTGCCAGGAAGGGTAAGTTATCCCCGACCCATGAACAGGAGGAGACGAGGTACTCTACGCCAGCGGAAGCTGTCAGGCTAACCCGCCACCACCACCAGCTGTCACGGGGCCCCTACAGCCAGCCGTGGATGTGCAGCCATCAGCGTGTGCAGGGGCTGCCCGGAGCCTCCTCCAACAACCACCATAATGCAGCCATCAGTGAGTGCATGGGCTGCCCAGGAGCCTCCTCCAACCTCCACCACAGTGCAGCCGTCACCGCAGGTGAACATCATGTAGTCCACCCTCCAGGGGCTACTGTGTGGGCTGCCCCCTCCAGAATCAGTGGGCAAGTCACCCACTAAAGAGACTGTGGCCTTGCACTCCCCAGGACATAGCAATGGTCATGTTGCCCCCTCCAGAACAAGTGGGCAAGTCACCCACTCCAGAGACTGTGATCTTGCACTCCCCAGGGCAAAGCAATGGTCATGTTGCCCCCTCCAGAACCAGTTGGCAAGGCATCCACTCCAGAGACTGTGGCCTTGCGCTCCCCAGGACAAAGCAATAGGCATGTTGCCCCCTTCAGAACCAGTGGGACTGTTACCGTATTCAGCTGAGTTCCCCCCCCGAGGTGCCTTCCCACATGATGCCCCTGCAGTGTTCACTCCGGCTGTGTCAGGGAACATGTTGGGCCTTGAAATGTGCCATGTGTCCTTGTGTGCCCTCATAATTTTGGACTGGGCATTGGCCCTTTATTGACATTTGTATATATGTGGTTTGTGGTTTGGATTTTGCTCTGCTAATACATTGTCATTACTCCAGCATTATGGTCTGTGTATTATTCTGCCGTGTGTCTTGTGCGATTGGTTTACATGTTCAGCTGGTTGTGTGTATGGTGTGTGTGCGATGGGTGTGTGTTGTGTGTGTCACTCTCATTTTCCTCCTTCCCTCCCAAATGTGCTAGGCGGCTGTACTCACCGTCGTCATTTTCGTCAGCGTTGCTGTTCCAGGTGGAGCATAACGTAGAAGATCATCGGGAAAACTTGCAGTTTGGGTACCATGGTGGTGTGGTTCTTCCCTGTGTCTCCAACGGTGAGTCCTTTCACTTCTGAGCTCCCCTTCCGCCAGGCTTTTGTTGCCATTGGTACCACCCCGGCAAAGGTGGCAGATTGCAAAGTCATGATATGGTGGGCGGTACTTTGTCTCCCACCTGGCTGTTGGCGGCTACCACCGTGGTAGCTTTTGTTTCGCCGTGGCAGTTGGGGTGGTACATTGGCTGTCTATGGGAGTTATCACCACCATGGTCATAATTTGGCAGTACTTACCACCAGCCTGTTGGTGGTATTACCGCCACTTTGTCACCCACCACCAGGGTCGTAATGAGGGCCGATATTTTTTATGATTGAAAAATCATAACTTAAAAAGTACTTCCCCGATTTTGATGATCTTGGTCTTAAAAATGTTCTAAAAATGAGAAATAGGGTAATTGGTCTTGAGTTATTGTTTCAAATATTTGTCCACATTTAGGCCCTCATTATGACATTGGCAGCAAATGCCGCCTACCACCACGGAGCCGGACGCTCAACATACCATTGCCGTGGCTACCGACCGTCCATGGAATTATGACCGTAGCCGGAATTCCACCAGGAGGCTGACGGAATTCCGGCGACAGTCATGGCGGCGGACGGCGGTAAGGTGGCATTGCTGCTATCAGCAGCGCCACGGCAGCAAAACACCACCTAACGTATCATGTTCCATGATATGGCCTGGCGATGTTTTGCTGGTGGACGCTGCTGCTGGCAGGAGTGCCGCATCCCGTCTCCTGCCAGAGGACCCCCTGCAAGCAGGTAGGTCGGGTTCTCCAATAGGAGAGGGAGGTGAGGGGGTTTGTGTGCATGTGTGGGAATGTTTGTGACTGTGTTTGAATGCGTGCATGCGTGTGTAATGCGTGGGTGCATGAGTGAGTGTGTGTGTGCCTGCATGTTGTGTTGTGTGATTGCATGTGTGCCTGGATGTATGTTTGTGAGTGTTGCTGTGAGTGTGTATGTATGTATGCATGCATGGGTGAATGTGTGTATGCATGTGTGTATGGGTGTGTATGTATGTGGGTGTATGTGTGTATATGCTGGGGTTGGGAGGGGGAGGGTGGGGAAGACTCTGGGGAAGAAATTCCCTGGCACTGATATTGCCTACCACCATGGTTTTCGTGGCGGTACAGAAACCACGGAAGCCATTGCGGTGGGCGGGGTCAAAATGCCATGGTTTAACTTGGTTGTTTGGCTTTGGCCAAACCGCCAATGTCATGATAGTAGAGGTATGTACCGCCAGCCTGTTGGCGGTAATACATCCACTATTGCACCGACCGCCGGGGTCGTAATGACCCCCTTAGTGTTACTGTGAGTACAACAAATGCTTCGTGCATTTCCAAGATGAGCCTATATGCTCACTCACACTACAACAAAAACATAGCATTAGGTGGTTGATTTGTACCTCTGGATACCAAGTGGGGTTACTTGGACTCTCTGCGCAGTGCATGTAATTTTTGTACATTATGTAGAGAGCCAGCTTCCAACAACCCACTCAGACACTCATGAACCCACTCAGAAAGCCACTCAGTCACTTGTGCACCCACTCACACATCCACCCAGGTACTCCTGCACACACTCATACACCACTGAGAGACTCATGTACCCATTCATAAACTCAGAGACTTTTACTCATTCACAGACCCATTCAGAGACCCCTGGACCCACTCACACACCCTCTGAGATACTCATGCACTCACTGACACTCATTTGGACAGTCATGCACCTACTCACAGACCCAATCAGACACTCATACATCCACTCACATACCCACACAGGTACTCATGCACATACTAATAGACCCACTCTGAGACTTGTGCACACACTCAGAATCAAAGACTCATGCACTCACTCACAAACCCACACACAGACTCATGAACACTTTCACATACCCACTGAGGTAGTCATGCACCCACTCAGACACTCACTCATACACTCACTCACACAATCATACACCCACTGAGAGATCCCCTCAGACAGTCATGGAGCCTCTCACAATCTTAGACATGCACTTATTCGGAGCCATTCAGATATTCAAGCACCTACTGACGGATGCACTCAGTCACTCATACACCCACTCACAGACCCACTCAAAGTGTTATGCAGGCAGTCACAGGGCCAGGCAGACACTCTTGCATACACTCATAGACCCACTCATTCACTCATCCATCCACTCATAGACTCATTCAGACACTTGTGTACCCAATTAAACACCCACAAAGGTACTCATGCATACACTCATAGACCCACTCAGAGACTCATGCACACACTTACAGATCTACTCAGACTCATGCACCCACTCACGCAGCCACTGAGGTACTCATGCACCCACTCAGACACTCTGTCAGACACTCATGCAGCTACCCAAAGACCCACTCAGACACTCATGAACCCACTCATAGAGCCACACAAAAACTTGTGTACCTACTCACAGATCCACTGACAGATGCACTTAGACACCCACTTACATTGATGCACTCGTGTACAGGATTATTTAAACACTTGTAAATTTTAAATGTGGTGGTGTGTATTGAATGTGTGCTTTCGTTTTGCATATTCGTGAATTTTGAAAAGGTGTAGGAAAAATAAATGTTAAAAAAATAAATTAGTGTTTGGGAAATAGAATGGCTCTGGCAAGAGCCTTTGGGGCATATTTAAAAGAGTAGGGTATCAGCTATGATGTACCAGTTTTCTTGTTCCCCCCCACAGCTCCTTAACATCACCATGATAGCGCTGTATTTTCAATACGGCACACCATGTCACATGTTAGCACAATAGCCTCAACATTTGTTATGCTATTTTTGGTGCATTGGTTGACTAGCGCCAAAAATGATGGCGCTAGTCCAGCAATGCATAGGGATGCCCATTGGAAACAATGGGAGCATCACTTTAATGCCTGCATCGGGGTAGTGTTAAAAATGATGGGATAAATGGTGTAGTGAAATCTCATAAATTTCACTGCACCATTTTTCTGAGCCTCCTAACAGGGGAAAGCCCCCCTTGCATACATTATGCCTGGCGCAGGCATAATGTGGCGCAACTTGTTACAAAGTGCATTGCGTTGCGCCACTTTGTAAATCTGTTGCTGGGTAAAGGCCTCCTTGATGCCGCCTTAGTGTAAAAAAGAATTACGCTAGAGTGATGAAAGGGGGGGGTAGGGGCTTGTAAATATGCCACTTTGTGTTTCATTGTGTAGTGGATGATATCTACAGATACAATAGGATGCAGTGTTTTAAATTGGTGTGAAACCCCTGTTTGCTTTGCCTGTGAAGTGAAGGACATCACTTCTATAAATTTCATCCATGTCAAAGCGCAGGTTGTTAGTGTAGATAGAGCCGACGTTATGTGTGTGAAAAATGCGGTTTTATCAACATGTTTCCTGACTTTGTCTATCTGTAGGCAGAATTTGGTTGCCCATTTCCATTTCTGCTTTTGGCATATGTTGGAGAATACCAAGGCAGTGTGAGGAAAAAGTACTATTAATTTTGCAAACGTATCCTTCATTAGGATTTCAAGTCCAACCCCAGTAAATGTGCTGAGGTCATTACCACCACTGTGCACAATCATCATGAGGTGAGGGGATTGGCAATCCCTAATGCTTTTTTACAGAAGGGAACAATTGATGCCACTTTAAACATCTCTGGCTAAACCACCTAATGTCCACATTTGAGAAACCCAGGTCCCTGTCAATGCCACTCTTTCTAGCATACTCACTAGCCCAAAATACAAAGCTGTGACCTACACTCCAGACTCTGAGTATTCTGAATGGAAGCGGAAATAGCCCATAGGAGAAGGACGCACAAGAATGACATATTTGGAAAAGGAAAGGCAGTTAAGATGGAGGGCAGCAGTTTGGAAAAAAGGCATCCATTCCATTGGACGGTTTTAATATGCAGATACTTAAAATTAGGTTGTGATTTTTTAAAGTAAGTATGTCTATGATTGGCACTGCTTTAAATACACAAATGTAATATATTGTTGGTTATGGTAACATTTGCAAAGACTCAAGCACACCTGCTAAATTTCAGTTACACAGTAATGTGAAGTTTGGAAAACCTAACCTGCAGAATTGACCTAGTGATTCTAGCAGATTGCTATGGAAACCTGGCCAAAGGAGTGTGTGATGTGCCTATATACAGATAGATTTCTGTTGAAATGTTGGCATATGTACACTCCTTAATTCCGTTATCAATGAAAACTACAAGTCCCAGAATTCATAGTAAAAATAGTAGACTATAATATTATATCAAGCATTTAAATGTAAATGGTCTCAGCTATGTACTATATACACTTTGGTTACAGTGTAGGTATGTCAGAGAAGTAGGTCTTCAACAATGGGCCACGCCTACTACTGCAGAGCCTGAGTGTGTAGTTTTGTACTTCAGCTCTAGTTGGCACTAGAAAACATGCTTGAAAAATCTTAAACTGATGCTTACTGCAGAAAAGTCTCCCCTCACCTAGGCTGTAGGTAGCCCATGGACCATGGTGCTCTGTGAATAAAAGATGAGACATGTCTTGAAAGTTTCACTGACTTCGATCTGCACTGGCACACACCTATGCCCAGTTATATATGCAGGGTACCACTCATACCACACCTCATGGACCTACTTATAAGAGGATAGAAGCTCTCAGAAACTGAAAGACACACTCATACATTCATGCACACATGCAAACAGGAGCTGTGTAAACTGCAGTACCAGAACCAGTTGCTATTTGATGCACAATTTCTGCTGAGCCTGAGTGTGTAGTTTCAAATGTCAGCTTGACTTTGCACTACAAAACATGCTTAATAAGTCTAAACTGACCTCTTACTTCAGAAACATTACCCCTCACCTAGGCTGTAGATAGGCCATGGACCATGTTGCTATGTGATTAGAAGGTGAGACAAGTACTTGAGTGTTTCACTGACTTAAATCTGCATAGGCAGGCCCCTATGCCCAATTATATATGCACAGTACCTGTCATACTGCGCCTCATGTACCTACGTCTAAGAGGATAGAAGCTCTCGGACACGCAGTCAGGCACTGAAAGTTGCACTCATACATTCATGCACACATGGTAACAGCAGCTTTGTATAGTGCAGTATCAGAAGCGGTTTCTAACTGATACTCTCATTCACATTTCTAGGCAACTGCTGGGACAGAACTAAAGCTTTAAATATGTGTCAGGCCTAGTACTTCTGAGCCTGAATTGTGTAGTTTAATACATCTGCTGGATTTGGCAGTACAAAACATGCTTGACAAGTCTTAAACTGAGCGTTTACTGCAGAAGAGTCACCCCTCACCTGGGTTGCAGGTTGGCTATGGACCATGGTGCTTTATAATAAGGTGGGACATGTCCTTGAGAGTTTTACTGACTATAATCTGCATTGGCAGATCCCTATGCCCAGTTATAAATGCAGACTCCCATGCACAGTGCAACTCATGTACCTACTTATAAGAGGATGCAAGTAATCAGACACACAGTCACAGATTGATAGACACTCATATATTTATGAACACATGTGAACAGCAGCTGTGTATAGTGCTCTATCAGAACCAGTTGTTAACTGATGCATTCATTCACATATGTAGGCAACTGCTGAGATCACCTAGTCTCCCCTCCAGAGAAGTAGTGCTTTAAACATGGGTTGAGCCTACTACTGCTGAATCTGAGTTTGTAGTTTCAAAGGTCAACTCCACTTGGCACTGCAAAACCAGCTTGACAAGTCTCAAACTGACCTCTTACTTGAGAAAAGTCACCCCTCATCTAGGCTGTAGGTAGGCCATGTATCATGGTGCTATTTGATTAGAAGGTGAGACATGTCCTTGAGAGTTTCACTGACCTAGATCTGCTGTGGCAGACCCATATTCCCAGTTATATGTGCAGAGTCCCACTCATACTGCAACTCACATACCTATTTATAAGAAGATACAGGCACTCAGGCACAGTCACAGACTGAAACAGACATTCATATACACATGCAAACAGCAGCTGTTTAAAGTGCAGTGTCAGAACCAGTTGCTTTCTGATACATTAATTCACAAATGTAGGCAACTGATGAGATCACCTAGTCTCCCCTCCAGACAAGAAGTGCTTTAAATATGGGTCAGGTGTATTACTGCTGAGTCTGAGTGTGTAGTTTTAAACATCAGCTCAACGGGGCACTACAAAACCTGCTTGACAAGTCTTAAACTGACCTCTTACTTCAGAAAAGTCACACCTCACCTAGGCTGTAGGTAGGCCATGGACCATATTGCTATGTGATTAGAAGGTGAGACGTCCTTGAGAGCTCAACTTACTTAGATTGGCACTGGCAGACAACTGTGCCCAGTTATGTATGAAGACATACTGTACATCATATACCTATTTATAAGTGAATTAAAGCACTCAGACATGCAGTCAGGCACAGAAAGAAACACTCATACATTCATGCACACACGCAAAAACCATCAGTGTATAGTGCAGTATTAGAAACAGTTGCTAACTGATAAACTCTTTTGCATATGTAGGGCACTGCTGAGATCACCTAGTCTCCCATTCAGAGAAGTAGTGCTTTAAACATGGGTCGGACCTACTACTGCTGAGCCTGTGTGTGTAGTTTTAAACGTCACCTCGACTTGGCACTTGAAATTCTGCTTGACAATTCTTAAACTCACCTCTTACTTCAGAAAAGTAACCTCCCACTTAGGCTGTAGGTAGGCCATGGATCACGGAGCTATGTGATTAGAAGGTGGACATGTCCTTGAGAGTTTTAGTGACTTTGATCTGCAGTGGTCGGTCCGTATGCCCAATTTTATATGCATCGTCCCACTCATACTGCAACTCATGTACCTACTTATATGAGGATAGAAGCTCTCAGACATGCAGTCAGACACTGACAGATACACTCATACATTCATGCACACAGGAAAACAACAGCAGTGTATACTGCTGTGCCACAACCAGTTGCTAACTAATGCGCTCATTCACACATCTAGGCAACTGCTGAGATCACCTAGTCTCCCAACCAGAAAAGTAGTGCTCTAAGCTTTGGTCAGGACTAGTACTACTCAGTCTGAATATGTAGTTGTAAATATCAGCTCGATTTGCCATTAGAAAACCTGTTTGACAAATCCTAAACTGACCTTTTACTTCAAAAGAGTCACCCCTCACCTAGGCTGTAGGTAGCACATGGACCATGGTGCTATGTGATTAGAAGGTGAGACATGTCCTTGAGAGTTTCACCGACTTAGATGTACTCTGGCAGACCCCTATGCCATTCCCAGTTACATTACCACTCATACTGCATATCATATAACTACTTACAGCAGGATAGAAACACTCAGAAAGTCAGACAATGAAAGAGACACTCATGCATGCATGCAAGCATCCAGACAGCAGGTCTGCATACTGCAGTATCAGATCGACTTGCTTACTGATACAGTCTCTCAAATATGTGGTTAAGAACTGAAACAAGGTAGTCTCTTATCCAGAGAAGTATTGCTTTATACATGGCTTGGGTCTACTGCTGCTGAAGTGCCTCTATCGTATTAATATAACTATTTAAAACATCAGTTAAGTGGTTAAAAAATAGAATTCAAAAGTATATAAAGAAAAGGTAAATGTACTTATTTGTTATTCTTGTTACAGAAATCTACTAGCACTTAAAAGAAGGCAATCACAATGCGATACAATACTGTAAGAAGAAAGCAACAGAGAAAAGTTTATTATCCCCTCACAAATGAGAAACAAAGGGGACAAAACGCGGACATTGTAATAAAAGAGAAAAGAGCTGCTCTTTAGAAATCAAAAAGCTTTCTTAAAACAGTGAGTGAAACCAAGTGAATCGAAACCAGAGTTTTAAATTGGTTAAGAAAGGAGAAATAGTGCATCATATTAAGAGTAAAACACCGAAGAATAAAGCAGATACTTTAACCAAAAGACAGAAGCAGTTTCTTTAAATAAGAGTTAGAATGTTTCACAGTAGGGTAGTTCAGGCTCTCATAAAATCTATTAAGCAGTATGAAAGGAGTAGAGAAGTAATCAAACAAAAAGAGCGTGTTGAAACTGTAGTTGATAAGGCCTTTGCCCTCAAGCGGAAACTATTTATTTTGATTATGAGCAGAATGAGAACACTGGATAAAATAGTGTTGACATGAGGAAGAAAAGCTAAAGGAAAAGAATTGTAAATAGAAGTAACTTGCAAAATTTGCAATACTGAAAGGTATTTTAATGAAGGAAACGACTACCCAGAGAATGTATTAGTTCATGAAATTGGACCATCTGGGTGATGTCATGTGATGATGGGTGGTAGTTCTGTTGCGAAAGAGGGGATGGTACCTAGAAGTCTAGAGGAAGAGATAACTGAAGAGGTACAGGGAAGGTGTAGATAAGCACCTGTGTCTAAATGGAACTGTAGCAGTATATGCAGTACATGGCAGGAATCAATTGATATATTGAGAACTTTCCTTTGTACATGTCCCTGCAAAAGTCTGAAAAAGAAAATAGGTATTTTGCAAGGATTAGACCCATGCAAAATAAGAAAGTACACACACTTACAAGAACATTCACTGACTTGTCTATTGAAGAAGTTGTGCAAAATCACCTTTCATCATTTTAGAATGTTAGCTATACATCATTCAAAAACGTGAACATTCATTAGGAGGCTTTACTATTCATAACTCCTGCTCCATGTTTAGGAGAAATGGATAGAGTACTTTTACATGTTACAGTATAAGATGTGGAAAGCGTTTGTGAAGATGTTCAGTTTTGTTTCTTTGGTTCTGAGTAAGAGTGTAGAGAAAATATGGACTGTGTATCTGCAGGTTTAGAGGAATAGGACACAGGTATTAGTGCTGATAACTTTAGAGAATACATTGGGAAGTTTAGCACAGTTTCTTCAGAGAAAACCAAACAGTGTTCGGTACTGAAAAACTAAAGAAGACACAGATAAGTGGCAAGATGTTGCTGTTTATCTGTTTGTAGAGGAAAGGTTTGATTTGGCCACAAAGCTCATAACATATAAGTACTGGTATGATAAGTTAGGGGATAATAAAATGCCAGCTAGAGCAGCATATAACAAGTTAGAAATAGTTCCAATACTGCAAGAACTTCAATATTTAAATGTTTATGAATCAATCCTTACACAGTATGTCTATCATTTCTAAACTTTTGTTCATATGGAACCAAAAATAGGTAAATTACCTCCAACAGAGCTATGGGAAGGTCTTAAGGGTAGACTTGTGTACTTGTCATTAGATTTCAAAAATAATATTGAAACTATAGAGGTACAGAGAGATTTGGAAGATGCTCTTATCATTTTAGTAAATGGTGTACCTACAAAGAGTAAAAAGATATGGAAAGAATTAGTAAATGTGATTAAGGTAAAGCAAGCAAACATTTTACCTAGTACAAAGCAACATTTATTACCAAAAATAGTGATGTTCTTCACAACATAACACATATAGAATATTAATAATAAGAGATGATAGATCAGGGAAGAGAAATGTCATAAATCCAATAATGAAATAGTGATGAAAGCCCTGCAAGAATTACACTCCATTTGGTGTGAAATTTAATGCAAGAGAAGGTGAGAATAGAATCGTGATCTTGAATATTCTATAGTCCCATAGATTGGTCCACGAATTGTGAGATGTTTAAAAACAGAGTTAGAGTGTATTAAAGATACATGTCCCACAATGTGATATATGCAAAGATACAGTCATTAAAAAGAAGACATATCAATGATAAACATTCATACTATGTAAAAATGTTGGTTTCCAAAATGTATATTGTATTGAAACTAATTATCAAAACAGTATATACCATAGTGAGACAAATTGAAGCTAGTCATGCTTAAAGTTATTTTTTAGGAGTATATGTCTTAAATGAAGGGGAGTGAGGTATTAGGCTATTGCAATAATAAGGCTCAGAAGAACTCCTATATTACCAGCAAGCAATTCTATAGATTTATTTTTCACTGCCATGATGGAGGACCTTGACCATATGCCTGAATTTTTATGGGAGCGGTAGAAAGATACTGGCTCTGGAATGACGATTCGGAACAATTTTCACAACACATCATTTTTTGGGGCCGTTATATAGATGACATCCTACTCATCTGGCAAGGTCAAGAATCATTACTGCAATGCTTTCTCAAATCTCTCACACCTAATAGAGGGAACATTGACAAAACATACCAGTTTTCAAGAACATCAGTTGAATTCCTAGATCTTGAATTGTACATAGACAACGACAAACTACAGACTCGATTTCTTGAAATAATATATTTCTTGAACCCATTCCCAACAAAACTACTACTCCACACTCATAAGGTTGTCTTTTTAAAGGTACAGGGCCAGCACCATTCTCTCTCTTTTCACTCTCTTCTTTTGTTTTTTCTTCCGATTATGGATCTTTCGATGCATGAAACCCCTATTATTTTCAGTGCTGTCCTTATTCGGATACACTCTAAATCAGTTTTTAAACATCTCACAATTTGTGGACCTAGCTATGGGACTATAGACTATTCAAGATCACAATTCTATTTTCACCTTCTCTTTGGATTGCATTAAATTTCGTACCAAATGGAGTGTAATTCTTGAATTGCTTCATCACTATTTCATTATTGGATTTATGACCTCTCTCTTCCCTGATGTATCATATCTTATTATTTACAGCTTTGAAAAAGCCCTGGGTGAACACACCACATGGGGTGAAACACGTGCCAGCTGATTGTTCTTCTCATTTTCAGGACAATCTTTGCTTGGAATCATTAACCGCACTGGAATAAAATATTAGAAAGTGGTTGGATTATCGTTTGTTTACAACTTAAAAAACTTACTACATCTCTAAAATGATTTAAGTGGGTTCTCAACTTTTGTGTCTCTTGTTAACCCTTATCGGGGTGAACTGGTCCAAGCCCCCACCTGACTACCCACTATTTAAACTTACCTATTTTGGCAATCACTTTAAGGAAGGAAGTTTTGGACCCAGGCGATTTGTCTCTATATCGTATCAATATATATTTCATCTTCTCTTTGAGAGTGACTTACTTGTCTGGACTCTCATTCACTGTAAATCATATATTGAAGACAGGAGTACATTTTCAAGACCTTTCAGCAAAGGAGATTGTTGAAAAAGTTCATGGAAAGGATGAAAAGTTGGAGTACAGATTAATTAATTTTATGGCTTGTCAATGTAGTATCAACGAGTATTTGTACTGTCATCAAGGTGAGCTGAAGTATATGTTAAGAAATCTATTTGCACTTAATTGGTTTCTGAAACTAAGTTGTACGGAGTCTGCGTGGGATGATCCGCTTGAATTTTTGAGAGAAGCAAACTCTAACATTAAAGAGATTGAATTGACTGAAGACAACAGGAGAACTCTGTTCTTTGGATCCCAGTAATGTTTGCAGATATTTTAACCATCGATTTCAAGCTATGGCATCTTTCATTTGTAACAAGACAAACCCTCCTTTTGATGAAGTAGCTGATTTAGTTTTCAGTAAGGAGTACCAAGCAAAAGGTGTTACTCGTACTCACATGGTGTTAAGGATTAAAGATGCACATACATTTGGATCAGACAGTGATGAGTCTGTCCTGTCTTTCACTGAACAGTATGTGAAATGCACAGTTCCAAAAGATACTGGTGAAACAGATTTGATACAACAAGTTCTGCGTTTACAAAATCACAGATGTGGAAAGTACCACTGACGAAAATATAGAACCACAGGTACATTTTATACAAGATGCTGTTTTGGATTCCCTTAACCTGTGATTTCAGGAGGAAGAGTAAATAGCTTTCTATTTGCAGTCAGACATACATTGACAGAGAAGTCACCAAAAAATACTTACAACTTGAAAAGAACAGAGCCGTTGAAGTGCAATAATGATTATAATTCAGTCATTTTAAAAAGATGGAACGCAAGCATGGACATACAGTTTGTTGCAGATAAATCTATTGCTGTTGCTCGGTGTGTCATTTCTTATATCACACAGTCTGAGATGAAAGAGACATGGGAGGAGATTTCGGCAGAAAAGAGTCTTGTTAAGAAATTGTACAATTTCAATTTGAAAATGCTGTTCTACAGAGAAATTGCATTTTATAAGTGTGTGAATAGGTTGAAATCATCTTGTTTATTCCCCAAGTGTAGGAGAATTATTTTGGGTATTTGCTTGCAAACACATGAAATAGAGTGTTAACGTCTTTCCCGGAAATACAACATCTAGCAAAGTTTTAAATGGAAAATTTAAACATTGTCAAATCTAATATGTTGCATATACTACACAAAAAAGAATCCTCATCTGGAAAGCATGTGCCTTTGCAAAGTACTTCAACACTACAGGTATAGAAACTATGTAGTAGAAAACATAGAAGAAGGTAAATATTCAGTTGTTGGATGTGACGGCTGTTTGGTCAGACACTCTAAAGAAAATCTAATTAACCATAAAAATGTTTTGCCTAACTACAGAGAAAAGAAAGGTTTCTACTTGGCACTTTGACAACTGTCCAAGCCTTCCCGTGTTGAATTAGAACTACTTGGAGACTATGGGGGTCATTCTGACCCTGGCGGTCACCGACCACCAGGGCCAACGACCGCGGAAGCACCGCCAACAGGGCCAATGCTTCCTGGGCCATTCTGACCGCGGCGGTAAAGCCGCGGTCAGAAAAGGGGAACCGGCGGTTTCCCGCCGGTTTTCCCCTGGCCCAGGGAATCCGCCATAGCGCCGCCATGGGGATTCCGACCCCCTTCCCGCCATCCCGTTCCTGGCGGTTTCTACCGCCAGGAACAGGATGGCGGGAACGGGTGTCGTAGGGCCCCTGGAGGCCCCTGCACTGCCCATGCCACTGGCATGGGCAGTGCAGGGGCCCCCTAACAGGGCCCCATAATGATTTTCAGTGTCTGCTTTGCAGACACTGAAAATCGCGACGGGTGCCACTGCACCCGTCGCACCCCAGCAACTCCGCCGGCTCCATTCGGAGCCGGCTTCATCGTTGCTGGGTCTTTCCCGCTGGGCCGGCGGGCGGCCTTTTGGCAGTTGCCGCCCGCCGGGGTCTGAATGACCCCCAGTGACTGCTATGAAGATTTCTTCAATGCTGTAAAACAGTTTTCTGTTTGATGATGAGACATGAGATCTAACAGGAAGAAACTATTGCAGCTGAAATAGCTAAGAAGAGTTCACAAAGCAGCCAAAGGTCTGACCCACTGATTCATGATCCTCTTGGAGAACCAGTTATTCAAAATGAAGCGGCTATAGCAGTGAATGAGGTGGAGACTGCAATGCAGCAAGCAAGAGAGGAACTTGTTAATTTGTAACAGTTAGTACAACAGCTAAACATGAACAGAAAGACATCAATGATGAAGTAAAGGGTAAAATATAGCATGGATTTCTGCATGAAAACAAACTGTCAGGTTACTACCTGTTCGCAGGTGTGAAATGGACACATTAATAATACCCTTTCTCCCAAATACCTAAACCTGCCCACCAAAAGGTAGGAGCTGGTCTGGCTCCCCGGGATGAAGGGATGAATTCTGACTTGCCACTTGTGACTTTGGATTCTGCTGGCACTGTTCTGTATCTATAAAATAAATAACATATTAATACCCCTTTATTAACTCATATGTAAATATGTAAATATCAGTGATTTACCTAATCCCTTCTTTCTCTCCATTCGGTATGAATAAGGTTGGCAGGATCTGATTCCTGAATCTAGAAGGGAAACTAATAAGGTACATATAATGACTACTGAAATACATTTGGGAAATGTATAAAAAGAGAGATGGCTTAGCATGCCTAATAAGCTCTGTATGAAGGAACCAACAAATTTCCTAAGAGCGCTTCAGCTGTATTCCTAAATCAGGATTCTATACAGTTCACACAATTCTGACGAGCTAGCGACTAGTTTGAGGTATACTCCGATTAATATTGTCCATCAGATAATACTTCATCAGAAGTATACTACGTACCTTTGTATACTTCTGATCAGAAAAGTTCTCATAGTTCCATAATAAAATGATTTTCAAATGCTAATTTGCCAGAAAAACCCTCTGTACTTTGAGAACATTCATATGTTATAGTCTCAAATAGGTTTCTTATAAGTTAATTTATCAGTTCAAAACATTGCTTTTGACTAGTAAATATTATGAAAATACGCAGCCGTTTTAGTTTCACAGTATTGTTAATGATGATATCGTAGTAGGGAAGCCTCAGAACTAAACACTTCTCAAGTTCATAATATAGTGTTGAAGAGTTAAGTGGTAAACGAAAATGGAAAATATTCCCCATGTTCACCACTAAAGTGTTGAGGTGTGTTTCCCAGGAGAAATGTAGAGGCTTCCACAGAACACCGCCATGGCCCGGGGAGCCTGAAGAGAGGACAGCACCCACAATGTCAGCCATCAACCCCAGGAGTCAGGAAGAACAGAACGCCATGTTCAGCAAGTCAGTGCATGGCGAGAACTCAAACGATGAGTGGTTATCTGTGGCGCATTGCGCAGCCTTATAGGCTATGCGCTCCACCTCCTTAGAGGGCCCACTGCTCAAACAGCACTGTCACTGCATCTCAAACAATGTTCATGCTCTTCCTTTAAACCACTACTAATATACATCAGTGGTCAAGCTGGCACTGGAAAAAGTTTTCTAATTAAGGTTCTTACCGCTTATCTACAGAAGACTAAGGATTCAAATTTATCATGTGTAGTAACAGCACCATCAGGATTAGCTGACCACAATAATAAACTAACTACTTCACATCGGCTACTTATGCTGTCTGTTGAACCTGATAATAAATTGGAACACCAGAAATCTGTAAAGCTTGTCACAAAGTTTCCAGAGATTTGAAAAAACTGAAGCTTTTAATTATTGATGAGGTGCGCATGGTATTGAACTTAATGCTTGCCTACATAAACTTAAGAATTCAGCAAATTTTAAAAACAGAGTATGATGTACTCTTTGGAGTAAAGTATTTAAGTGTGTTCGTTGACCTACTGCATCTCACCCCCATGAAAGGACAACTTGTCTTCAAGAAAATTGTCCACAATGAACCAAGTTTGGTTAAACTTTGAATACAAGGAACTAGTGAAGAATATGCATCAAACATCTGACATACAATATGGAAATATCCTAAAGGACATTAAAGTAGGAGTTTTGACAAATGATGGAAACATGCTTTACAGAGTCACTTTCCCAAGAAATTTTCATCAACGAGTACAGCAGTAGAATTAATGTACACATTTTTTAAAGAAGAAAAATCTGTACACTATTTAATGCTTACACTTAAAGAGTGTTCCAACTTCAATGAAGAATTATTGAAACTACATAAAGAGCATATTCTGGAAATTATAGCCATTGATAAAATGGAACACCATGGAGAAACAATATTACTAACAGGAAAACTACAGGCAAAATTGGATTCTTTGAAAATGTCTGTATCAAAGACTGCAGGATGCAAAAACTGTTGAGTAATTTTGTGGTGTAATTTAAGTGTTGAGGAAGGGTAAGTAAATGGTGCAATGGGAAAAGTTATTGATTTTATTAATTTTCCAGTAGAGACGAGATTGAAGATTTGGCTGTAAAATTTGATCAGATTGATGATGAGAAGCAGATTGGCCGATGTAGTATACAGTTTTGCAGGTAAAGGGTTTATATGTCCAGCACCTACAGTTTCCATTCTCTCTAACGGATACTATTACTATGCATAAATCACAAGGTTTAAGTCTATATACAGCTTTTATTAATATTGGAAGTACAATATTTAAAGAAATATACCACATGTAGCACTATCATGTGTTGCAACATTGTCCTGTTCGTTCTTGGTTGACTTTGATGAAAGAAAAGTAATACTGACATTAGCTGAGAGAGTGTGAGAGAGTACAATATTTTAATACATTTATACGCTCTGTACTTAGGTGACTATCCTATTTATGAGAAATGAGTAATCTGTCCAAAGAGAAAGCTTGCAAAAGGGTTGACAGATATTGAAGACAAGAAGAAAATGAAGGACAAACAAGACAGTGTTTTGAAAAGGAAATTGACAAAGAAGATTTTGTAGGTTACCAGTTGGAAAACAGTTCAGATGTCAACTACTTTGCAAATGTTCTCAATGTACTCTTTCATTTATCACATGTTGTGAATGGAATTCAACAGAAAACAGATAAGAGGTTGTGTTCTGCACTGTATATTGTATTACAATGTTACTGAGTGAAAATATAGTAATACATTCTACTTCAGCCATTCGAGACCTCGTAAACACATGTAGTAGATCAGTAGTATTTACTCTCAACAGTAAATAAGAAGCACAGGAATTTATAATGCTTATCCCTAGAGTATTAGAAGAAGAAGAAGAAGTAAATATTGATCAGTTATTTGGACTGAGGTACAAATGGGACCATCAATGTGAAGATTGCTCTTTTACATCATGTACTCAAATACATTCAGAGAGATTTCTGTACTTAACACTACTGGATTGCAAACCTGTATCTTTGTACAGATTGATTAAAAATGCAAACCAAAACATGACCTGCCCAAATTGTAGATCAGATATTATGTCTACTTTGCATATACAAAGAACAGGAAAGTACCTTATACTGATGTTACAATGATGCAGAGTAGATGGATCTAAATTGGAAACTGAAATTAGAAACTTCAAAGCTGGACACATTTCATTTTCTGAAAAAACGTATACAACTGTAGCTATTATTTTTCATGAAGGAGATAATATAACATGTGGACACTACACTGTGTTTTTAAAGACTGAAACAGGATGGACAGCATGCATTTACAGTAGCCTTAGATTCAAAACAGAACTACCTTTCAAACTATGAAGTTCTTACCTTCTGTTTCTTCAAACAAAATGTTAACATTTATTTCTGGAAACAAGGAAACATACAACATTTATTCTATGGAGATTCTTAGTGTTTTAGGCATCATTTGTCCTACAAGGGGTGATGTATTTAAAACATTCAGCAAAATTTAGGAAACCTTGTATCGTCCACGAAGAAGTTAATATAACATCTGGACACTACTTGCATTCAAGCAGAGATTAATTTATAAGCTACCAAATTATTAACTTCTCTTTTTCGAACCAAAAATCTAAGGAGGATTTCTACTAATACAAAAATGGAACAGTTCCCTTCTTGGACTTTTAATACAATGAGTTAAGATATCAAGCCGGCCTACCAAGGGTGACGTCTTCATAAGAGATTCCAAATATTGAAATGGATTTACTCCTGGGACAAAACAGGAGAGATACTTCTAAACTAGAAAAAGAGATCAGAAACTAAAAACCAGTCCAAAAAACTAGCTTAAATGAAAACAAATAGTAATAAAGTTATTACATTTAAACATGTCATTGGACAATATATGATAAGAAGACCATGAAAATCCAACAGAAAAATAACAACAAAAAAATGATAATTATAACACTGACATGTTTTACTCCTTATTAATGGATTACCAACATCATGTGGCCTATAAAGGGTGATTTTGTATAAGGCTTTTTGTCTGCTGCTATCCTTCATACATATTAATTGCATTATAATACTCCTAAAATAGAAAAATATTTATGTTAAGCTTATTAGTATTACACTACTTATAAAGTGCAGGTAAAGCAGTTATGGCTTTTTTTACAGTCTATATGACTGTCGCTCCCCCCCCCCACATTGTTCAGTGATAAGTATCTATACACTTTATGGTGTAAAAAGTATTGAAGCTGAGAACAGTGAAGTAGGGAAAATGAGATACTTAAATAATATGTATAATTGCTGTACAAGGATTTACATTGTTTCTATTTTATTATTAACTATGTGTTTTTATTACTGACCATAAAGCTTGAATAAATGTATAATATGAAACTTTAACTTCTATTTATGATTTATTTCTTTTTAAACATGTTAATTGACCTATTTTATTAATGTAGGTACTAATTATATATTTTACCATCCATAAACCATTCATAAATATTCCCAATTAAACAAGGATAATTATACTGACTCACTAATATCCACTAATGAAAACACTGATATATCCACATGCATACTTGTGTACCCACTAACTCACAAAGGTACACACTCATCTATACACTGACACACTCAGGTTCACAATGATGCATACACTACCACACACAGTAATGCATACAAGCATACACCCTTACAAACACTGGTGCAATCACTAACATACGCAAGCAAACACCAATGCATGCACTATCACACACAGGCACACAGTGACACACAACCTAAGACCCCTAGGCAGACACTGACACATGCACTAAAAGACCCAGGTACACATTAATACAAACACTAGCACATCCAGGCACACATTAACATATATGCTGACATACCCAGACACAAACTGATGCATACACTATCACACCAAAACACACACGCATGCACACAATAACATACTCAGGCACCCACTGATAAATATACTAACACAGCCAGAGACACACTGATGCACTGAAAGACATATCAAAGCACATCCTGATACATATGCTGATATACCCATGTACACATTAAACCATACACTCATTCATCCAGGTACGCACTGGTGCATACACTAACACATCCAGGCAGTCACTGACTCATACATTTAGACACCCAGGCACAGACTGATACATACACTAATACCTAAGCATACACTGACGTATATGCTGCCACACCCAGTCACAGACTGATGCATGCGCTAATACACCCAGGAACACACTCATGCATATACTGATACATCTGGGCACACACTTATACATACAGTAACACAACCAGGCAGACGCTGATGCATATGGTGACACACCTAGTGTCACACTGATGCATGTGCTGACACACTCAATCACACACTGATTAATACACTAACACACTAGGTAGACATATTACGATACCCAGGCACACACTGATACACACACTAATATACCCAGGCACATACTGACATGCATGCTGACACACTAAGGCACAGACTAACACATACACTACCACACCCAGATAGACACTAACACATACACTACCTCACCTACATAGACACTAATGTATACATAGTGTTGGACTTTTTTTCTTTTGCAGGGTCATCCCCAATCTTTTTGCCTCCTGCAACCTTTTTTTGTCTGAACTGTTTTTGTTGGCTTTTGAACTCTGGGCACTTTACCACTGTTAACCAGTGCTAAAGTGCATATGCTCTTCGTATAAATTGTACTGTTGATTTGGTTTATCCATGATTGGCATTTTTAATTTACTAGTAAGTCCCTAGTAAAGTGCACTAGAGGCGTCCAGGGCCTGTAAATCAAATGCTACTAGTGGGCCTGCAGCACTGGTTGTGCCACCCACATTAGTAGCCCTGTAATCATGACTCAGACTTGCCACTGCAGTGTCTGTGTGTGCAGATTTTAACTGCCAATTCAACTTGGCAAGTGTACCCACTTGCCAGGCCTAAACCTTCCATTTTCTTACTTGTAAGACACCCTTAAAGTAGGCCCTAGGAAGCCCTGTGGGCAGGTGCAGTGTTTGTTTAAAGTAGGACACATATTAATGTGTTTTATGTGTCCTGACAGTGAAATACTGCCAAATTCGGGTTTCACTGTTGCAAGGCCTATCGCTCTCATAGGTTAACATGGGGGCTGCCTTTAAAAATGATTAAAGCGTAGATTCCCTTTGGGAGCAGATAGACATGGAGTTTTGGGTCTCTGAGCTCACAATTTAAAAATCCATCTTTTAGTAAAGTTGATTTTGAGATTGTGTATTTGAAAATGCCACTTTTAGAAAGTGAGCATTTTCTTGCTTAAACCATTTTGTGACCCTTCCGGTTTGTGGATTCCCTGTCTGGGTCAGTTTGACAGTTGGGCTGCTTGACACAAAGAGAGCTGGGGTGTAGCCTGCATATCCTGATGAGCCATCTGTTCTAGGAGGGAGGGTAGGAGTAGTCACTTACACCTGAAAAGGCTGTACCTGCCCTCACACAATGCAGTCTCCACCCCCCTGGTGTGTGTCTGGGGCCTGGCTGGGCAAGGCAGGATTTCACAAACAAGAGAGACTTTCATTTGAAGTTAGCCTACTTCAAAGGCCAAATGGGTATAAGAAGAGAACCCAAAACCAAAGACTTTAAATCACTTCTGGACATTAAGCGGAACTCTGCCTGGAGAAGAGCTGAAGAGCTGAGGAGAAGTGCTGCCCTGCCTGTGATTGTGCTTTGTGGAGATATCCTGCAGTTGCTGGTTCTCCCTGTGCAAGGGGACAAAGACTGGACTTTGTTGTGCATTCCTGCTTGTGAAGAAATCTCCAAGGGCTTGTCCTGAGCTTGCCTCCTGTTGTTGAAGACTCAGGGCCATCAAAGGCCATCAAAGACTTCACCTGGACTCCCTGCTGATACTCCTGCCCTGCCAAGTGGTGCCCTACCTAATTTCTGGAGCCTTGGAAGGTGAAGTTGGCAGACCAAGACTGAAAATCCACACACAGAACACCATGCGGGGAAAATATCGACGCACCTTCCGAGACATGGCTGAAAAATGATGCGCCTCTGGCTTCGCAACAGAAATTGAGGCTCCACATGGCATCGCGGCTGGAAGATAGACTCACGCAGCGGGAGAAACTACATGCAACACCGGCTGACGGAGGCTGATAATGTCGCATCCCACATAGCGCAGTTTTGCTGATACTGTGCAGCAGGATTTCCAATGCAAACCTTGCTGGGCGCGAAAAAATGATGCAAAGTCTGCCCCGGACCTGAGTGCTTGCCTGGATCGACGCATGGCTCTCCTGTGGAGAGGAAAATGACACACTCCGACCCGACCGGAAGAGGAGAACGACACACAGTATCGCTTGCGGGTGAGAAATCGGCACATCGCTATCTTTTCTGATGCACACTCACCTGTGTGTGGTATTTTAACGCTACCCAGGTACTTTTCACCACTAACAGTGTTTTTACTGTTTTTTCAAGGATTTAAGACTCTTTTGCTTTTAAAATTAATAACTTGACTTGTGTATGTTGGATTTTTGTGGTTTTGGTCTTGTTTTGTTTAGATAAATATTTCCAATTTTTCTAAACCTGTGTTGTGTCATTTTGTAGTGTTTTCACTGAATTACTGTGTATGTCAAACGAAGGTGGTGGAGAATGCCAACAGGTGCTCGCACATCAACAACAGGTATAACTGATATATGATCAGAAAATAGTCATTTATGTGAACAACATAGTATTGGGTGCCAAGCTAGCCAAAACACCTGCCACCACAGGTGTCAGAGGGCCACACACTAAGGAGCGGATGGTTGCCTATATAACAAGAGAAGAGTGGCCAGGGCACACCCGTATCGTAGATCCAGATAATGTTCAGGAATTAAGTAGATGTCCGGTCAGGAAAGATGATGTATAGGAATTTATTATGGATGCAAGTAGGTAGTCAGAGTTTCAATCACAAAGACTACGTTGTACAGTATGTCCATGTATCCAGAACAGCCAGATAAAAATCAATGGTCAGAGTTACAATCAGATGACCACATATAACAAAAAGCCCATACAGCAAAACAGCCAACACGTGTTTCGTCTTCAAGACTTTGTCAAGGCTTTGGAAGTGTGCAACGTATATATAATTACTCACTGATGCATAAACTAACACACTCAGGCTCACACTCATGTATACACTAACACACACAGACACACAATAACATACACACTGACACATAAAGGCAGACAACTTTGTATACACCACCACACCAAGGTACACACTCATGCATAGACTAACACACTCATCCAGAGACTGACACATCCACGCACACACTGAAGTATACACTAACACACCCAGGCTCACATTCATAGACTAATATTGCCAGATATCCGCTAAAACAACCAGGTAAACACTCATCCATATACCAATATACGCAAGCACACACTAAGGCATAAACTAACATACCCAGGCACACACTGATCCATACCTTAATGTACTCAGCCACACACTGATGCATATGCTGACACACCCAGTCACACACTAATGCCTAAACTAATACACCCAGGAACACACTCATACATACACTGACACACTCACCCATACACTGAAACATCCAGGCAACCATTGATACATACACTAACACACCCAGGCTCACATTCATAGGATAATATTGCCAGACATACACTAAAACAACCAGGCAAACACTCATCTATACACTAATACACCCAGGCACACATTAAAGCATAAACTAACATACCCAAGCACACACTGATACTTACACTAGCAGACACAGACACAGACACATACTGTTGTACACACCAACATACTCAGACAGACACTGGTGCATAAACTGACATACCCAGGCAAACACTGATGCATGCACTAACAGAAACAGGCACACATTCATTCATTCATAGACTGATATACTCAGGCAAATGCTGATGTATTTGCTGACACATCCAGGAAAACACTCATCTATACACTGATACAGCCAGGCATACCCTGAGACATACACTAACAAACCAGGCACACACCTATGCATGATCTAACACACACAGCCAAACACTGATTCATACACTAACACACCCAAGCACACACTTATTCATAGAGTGATATAGCCAGGTGTGCTCTAATGCATACGGTAACACTTCCAGGAAAACTCTCATCTATACACCAATACAACAAATCAGGCACTGATGCATTCACTAACACATCCAAGCACACACTAATGCACACACTGACACACCCCAACAAACTCTGGTGCATACACTAACATACCCAGACAAATACTAATGCATACACTAACATGCCCAAACACACACTCATTCATTGGCTAATACAGCCAGGCATATGCTTATGCATACACTGACATATCCAGGTAGTCACTCATGCATACACTGACATACTTAGGCGCCCACTGATTCATACACTAACACGCCCAAGCACACACTTAAACATAGCCTGAAATACACAACACTCACTAATACATAGAATGACATCTCTAATCACACACTGACAATTATGCTCACACACCCAACCACACACTGATGAACACAATGATACACTCAGACAGACACTCAGGTATCCACTGACACTGTCAGAAACATACTGATGCATTCACTAAGGCATCAGGGCACACAAAGATACATATGCTGACACACCCAGACTCACACTGATGCATTCCCTAATACATCCAGGCACACATTGATACATACAGTAGCACACCCAGATAGACACTGACGCCTCTGCTGACATACCGAGGCTCACAGTAATGCATATCCTGACACACCAAGGACACACTGATGCACACAGTAACGTGCCCAGGCACACACTGATGCATATGGTGACACACCCAAGCCCATGCTGATGCATAGTCTAATACACCTAGACACACACGAAAGCATATTTGACATATCCAGGCATACACTAGTGCATACACTAACACACCCAGACACACACTGATGAAATCACTCATATACCCACATACACACTGATACATACATTAACACATTTATACATCGACTTATACCCAGGCATACATTATTGCATACGCTGACACACTCAAGTAAACACTCTTCCATAGCTAGACATATCCACCTAATCAGACATACAAACCATTACATACACTTTTACTCACACATGAGCTGTTACTGGAACATTCATTCAGTAGACATATATAAACACAAATACTAATATGTGAATACAAAGACATATAAGCATAAACATATAGTTAATCTTTCTTTTAACCAGATAAGTTGGTTCTAAGAAGAAACCTTTGTTTATTTCAAGGGTTTCTGGAACTTCTTATGTTTTTTTGATTTTCTAACATTTTGCTTTGTTTTTTAGAGGTTTCTTTTTTAAATGGAAAATCTGTTTGAAAATTCTACAAAAAAAAGATTCACATAAATAATGCATTCATATTAAACTAGAAAAAAACAAAAATGAGCATTTATGACAAAGCTTCAATGCTAGGATAACAGAGAGAGATTGCTCGACCAGGAGAAATAACTTTATTGCATTTTCTGCAAAAAGTTCCAATATCCTTTAAAACAGGAGTTACAGCTGGAAAAACTTCAGTCACAGCCACCACAATAGAGTTCCCCAACATGCAGCTCTCCAGCTTTTGGCTGAGATGTCTCTTTGCACCCGTCAGCACATAATAGATGTCTGGGGTGCATCATTTGGAGATGTTTTAGCATCGATGTACTGCCATGACTTATTTTTTTTTGCTTTGTTGCACAGCTTGCACTGGACTTGCCTCCCCAGGTCCCTCTTGTCTCCCGATGGTATAAAAAATGTTTCCAGGCAATGCTTTCTTTTCTCCTAGGCAGCTCATCTTCAGAAACAGATGATAAATGTTGGTCAGGAACTGGAGCCTGGGAAGATGTTGAGGCAGGCATTTTATAACCACCCAAAACCACCCAAAAAAATGTCAGAAAGGTTTCAAACTTGCTTTCCACTTTAACAGCTAAGGGCAAATGAGAAAAAACTGAGTGTGAGCTTCCTTTTCACACATGAAGAGTGTTTCAGCCAATCCAATCTCTTTATTCCTGTGTCACATTATAATCATGAAGACATCGCGATCACACTGCAACATAATCGCGAATTGCAAAATAAGTATTGAAACATGCTTATTAAGTTAATTTACTCATGAGTACCTATCTAAAAACATTAAAGTAATAAACCTCCCACCTCAAAAATAATTTTCAGAATGTGTATACATGATTTTTTATCACTTAGTAGAAATCACTGCAAGTTTCCGAATATTTGCCAAAACCAGAATCTACATGATGGGACATCTCAAGAAGGATTCACGAATATTGGAAAAGCTTAAATAAAAAAATAAAAATAAAACAATGCAATTCATAAACATAGCCAATACCTTTTCATGAAGAGGCTAATAGGACAAATCAGGTGTATACACTTTGTCAGACCATCTTCATAGTGTAAATACTGAAGGAGCATCATTACTGCAATGTGGTTTATGAGGCTTTGTCCTCTCCCAACAAAATATATAACACAAACTTCAAAATACTCTTCTTTTTGCAGTAAGTTTTCCATTTTGCATTGATCATTATGCATCTGTGAAGCATAGTAAACATTGACCCTACGGTACGCCATGATAAATTAATCGTTATTGTGTCTTTAATGTTTTCCAGCATCATGTTGGAACAGTACCTATTATCTTCGCATATCTCCTTTCTCACATCTCTTTCATTTGTTTCAAAGCATTTGTCTTACCAGCAGGAGATGCTGGACCAGTTTATAAAACACACACACACAAACAGACACAAAAAATCATGTCATTAAATTACTGTAGAGACTATGTTGATAAGGGAAATACAAGCTCTACTATATATTCATGCTGGTAGACATTTTCTAAGAATACTTCATCTGGAGAAGCATAATCTAAAAATTCTGAATGTGAGACAGTGGTGCGCATTCATTTTAATAAACATTTTATTATACCAAAAACAATATTTTTAAATACAATTAAGATAATAAAACAGTGAGAATGAAAATCAAAACATTCTGAGTTGTAGCATGTGTTAACAGGCACTTTATAGGACATTCTCAAATATTTTCATTGTAACTATTGAACTGCTCAGTAAGAAAATGAGCTCTGTGACAAAAGCAGTATCCCACAGAGTTATGCACATACAGTACTGTTATGTGATATGCATAGTACACATTCTTTACATGAGGACCAAGAGCAGCAAGCTTGGGGGCGGCACCACAATGCCAAGTCAGCCTCTGCCTCCAACTACACTCCCAACTGTGCACTGCAAAAGGCATTTCTGCTAATTTTGAAAAACCACTAAAGAAACCAAAGGTTACATGGATGTTAAAGTAAGGGAATAAATTAAAAAAAATTGTGAAATTTACTGAAAAAACGAAGGTTTTTGGGACATTATAGTTAGGAAATAGATTTTAAAAAATCCTTAGAAATTCACTTAAAAAACTAAAGGTAGCAGGGACGTTACAGTTAGAAAATAGAATTCAAAGAAACCTTAGAAATTCACTGAAAAAAACAAGGGTTACAGGGACTTTATTTTTAAGGTTTTAATTTATTCATATAAAACCATAGAAATTCATTAGTTATGGTTACCATGCCTAGCTATAACTTACACCCTACAATGCACTGTTTATGACACATCCTACATCACTCATGACATGGTCAGTGACATCACTCGTGACATCATCCAGTCTGTGTAAGCGTACAAAAATGTTTACATAAGTTAAATACACACACAAAGTGATTGCATATGTTAAATTATTAATCTTCCAGAGCTACTGATCAGTGATAGTATTTATAGTGTATCCAGCCAGGCCTTGCGGCTAACCCACTATAACCACCCAACCCCATGGCCATTGGCTGTGCACGGCAGGGGTTGGCCACAGGGCCTGTCTCCTGTCTCTCTGGGTGTGAGATTAGGTGTAAGAGGATGTCTCTTGGTGGGAGAATGGGTGTTAAATTGTCTCTCTGAGTGGGTATGTGAGTGTCTGTCTGGGTCTGTGAGTGGGTGTGTGAGAGTCTGAGTGGGTCTGTGAGTGGGTGTATGAGAGTCTGAGTGGGTCTGTGAGTGGTTGTGTGAATGTCTGACTGGGTCTGCAAGTGGGTGTATGAGTCTCTGAGTGGGTCTGTGAGTGAGTGCATGAGTCTCTGAGTGTGTCTGTGAGTGGGTGTGTGAGTGTCTGATTGGATCTGTGAGTGGGTGTGTGAGTCTCCGAGTGGGTCTGTGAGTGAGTGCATGAGTCTTTGAGAGGGTATGTGAGTGGCTGCACAAGCCTCTGAGTGGGTCTGTGAGTGGGTGCATCAGTCTGTGAGTGAGTGTATGAGTGAATACTAGTCTGTGATTGGGTGCCTGAGTGTCTGAGTGTGTCTGTGCTGTGAGTGGGTATGTGTTTCTGTGTGGGTGTGTCAGTAGTTGTGTGAGTGACTCAGCCACAAAGGGATCTCACCTCCCATTTTATCCAACAAGAGTCCACAGCTTTGCACAAAATATCTACACAAGTGCAGTTCTTTCTCCCTCCTTGGGTAAATGTCTCGCGTGTTTGAACACTACAGCTGTTCAATGGACCAAGAAGAAATGTCAAATAAGAAAAAACCCACCTCCTACAATAAGTTCCAACAAGAATCATGGAGATACTAATCAACGCTGAGCAAACACTTGATGTTCATATGTAAAATTACACATAATACACAATATAAAGAATGGTTTTCTTGTTAATACTAAATCAATAAGGTATATATATATATACATATGAGCGCTCTAAGGACAAAAAAATTGAAAACTCTCTCTCACTCAACATTTATACCCAAATGTACCACATCCATTCATCTAATAATAAATACATAAAAATAGAAAAATTGCTTGATCAATACATATATCATCACATGTTCAACTAGAGAAGACACCATTGTTCATCATATCATCTTTACATATAATAAATCAAATATAACTCAGTGCCATCCAATGACCAGGATACATCTTCAATTTCAACTTTTCCTTAAAGGATATTTTCTCCATATGTAGTCCTTTATTGTATAAATTGAACACATCTTGTACATCCAAATCACGGTCCTGGAACTTGTAGAGTCCTCCCAGTGAACTAACGTGCCAACGTACGTTTCAGTATAATGTGGCCCACAGGACACACACCTTCCTCAGGGCACAAATATGTTGTCCAAGGCTTATTAAAATGTACAAAGAGAGAGGATCAGTCCATAAAGTCAGTCTCTATTGATGGAATCCCATCTGCTGCTTATTATGAAGAGTAAATCTCAATATAAGGCCCGTATTCAATGCATTGTGTGTATGCTATGCGTTTGTTTTGGTATTTCCCATGTCGGCGGCTCTAACCGTCACTCCGCTGGTCTCGGCGTTCCACTCCTGTGCCTATGGGGATTCAGTGATCCCTTTGCAGAAGCGTGCGGTTCTCTACATCAACTGTTCGGGAAACAAACCGAGAAGAAATGTCACCAGTGACCTTGTGTGCGTGTTGTCAAAATGATTGTTCTTGCTGCGTCTTTCCCTTGAATTCTGTGATAACACGAATCTTCCTAAAGAGAGGCCAGTGAGACTACAAAGATGTAAATCTCCACCAAACCACGGTCCTTCTTATTATCTATATAACACAAGTGCTTATTTGTTTTTGTGGAGGTGTCCTCATATTTCTTGGCATCAAGAACACGCCACCAAAATTGGACTGAGGGGCCCTTGGTAAGCTGTCCATCATCCTGGCAAAATGCTGAAGCCCTTTTTATACTACTAAGCTGGACATTGCGAGGTCAAATGGGTGATGCTTCCAGGTGATTTGCACATTTGCATATATGTAGCATTGTAAAAGGATAACCTTGAACTCCAATTCTCACCAGGAAAGGGCATGAAAGAACCCACTTGTCACAGTCCTATACAGAATGGATTTACACAAAATAATAAAATGGCTTCTTTCGGGGCCAGTATTTACCTTTCTGACAAATTTGGTGTAATTCCTTGCAGCAGTTCGGGCTGTAGTTATGTTCAAAATCCCTAAAGGAATTACAATGGGAAACACACTTTTTGACACCCCTTTTTGTCAGCCCCTGCTTGACAGATCTCCCTGTAACTTCCCACGTACAGCAAAATTCTCGGGAACACTTTTTTTTTTTATTTAAAAAACTATAACTGCCTAGTGTATATGTAATACACTACCCTATTACCCACAGCCCCTGAACACTAAAAAATCCCCTACCACCCAAAACCCATACCCACTCTAAACCCTAAAAATGCAATTCCCGCACAACCCATAAACCTATACCCACCATATGTGTGGGTGTAAATATATATATATATATATATATATATATATATATATATGTTCACTTAAAAAACAAAGGTTACAGGGACATTATAGTTAGGATCACAAATTCAAACATAGCAAACCATAGGACTTCACCAGTTCTAGTTAGAGTTGTCTCAAGTAACTATAACTCATTAACTCGTGCCCTAATGCAGGGGGGCCCAGGCGGCCTCCCTGCATCGCCCGGGGAATGCCATCTCCATGGAGCACTTAAAAATATGTATACCGGTGGGCACGCTTGGTCCGGCCGCCCCTTGTGGACTGCCACCTTCCCAGGACAATCCATCCTAAATTAATGAAGGATTGGCCCATGTAGACTCCCGGCCCTGGGGCTCATTTCTATGATGGAGGTGGCCACACAGCCTCCCTCGTGCAGCCACATATCATTCTGGGATCAGCCACCCCCCAGGGCCAGCTCCTGCTACTGCCCAAGTTCCCCCCCTGAGGAGGTAGCTGCTGGCTTTTGCTTGGTGGGAACTGACAGCTCCCATCAAGGAATAGAAACCAGAATTCAGCTTTCTGCAAGCAGCAGTTTTCAAACAACACCTGCTTGCAGAAAACAATGCCTGTAGTGAATCAAGTGTGCACGTTGAAGTTCCACTTCTGCAAAGTCCTAATTACCCTAACTTCATACGCATGGCCAAGGCAAAGCAAGTGTGTTTTCTCTGCATTTCCACCTTGAAACATTATCTGTAATCCTTGATGGAGGTGTTTGCATCTTTGCCTTTTTCGAGTGCAATATCTCATATAGTGACTTTGACAAGTGGGTTCTTTCTTGTCAACTGCTGCTGAATCTGCATGGACAAAGGCTGTGTGTGATGTGGGGTAGGGTGGTAATAGGGGGTTGGCTGTTATAGATGTTGGTTCAGGGCCTAGCTACAGGTCAATCCCTGCGACCAACATCTGCCTCCACAGCAGAAGGTTGTGCACAATGTAGGGATGGTGATTATAGTGGGCTTGCCGCATGTGGCATGGGGTTGGGTGGGTATGGGGGTTAGCCTCATGCCAGGCCCTGCAGCCAACCCCGACCGTGCAATGTCAAAGGCCGTGCAGGGTGGTGAATGAACATATAGGGGGTCATTCTGACCGCTGGTGCCATTCCGACCTTCCCGCTGGGCCGGCGGGCGCTAACAATGTTAGCGCCCGCCGGCCCAGCGGGAAGGGGGCCTGCAACACTGAAGCCAGCTCCGAATGGAGCCGGCGGTGTTGCAGGTGTGCGATGGGTGCAGTTGCACCCGTCGCGCTTTTGACTGTCTGCTAGGCAGACAGTGAAAAGCAGGCTGGGGCCCTGTTAGGGGGCCCCAGGACACCCGTTCCCGCCAGCCTCTTCCTGGCGGTGTAAACCGCCAGAAACAGGCTGGCGGGAAGGGGGTCAGAATCCCCTGGGCAGCGCTGCTTGCAGCGCTGCCCTGGCGGATTTGCCCAGCCGGGGTAAATCCGGCAGGAAACCGCCGGACCCGGTTTTCTGACCGCGGCTTTACCGCAGCGGTCAGAATGGGCAGGGAAGCACCACCAACCTGTTGGCGGTGCTTCCTCCATTCGCGGCCCTCGGAATGACCCCCATAGTAACTAAAAAGACTTTGGCCCTCATTCTGACCTTGGCGGTCGGCGGAGAGACGGCGGTCGGACCGCGAACAGACCGGCGGTATTAAAAATGGCATTCTGACCGCGGCGGTCACCGCCGCGACCGACCGCCACTTCCCCACTCCGACAGCCACGGCGGTCATGACCGACGGGCTGGAGTCTGCGCACTCCGGTCCGGCGGTCGACCCAAGACCGCCAACGGTATCATGACCCTGCTTACCGCCGCGGTTTCTGGCAGTCGGGAACCGCCATGCGAACCATGGCGGTAGGCACTATCGGGGCCAGGGAATTCCTTCCCTGGCACTGATAGGGGTCTCCTCCACCCCCCACTGCCCCCCGAGTCCTCCCCCCACACCCTCCACCCCCCTGCCACCCCCCAGAGGTGGTACGAACCCCCTCCTCACCCCCACCCCGACATGCACATACACGCACCCGGACATGCACACACCCCCAACATGCACATATACACACCCCCTACACACACACATACACAACGGGGACACATACCCGCACACATACATGCCGACATGCGCACCCGCCGAACTACACACATTGCCCATAGGCACAGCAGCACTCCCCGCCCACATGCACGCACTCACACACCCCCTCTACACACTCCCACGCACACCCCCATGCACGCACACATCACACAACACCCCCCCACCCCCTCCCCTCACGGACGATCAACTTACCTTGTGCGTTGGTCCTCCGGGAGGTGACAGGAGCCATGGGGAGGTGACCGCCAACAGAAGACCGCCAACAGAAGACCGCCACACAGAAATGTGGGTCGTAATTCTGTGGGCGGTGTTCTGCTGGCGTGGCGGTGGAGGTTGACCAGTCTCCACTTTCCCGCTGACCGCCAGTGTGGCTGCTGGCGGTTTTCCGGCGGTACGCTCCCAGCGGTCAGAATGCGCACAGCGGCATACCGCCGCGGTCGGCGGTCTTCACCGCGGCGGTAACTCGGCGGTCTTGCGAAAAGACCGCCAAGGTCAGAATGAGGGCCTTTATGTTAAAAAATTTAAATTCACTGAAAAAGCAAAGGTTACAGAGAGGTTATACAGTAGTTAGGAAATAGAATTAAAAGAAAAATAGAAATTTACTTAAGAAACCAAAGAGTACACAGTGCATTATAGTCAGGATGAGCGAGAGAGATGCAAAAAGCTATGTTTTCTCAATTCAAGGATTTCAAACTGTCTCCACTTCCACATATTTGATACGGATGTCAGATATCTGTTTTGCAGGAGGCACGATTGACAGGTATATGGCATAGCAGTTAAGGTCCTAGCCTTGCCCAAAAGGGATAAGGGCCCAAATCTAGGGATTTCCACCACCATTTTCAAATTATGCACAGCTAGAAAAAGTACAAATTTTAAGTAATGCTATGGAGATCTCCTTCTTCTTGATTGTCAAATACAATTTTCTTTTCACTTGGTCCAAAAATAACTCAATACCATTCACCAAAGGCAAGCAAAAACTTTAGTTTTTTTCCTGTCTCTCTGTCCATCCCATCTCTCTTTCCCCTCTATCTCTTTATCTGTCTTTGAATCTCTCTCTTCCTCACTCTCATTCTCTCTATCTTCCATCTCATTCTGGGATTAAAAACAGAAAGATGAAGATGTAAAAAGCAATGGTTTCTCAATTGAATTGATCCTGATATGTCTTCCCTTCCACATGGTTGATACGGATGTTATATATCGGCTTTGCCCGACCAAGGCAGAGAGGTCTCTGGTCTAGTATTAAACGTCTTTGACTTTCACTCTGAAGCTTTAAGGGTTCACATATTGGGATCTGCATTTTCAAATTATAGACAGCTACAAAAAGTACAAACTTTAAGTAATGGTATTGTGATCTCCTTCTTCTTGACTGTCAAATACAATTTTCTTTTCACTCTGTCCAAAAATAACTGAGGTTAAGTATATCATTCACCAAAGGCTAGAAAACTTTTGGTCTGTCTTTCTCTCTCTCTGTCTTCCATCCCATCTCTCTTTCCCTCTATATTTTAATCTTTTTTTCAATCCACTTATACACAACCCTCTCTCTCTGTCTTCCATCCCATTCTCGGATGGAAGACAGAAGCAGAGAGATGCAAAAAGCAATGATTTTTAATTGAAGAATTTTGAACTGTCCCCACTTCCATATGTTTGATACCAATGTCATATATCTGAGTGCTGTCTAATCTAATAGTGAAGTTCTTTGTCTCTCTCTTTGAAGGATTAACAGTTCAAATTTTGCGATCCCCATATGCTTTTTCAGATTATGGACAGTTACAAAAAGTACACATTTTCAGTAATTGTATGGTGAGGTAATTCTTCTTGATTGTCAACTACAATTTTCTTTTCACTCTGTCTAAAAATAACTCAATTTAAGTATAGCTAAAACAAAATGTTTGTTCTTTCTTTCTCTCTCTCTCACACACTGTCTGTCTTCCATCCCATCACTATTTCCCTCTAGCTCTTTATCTGTCTTCCTCACTCTATCTCGTTCTGTCTCCCATCTCATTCTGGGATGGAAGACAGAAAGAAAGAGATGCACAAAGCAATGGTTTAAAAAATTAAGTAATTTCAACTGTCTCCACTTCCGCATCTTCGATAGGGGTGCCATATATCTGTTTTGCAAATAGCAAGACATAGTAATCTTTGGCCTAGTGGTTTTTATGTCATTGCCTCACATCACATATTAAGTTCACGTCTGGGAATCTGCATTTTCCAGTTATGGAAAGCTATAAAAAGTACACACATACATTAATGGAATGGTGATCTACTTCTTAATGATTGTCAAATACTATTTTCTTTTCACTCTGCTAAAAAATAACTAGGTTTAAGTATATCATTCACCAAAGGCTAAAAAAGCTTTTGGTCTATCTTTCTCTCTCTCTGTCTTCAATCCCATTTCTACCTCTATCTCTTTATCTGTCTTTCAATCTATCTTTCGCTGTATCCCTGTCTCTGTCTTCTGTCCCATCCTGGGACGGAAGACAGAGAGCGAGAGATGCAAAAAGCAATTGCTTTTTAAATGAAGGATTTTGAACTGTCTCCACTTCCAAATGTTTGATACATATGTCATATATCTGTTTTGCAATTGATAGGAAAGAGTGTTGGCTAGCCTAGTGATAAAGGTTCTTGCCTCTCACTCTAAAAGCTTAAGAGTTCAAGCCTTTGGTTCTCCATCTATGTTTTCAAACTGTAGACAGCTACAAAAAGTGCACATTTTAAGTGATGGTATGGGGAGCTCCATCTTCTTGATTGTCAAATACAATTTTGTTTTCATTCAGTCCAAAGAAAACTCAGTTTAAGTTTATCATTCACTACAGACTGCAACAAAACCTTTGTTCTTGCTTTCTCTCTTCCTTTCTCTCTTTTTCTCTCTCTCTCTCTCACTCTCTGTCTTATATCCCATCTCTCTTTACCTCTATCTCTTTATCTGTCTTTCAGTCTATCTCTTCCTCACTCTCTCTCTGTCTTCTATCCCATTATGGGATGGACAACAGAGAGAGAGAGAGATGCAAAAAGCAATGGTTTCTCAATTGAAGGATTCTGATCTGTCTTCCATTCACACGTTGATACGGATGTCACATATCTTTTTTGCAGGTGACAAGACAGAGTGGTGTCTAGCCTAGTGGTGGGGGTCCTTGTCTCTCCATCTGATGGATTAAAGGTTCAGATATTGGAATATTGATCTGCATTTTCAAATCATGGACAGCTACAAAAAGTATACATTTTAAGTAAAAGTATGGTGATCTCCGCCTTCTTGATTGTCGAATACAATTTTCTTTTCACTCTATCAAAAAATAACTCAGTTTAAGTATATCTTACACCAAAGCCTAAAAAAACTTTTGCCCTGTATTTCTCTTTCTCTCTTTATCCCATCCCATCTATCTTTCCTTATATCTCTTTATCTGTTTTTCATTCTATCACTCCTGTCTATCTCTGTCTTTCATCCCATTCTGGGATAGAAGTCAGAGAGAGAGAGAGAGATGCAAAAAGCGATTATTTCTTGATAGATTTTGAAGAGTCTCCACTTCCACATGTTTGATACAGATATCATAGTACTGTTTTGCATAGTACAAAACAGAATAATCCCTGTCCTTGTGGTCAAGGTCCTAGCTTCTCACCCAATAAGTATAAGGTTTTGAATCTTGTGAGCTACATTTTCAATTTATGGACAGCTATAAAAGTATACATGTTAAAAAATGGTATGGTGATCTCCCTCTTGTCAAATACAATGTTTTGTTCCTTCTGTTTGAAAATAACTCAGTTTTAGTATATTATGCACCGAACTCTAAAAAAAAAAAACTTTTGTCGCTTTATCTGGCATTCACTCTATCCCTTCCTGTCTCTATCTCTCTCTTTTTCATCTTCCATCTCATTATGGGGTGGGTGACAGCGAGAGAGAGAGAGAGATGCAAAAAGCAATGGTTTCTCAATTGAAGGATTTTGATCTGTCTTCCCTTCCACATGTGTGATGCGAGTGTCATATATCTGTTTTGAAGATAAGAGACCAGAGAGTCTGGCCTAGTGCTTAAGATATCTGGCTTACACTCTGAAGGATTAAAGGTTTAAGACTTGCGATATCTATCAGCTTTTTCAAATTATGGCCAGCTACAAAACATACACATTTTAAGTAATGGTATAGTGATCCGCTTATTCTTGATTGTCCAATACATTTTTCTTTTCACTCTGTCTAAAATGATTCAATTTAAGTGTATCATTCACCAAAGGCCAAAAAAATAACGTTTTGGTCTGTCTTTCTTTCTCCCTCTTAAATCAAATAAATTCAGGGTTTATTAAGTGCAAATACTCACCCGCAAGGGTCTCAAGGTGCTAAGGGGGTTTGTCCTCTCAGCTTCAGTTGAAGAGCCATGTTTTATGGTCCTTCCTTAATTGTGGTAGCAATGGTGACTGCCTGAGGTCTAGGGGCAGGATTTTCCAGCTCTTTGCTATGAGGTAGGCAAAGGATATTCCACCAGCCGAGGTCTTCCATATGCTGGGTACAGTGGCTAGTGCATGATGAGAGGAGCGGTGAGGTTTGGTGAGGGAGCAGAAGGTGAGTTGAGGTCAGTGGCTTCTCGGTCATGGAGTGCCATGTAGGCATGGACGAGGAGCTTGAAGTTACTTCTCTTCCCAATATGGAGCCAGTGGAGGTCTCTTAGGTGATTAGAGATCTGTTCACGGCAGGGAATGTCCAGGATGAGTCTACTACAGGCATCTTGGATGTGCTGGAACTTCCTCAGGTTCTTCTGGGTGGTACCGGTGTAGAGGGCGTTGCCGTAGTCGAGTCTGCTGGCAACCAGGGCAGAAGTCACAGCTTTGCATCAGTCCTTTGGGATCCATTTGTAGATCTTCCAGAAAAGTCAGTGTGTGAAAGTAGGAGGATGCGACTGAGTTGACTTGGTGCATCATGGTAAGTGATGAGTCAGGGATGATATAGAGGTTGCATGTGTGGTTTGTTGGGGTGGCGAGGGTTGATGGCCACCAGAAGTCGTCCCGGGCTAATGTGAATTGTCCCATCTCGGTCTTGTCAGAGTTTAGCTTGAGGCAGCTGTCCTTCAGCCAGGTGGCTATGGATTCCATCCCATTGTAGAAATTCTTCTTGGTCGTAGTGGGATTTTCAGATAGTGAGATGATTAGCTGGGTATCATTGGCGTAGGAGACAATGTTCAGTCCATGTTCCCCGATGATGGATGTGCAAGGGGCTATGTAAACATTGAAGAGTGTGGGACTCAGGGAGGAGCACAGAGAAACTCTGCAACTGATCTCTGTAGGTTATGACAGATAAGACTGACTCTGTGTACGGCCAGACAGGAAGGAGCCTCACTCTCTCTCTCTCCCTGTCTCTTTCTCTTTCTCTGTCTCTCAATCTCTCTCTCTCTCTTTTTCTCTCTGTCTCTCTCTTCTATCCCATCTCTCTGTGCCTCTATCGCTTTATCTGTCTTTCAAGCTATCTCTTCCGGTCTCTCTCTCTCTATCTTTCATTCCATTCGGGGACTTACGAAAGAGAGAGAGAGAGATTCAAAAAGCAATGGTTTCTCAATTGAAGGATGTTGAACTGTCCCCACTTCCACGTGATTGATACACATGTCATATATCTGCCTTGCAAGAAGTAAGAGTGACTGCTCTCCAGCCTAGTGATTAAGGGCCATATGTACGAACACTTTTTCCCATAGACACAGAATGGGTAAAACCCTTTGCTACATCTGGCCCTAAGGTACTAGCCACTCATTCAAAAGGGATAAGGGTTAAAGTCTTGGGATTTTATAATCCATTTTCAGATTATGGACACCTTCAAGAAGTACAAACTTTAAGTAATGGTATGGTGATTGTATTCTTCTTGATTGTCAAATACAAATTTCTTTTCACTGTGTCCAAAAATAACTCAATTTAAGTACATCATTCACCAAAGGCTAAAACAAAACTTTTGTTCTCTCTCTCTCTCTCTCTCTCTCTCTATATATATATATATATATATATATATATATATATATATATATATATATATATATATATATATATATATATATATATCTTCCATCCTATTCTGCGATGGAAGACAGAGTGAGAGATGCAAAAAAGCAATGGTTTCTTTGATGTGTCTTCCATTCCACATGTTTGATACAGATGTCATAAATCTGTTTCACAGGTGACAGGGTAGAGTAGTCTTTGACATAGTAGTTAAGATCTTAGCCTCTCACCCAGAATGAATAAGAGCCCAAGTCTTAGAATCTCCATCTGCATTTCCAAATCATAGACAGCTACAAAAAGTAAACATTTTAGCCACCTCCTTCTTCTTGATTATCAAATACAATTTTCTTTTCAATCAGTCCAAAAATAACTCAGTTTAAGTATATAATTCACCAAAGGGTAAACAAAGCATTTTATTCTTTATTTGTCTCTCTCTCTCTGTTTGCCTTCCATCCCATCTCTCTTTCTCTGTATCTCTTTATCTGTCTTTCAATCTATATCATCATTATTCTCTCTCGCTCTCTCTCTCTCTCTTTCTCTCTCTCTTTCTTCCCAGAATGGGACGGAAGTCGGAGAGAGAGAGAGATACAAAAAGCAATGGTTTCCCAATTGAAGGATTTTGATCTGTTTTCCCTTCCACATGTTTGATACAGATTTCAGATAGCTGTTTTGCAAACATCAAGAGAGAGCGATCGCTGGCCTTGCAGATAAGGTCCTGTCCTGTCACTCTCAAGTATTAAGGGTTCAAGAGTTTGGATCTATATTTTCAAATTATTGACATCTGCAAAAAGTACACATTTTAAGTAATGGTATGGTGATCTCCTTCTTCTTGATTGTCAAACACAATTCTATTTTCACTCAGTCCAAAAATAACTTAATTTTAGTATTTCATTCACCAAAGGCTAAAAAAACATTTTGGTCTGTCTTTCTGTCTCCCTCTCTCTCTGTCTTTCATCCCATCTTTCTTTCCCTATATATATTTATCTGTCTTTCATTCCATCTCTTTAAGGGTGTCATATGTCTGTTTTGCAGGTGACAGGAAAGAGTGGTCTCTGGCCTAGTGGATAAGGTTCTAGCCTCTCACCTTTAGAAATTCACCTGCTATAGCTAAAGTTATCTTGAGTAACTGTAACTCGTGCCCTTAGGTAACTATGGGGGTAATTCTGACCCCCGCGGGCGGCGGGAGCCGCCCGCCTGGAGGGAGCCGCCATATGGCCGCTCCGCGGTCGAAAGACCGCGGAGGCCATTCTGGCTTTCCCACTGGGCTGGCGGGCGACCGCCAGAAGGCCGCCCGCCAGCCCAGCGGGAAACCCCTCCCCACGAGGAAGCCGGCTCCGAATGGAGCCGGCGGAGTGGGTAGGTGCGACGGGTGCAGTGGCACCCGTCGCGTATTTCAGTGCCTGCAAAGCAGACACTGAAATACAAAGTGGGGCCCTCTTACGGGCAGGGGCCCCCAGGGGCCCCACGACACCCCTCACCGCCATCCTGTTCCGGGCGGTCGGAGCCGCCAGGAACAGGATGGCGGTGAGGGGGTCGGAATCCCCCATGGCGGCGCAGCAAGCTGCGCCGCCATGGGGGATTCCCAGGGCAGCGGAAAACCGGCGGGAGACCGCCGGTTTTCCTGGTCTGACTGCGGCCAAACCGCCGCGGTCAGAATGCCCTGCGGGGCACCGCCAGCCTGTTGGCGGTGCTCCCGCATCCCCGGCCCCTGCGGTCCTTGACCGCCGGGGTCGGAATGACCCCCTATATCCTGCCAATTACCCCACAAATAACACCACTCATTACATATTTGATAACATCATTGATAACATCAATGTAACATTTGCAGTAAACTTTTTCATGTAAAACTGTGCATGGTGCAGGTGCGAGTTATGGTTACATTAGGGCCAAGTAATAGCTACTTGATATAACTCTAAATATAACAGGTGAAATTCTATGGTTTTGTGCGTTTCAAATGTAAGCCTAAGCATAACATTCTTGTAACCTTTGATTTTTTAAGTGACTTTTTATATATAGATATACATATAAGGGGTTATTCTAACTTTGGAGGAGTGTTAATCCGTCCCAAAAGTGACGGATATACCACCAGCCGTATTACGAGTTCCATAGGATATAATGGACTCGTAATACGGCTGGTGGTAAATCCGTCACTTTTCCGTCACTTTTGAGACGGATTAACACCTCCTCCAAAGTTAGAATAACCCCCATAGTTATTTGTTCCACAGCACAAAGATCATCTTGTCCCAGAATCCTTCAGCAGTGGCGGCCGTCTGGGTGAGAAGCCCGATATCACCCATACTCACTTTTCTTTCAGCCAGACAAAAGAGAATTGCAAACCGCGTGTTTGCTATTACATTGCTTTTTAATCCATTAACGGAAACATCATAAAGGCACAATGCAGGGCTATATGAACACCAAATGTGGTCCGGCATAAAGACTCCTTGTTCACAGATGAAAAGAATTCCATCTCCACCAGATATAAATCCTGTTCCGTGTAACAAACATAGACAAAGGGCTAAAGAGTAGTGAATAATGGTCTAATGCATTGGACATTTTGTAGTATGTCAAACATATTGTTGGAAGCTACTGCAATGATCTGGTCAACTGTTCCATTCTATAAAACACTTTATTTAGTGGCAGGATCCAACCAAGTCAAATGATCAAACCTATAAATCACAAATCAATAATAAATCATACAAAAAAATCAAAGTTCATGAATGCCCGATGGAAAGACTAAAAAATACATCAAGCATAATTGAATTACAGGCAATAACGTCAGACATCTTGGGAGTCCTGTTCACCCCCCCAAAGTAGAGATATGATGTAGCCCAGTAATACTGAAACGTTCGGACAAAACATAAACCAGAGCTCCTCAGTAGCATCACATTGCCATATTAAAGGGTGTGTCAGGCACAAGAACAGTGATATTGATCCCAATTCAGTAGTCCAGTCTTGTTTTTAGACTGAACATAAATACAAAGTTAAAGATTCCACTGTTATTCAAACTGCTCCACATTTCAATGATTCAGTACTGTGACTTTTAGAGTCAACATATGCCACTGTCACTTTGCCAATAACTAAATGTACAAAACAATTTTCAGCAGATTCTAGGCTTCCAACCGCAAGACCTGCATGGGAGAAATTTTACAACTATAAAGCCCAAATGGGCAAAAGTATGAAATCATTGAAAAACAGTTTTGTAACTCAAATGCAGATATTGGCAACAATATCCAGTCAAATCCGTAGCAGTTGTAAAGGAAAAAAGGGAAAACAAATACATGATTAAAAACAATATACAAACCTAACAATATGAGAAGAAAGACAGCAGAAATATAGTTGGTACACATCCAATTCATCATTATCACAATCACAATAGATATTCCCCCACCGGCAGCCCATATGGGTATGTAATTCTTCATCAAAAGCAATAATCTACAAAGATACATAGATGATCTATTCATTATCTGGAATGGAACAGAGATAGAATTAATGCAATATTTTGAAAAGATGAATAATAATGAGGTGGGTCTACAATTTACATACAATACGAGCACCAACAATGTTCAATTCTTGGATGTATTAGTATACATAGAAAACAATGTGATTGAGACCACATTATATTGAAAAACAACATCAACAAATAGTATATTGCACGGAGATAATTTTGATCCAAAATCGTTAAAGAGAAGTATCCCACATGGTGAGTTCATTAAAATTAAAATGTAATTGCTCCACAAAACAGGAAATGGAGGTGAAATTTGCTGAGGTTCATCCAGAGTAAATACAAATATAAATATGTTAAATCTGGTGAACAAAAAACAAGGTCCTCAACAAGAATTCAAATATTAAATAATTCAGTGATAAAGAAAAGTAATGAAGAGTCCAACATAAGAATGGTGATGACATATAGTAACGAAAAGCACATAATTCTTAACATTCTCAATAAATATTGGGACATAATAAAGAAAGATCCAGACATTGGAAAACTGCTGAGAGTTAGGCCCATGATAACATACAAGAAGGTACCCTCATTGCAAGATCTCCTGTTAAGGAGTTGTTTTCAAATGAACAAACCACTAAATTGGTTAATGACTCAGGGAAATTGCTTTATATGTTGTGGGAAATGCAAAGCATATCGCATAGGGGTAAACACAAAAGAATATAAAGATGCAAAAGGTAACAAGATGGTGATCAATAAAAGGATTACATGTAATACCACTCATGTAGTCTATATCATTGAGTGCTTTTGTGGACTACGGTATGTGGGCAGTACGATATGTCTCCTAAAGAAACAAATTCTGGAGCATATTAGAGCTGTAAAGAATAAAGACCTGAACTATGCCATGTGAAAACATTTGCTAACACATTATGGAAAGGACTAGACAAATATGAGATTTTTTGGTATTGCAAGTATTGATAAGGATGAAAGAGGGGGAGATCGAGAATTGACACTAAGGCACTTGAAATCACGATTGATTATACAATTAAGAACTAAGATTCCAAAAGGTTTGAATGGAGATGAAGAATTATACAGTCATCTATAAAAGGAACATAAAACTATTCACTACAATCCAATAAGTGATTTGGACATTCTAGTTACCAAGAATACAGTGTTGAGATATAATATGGATTGGAAATATAGTATATGTTGAAATAACAGAGAAAAAAGAGAATATATATACAACTTGGATGTGTAAATGGATAACATGGGACAGTGAACTTAAATTGGTAATATTGCTAATCATACAAATATTGTGATTAATGATAGCATGTGATCCCCTATGTAGAGGC
Organism: Pleurodeles waltl; assembly: GCF_031143425.1. Lineage (NCBI taxonomy): Eukaryota > Metazoa > Chordata > Amphibia > Caudata > Salamandridae > Pleurodeles > Pleurodeles waltl. The sequence goes on from NC_090438.1 coordinate 717,695,381, forward strand.
AATATAGAAGAAGTTAGAAAGAAATCAAAAGGAGAGTATGACTGCATCAGGGTGACTACAACATAAGAGAAACATGGTTGTAGATCAATTAGCATAATAACATGCTTGAAAGATTGGTTATGCAGGCGCTGTATTTGGGGTAAAAATGAAATGTCGATCTAATGAGTAGTTCTTTATATAATCTCTGTTTATACTATCTTACAACGGATTATATAACAATTTTTGCACCAATTTCTAAGAAACACATATACTGCTCTTGTATGGACTATGCAAACTAAATCATTTGATTGAATTAGTTATTTTTAATTTTTTTACTACTTATCCTATAATGAACTATTATGGCTGTGTCTGAGAAAGTATAAATGTGAGACATGGAAAATGAACTCACGAGCTGTGAGCAAGACCTGTTGGTTGAAACGCGTCAGTGGTGGTTTTGGTATTGTACATAATTACAATAAAATTAATAACTCTTCTGGAGTGCAACGGATTTACAATTGTTTGCAATTGCTTAGTTTTGCAAATTAACAAGGTCCGTCCCTTTCCTATGCACCAGCCTTCAGAAGTGCCGCAATTAGGACCGCTTTGTTGGATGATATAAATATATATATATTCATACATATATATATATATATTTGATAGAGAGCATTGATATAAAAGACAGTCTTGAGAAAATCACGAATAGCCAAATTGAATTTCTTTCAGTGTAAAGGAGGTTAAAGAATATAGGGCCTCATTCCGACCCTGGCGGTCAAGGACCACCAGGGCCGGGGACGGAGGAAGCACCGCCAACAGGCTGGCGGTGCTTCAGGGGCAATTCTGACCGCGGCGGTAAAGCCGCGGTCAGAAAAGGGAAACCGGCGGTTTCCCGCCGGTTTTCCCCTGCCCCAGGGAATCCTCCACGGCGGCGCTGCAAACAGCGCCGCCATGGGGATTCCGACCCCCTTCCCGCCAGCCTGTTCCTGGCGGTTTACACCGCCAGGAAGAGGCTGGCGGGAACGGGTGTCTGGGGGCCCCTGCAGTGCCCATGCCATTGGCATGGGCACTGCAGGGGCCCCCTAACAGGGCCCCATTAAGATTTTCAGTGTCTGCAAAGCAGACACTGAAAATCGCGACGGGTGCCACTGCACCCGTCGCACACCAGCAACTCCGCCGGCTCCATTCGGAGCCGGCTTCATCGTTGCTGGGGCTTTCCCGCTGTGCGGGCGGGCGGCCTTTTGGCAGTCACCCGCCTGCCCAGCGGGAAAGTCAAAATGACCGCCGTGGTCATTTGACCGCGGGTACCGTCTTTTGGCGGTCTCCGCCCAGCGGGCGGCGCCCGCCGGGGTCGGAATGACCCCCATAATTCTGATGCAGATGTTGATGAAAAATCCATTTGTTAAGTCTAATGATGCTTTATATTTGTGAGTGTTAACTGTATCATTTGCCCTGGTCTATGTGCATTTTGTATGCAAGGTGAGTTCAAATTGTGATAATATAATATAATTCTCCAAGACTATGGTGGTCATTACAACCCTGGCGGTTGGTGTTAAAGCAGTGGTAAAACCGCCAACAGGCCAGCGGTAAAAAAAATGGAATTACAACTGTGGCGGAAACCGCCAACATAGACATCCACTTTAACACTCCGACCGCCACGGCTTTACAAACAAACACCGCAGCGGTCACCGCCAACAGACAGGCGGAGGACAATGTACCGCCCACAGAATTACAACATTCCCCGCAAACAAAAACATGGCAGAAACAGGACTTGGAAGGGAAAACGCTCACCTCTACACACCCCAAGAGGAACCAGGACGCCATGGAACTGGAACTCCAGATACTGCCAGCCTCTACGAGGAACACGAACGCCAGCGGCGAAGACCACGGTGAGTAGTGCACCTACGACACAGGGGAGGGGGGAGGGAAAAAACAGTGACACACACACGCAACTCACAAAACCCCCACCCCCACCCTCACCCATGACAACACACACACTAATACAGCATGATACATTGCAGTTACACCCCCCAACCCGCCCTGGAAAAATGCAAGGACAAAAGGAAATTAGTTGAATAATTGTTATATATTCAATGACATTAATCAAAAATATTTACATATATATACATTTACACTATAAACAATTATATACACCAAGAACACAAGTCCAAGGGATTCCACCATCATAGTCCGTGGACCACTGGGCCCAAAAGGCATGGGCGAGGCCCACACTCAATACCCGAACAAGACGGAGAGAACACTGCTGGGGCATCAGTTAGAAATACAACAGGCACATCAGGGGGAAGGGAAGGGGGGGGGCACCTCAGCCAGATGAGTGGACGACGCCAGATCCACGAGGGGGCTCCATGCCCACTGTGCAATCCTGGGAATGCAAAGCCACAGTCTCTCAAGTCTCTACAGTGGGTGGGTTGCCCACTGTTCAATCCTGGGGAGTGCAAAGCCACAGTCTCTTAAGTGGATAACAGTCTCCACTGGTTCAGGAGGGGGCTTGGTGCCCAGAGTGCTTCATCCTGCCAAGGACAGAGGTAGTGGATGTAACTCTCCACTGGTTCTGGAGGGGACTGGTGCCCAGAGTGCTTCATCCTGCCAAGGACAGAGGTAGTGGATGTAACTCTCCACTGATTCTGGAGGGGGCTTGGTGCCCAGAGTGCTTCATCCTGCCCGTGGCGGCCTCAGTAGCGTTCACTGTCCTGCGGTGGTGCTGGCGGTCTTGTCCTGGGCAGCGGGGCTGCTGGTGGCGGTCTTGTCCTGGGCAGCGGGGCTGCTGGTGGCGGTCTTGTCCTGGGCAGCGGGGCTGCTGGCGGTCTTGTCCTGGGCAGCGGGGCTGCTGGTGGCGGTCTTGTCCTGGGCAGCAGGGCTGCTGGTGGCGGTCTTGTCCTGGGCAGCGGGGCTGCTATTGGCGGTCTTGCCCTGGACAGCGGGGCTGGTGGCGGTCTTGTCCGCTGTGCTGATCTTCCCAGACCTGCCGGTTTTACCTTGGATGGTGTCGCAGCTATCTCCACACTCCCAACTGTACCCCTGGGAGCGGCTTTGGTGGCTGATTTATTTCCCCTCTCCCGCCGGGCACTGGCCAACCTTTTATGCTTTACAGGTGGGAGACTGTCCGTTCTCTGGCTACTTGCCACACTGGCTGCCCTGCTGCCTGGTGCACTCCAGAATCCGGTGACTACTGGCACCACTGGTCTCGCCAATGTTGTGGCTGAGGTGCTAGGTTGGGACCTGGAGAGTCGGGCCCTAGGAGACTGAAGGGGTGGGGGAGGTGAGGGAAAGAGGTCAAGGTTGGCCAGGAAAAGTTTCTTAGGAACACTGGGATGGGTAGCTGGAGGGGGGATGGGAGTGGAGGAAGAGGTAGTGGTTGTAGGAGGTGTACGTTTGCTGAATTTGGGTGAAGGTGCATGGGCTGGAGGCTGATGTGAGGTGGATGGCTGTAGGGTGGGTGTGTGGCTGTGTTTGTGTGCCTTGGGAGGTGGCCTCACAGACACACTGGGAGAGGACACAGGGGACGTGTGAATGGTAGTGGGGGTGGTGACTGCACGTGAGCGGGGTGTGGTGGTGGGTGTGCTGGTGATGGACGTAGTGGCTGAGGATGTAGTGCATGCTGATGTGAGTGGCGACGAGACAGGGAGGGAGAAGGGAGACGAGGAGGCAGTAGATGTTGGTGTGTCTGCATGTGTGTGATGCTTGCGTGAGTGCCTGTGGGATGTATGGTGCTTATGTTTGCCAGAGCTTCCCTTGTGTATTGAGGTGTGTGCATGCTGGTCTGATGGTGTGCTTGGGATAGGCTGAGGTACAGGGGTGTGGGTCTGGGTGGAGGAAGTTGGAGGGGGGAGGCTAGAGACAGGGACAATGACTGCCATCAGTGCTGAGGCCAGAATCTGAAAATCTCACTGAAGGGCTGCCTGATCAGAGTGAATGCCCTCCAGGTATGCATTGGTTTGTTGCAACTGCCTCTCTACACCCTGGATGGCATTCAAAATGGTAGACTGCCCAACAGTGTGGGACCCGAGGAGGTCAATGGCCTCCTCACTGAGGGCAGCAGGGGTGACTGGGGCAGGGGCTGAGGTGCCTGGGGCGAAGGTGATGCCCACCCTCCTGGGTGAGCAGGCACAGGGCAAACGCTGAGGGGTTGCTGGGAGGGCGGTGCTGGTAGGGGGGGTGGCGGCTGTACCTGTAGATGTGGGGGGCACAGATGGGCCCGCCACCGCAAGGGAGCTCCCATCAGAGGAGGAGTCCGTATTGCTGGTGTTAGCTCCTGTCCCCGCCGTGGAGCTCCCCTCGCCCTCCGTCCCACTGGTGAATTCAGACTCCGTAGTGTCGCCCTCCAGGGCCATGTGGGATGTAGCTCCCTCCTGCTCCGTGCCACTGCTCCTCCGCCTGATGATGCTAATGCAGACAAGAACAGGGAGACCACAAAAAGGGGGGGGGGAGACAGAAGAAAGACATGTTGAGTGCATGCAATACCACTACCGTTGGCGGACACGACAGACACAGAAGCCCCCTGCACTACGCCGCGCACTTGGACTCCACTATTCAATCTCAGGGACATGGGTTACAAGGCTATGCCCGATTTCTGCACACATGGATGTCACAGGAGCCTGACTAGGTGTAGTTGGCACTGTACACAGGTGGGGTGGGGTGCCACAGGGCCTGCCTCAAGAAGGGTCCTTGCCTACTAAACTCGCCCTGGCCCAGGGGAACCCACAGCCCACCTCCCCCACCCAGACACCTACAATGCGCGCTGAATCAGCAGAATGAGAGTGTACTCACCCCCTTGTGTCTGCTGTGATGCCCTCAAGGGCCCATCCAACTCCGGGTATGCCACCGCCAGGATCCTGAACATCAGGGGGGTCATGGTGCGACGGGCACCCCTCCCATGTTGGGAGGCCATCTCCAGCTGGGCCTCCGCCGTCTTCTTGCTCCAGCGGCGAATGTCCTCCCATCTTTTCTGGCAGTGGGTGCTCCGTCTGTGGTAGACCCCAGGGTCCGGAGTTCCTTGGCGATGGCACGCCAAATGTCCTTCTTCTGGTGGGCGCTGACCTACAGGAATAATACAGGGGAAAAAGAGAAGTAATTACCATCTGCACCGTCACAGTCGTTGGCCCTCATCCCTACCCTTGCCAAGACGCACATGCACTCATCGTCGTTTCATGCACGCCTCATTCTCACCCCCACTATCTTTCATCCACCCCACTCCACACAGGCATTGCCCATACAGCATGCTCACAGTGTACTTAACTGTTTGTCTGGAGGACCGTAGAGTAGCGTGGACTGGGGGAGGACCCCATCCACGAGTTTCTCCAACTCCTCCGTGCTGAAGGCAGGGACCCTTTCCCCAGGCACACTAGCCATTGTCTCTTCCAGACTGAGGTCACAGCAGCACTTGCAGCGTAGGTCCTCTCCTGTCGAAGATCAGGTATCAAGTGATTGAACAGATAGAAAATGGCGGTCACGTCCGCGGCGGTGCGTACTGTCACCGCCGGCATACATCGTCATTGGCTCCTGAGACCCATAGGGTCCAATGTTAACCAATGCAGGATTGCACCACGGTCTTCGACCGCCTTCCGCAACGGTGTACAACGCCAGCGCATTTACCTCATATCCCCCTGTCCTACTTTACAGGTCAGGCAGCCGCCATTTCAGGGGCCCACATGGCATTATTTTGGACTGCGTCACACATATCTAGGCCTTGCCTAAACAGTCACACAGGCATATTTCGATTTGCTAATATTTTCAGAGTAAGCTGTGTTTAAGTACCTCAGAGTTGGTTGACTCTCTACTCGCTGTTCTCCTCCATAGGCACCGTCCGCTGGGGCATGTGAGGAGATGGCGGCATCCTCCGGTGTACAGACCGCTGGTGGACCTGTCGACAATGGAGGAGCGACATGTGATCATCACCTACGGGCTTGATCGTGCCACAATCCAGGAACTGTGTGCCCAGTTGGAGCCAGACCTGATGTCAGCTATCCTCCATCCCACAGGAATCCCCCCTCAAGTGCAGGTGCTGTCAGTACTCCATTTCGTAGCAAGTGGGTCTTTTCAAACAACAGTGGCCATAGCATCAGGAATGTCCCAGCCTATGTTTTCCAACGTGTTGTCCAAAGTGTTGTCTGCCCTGCTGAAACACATGCGGAGCTACATCGCTTTCCCACAGGTGGAGAATTTGCCTACAGTGAAAGGTGATTTCTATGCCCTGGGACATATCCCCAACATCATAGGTGCCATTGATGGGACACATGTGGCCTTGGTACCCCCCGCAGGAGTGAACAGGTGTACAGAAATCGAAGAGTTACTGTTCCATGAATATGCAGATGGTGTGTTTGGCTGACCAGTACATCTCCCATGTTAATGCAAAATTCCCTAGCTCAGTGCATGACGCTTACATCCTGCGGACTAGCAGCATCCCTTATGTGATGGGACAACTCCAGAGGCATCGGGTGTGGCTATTAGGTGAGGACATGGACCCAATACAGTGGGAATAGTTGTCTGGGTCTGTGGATGTCCCTATGAGTTAGTGTGTGACTAACAGTTGTCCCTCGCCATTTGCAGGTGACTCTGGTTACCCCAACCTGTCATGGCCACTGACCCCAGTGGGGAATCCCAGGACAAGGGCAGAGGAACGCTACAATGAGGCCCATGGGTGAACTAGGAGGATTATAGAGCGGCCTCCTGAAGGCCAGGTTCCGGTGCCTCCATATGACAGGTGGTTCCCTATTCTACTCACCAAAGAAGGTATGCCAGATCATCGTGGCCTGCTGTATGCTTCACAACTTGGCTTTGCGACAACAGGTGCCTTTTCTGCAGGACGATGGTCCAGATGGAGGTGTTGTGGCAGCTGTGGAGCCTGTGGACAGTGAAGACGAGGAAGAAGAAGAGGACATCGACAACAGGAACACCGTGATCCTGCAATACTTCCAGTGAGACACAGGTAAGAAGACAACACTGCCTGCTACATCTGATTTTCATCTACTACCTCTCTACTGTCTGTCATTTTCACCCATTATATGGTCACTGAGTTGTCACTTTCCCTTACGATTTCACAGATGTGGGTCCCACTGTGTGACATCTGCTTTGTTTCCTCATGGACTAGAGCTGTGTGACATAGGAATGTTGACATTACATTTGAAAGAGCATTTTGCCACTGTAATTGCTAATACACTATTTCAAAATCACAGAAGACTCCTGATTGTTTTGTGCTTTAAGGGTGTTTATTTAAGTGCTCAATATTGGAGGGGGTTGTAAAATGGTGAGGGGTGATGGTGGAGGAATGTCCATGGCAGAGTCCAGTCTATTAGTCTCACAGGTGCATTGTCCAAAGGGGCATAGGAAGTGGAGCTGGGGCAGTTTAAGGATGGACAGGGTGACAAGGTGGGACAAAAGGATGACAATCAGGGTGGTCTCATTTCTTGGCCGGGGTCTTGGCATCGTTCTCTGTCTTTGTCCTGGATCTCAGGGACCGTTTGCAGGATGGTTCTCCCTCTGCAGGGGGTGGGGTGCCGGTGTGGTGGTCCTGTGGGGGTGCCTCCTGTCCACTAGCGCCGGCGGAGGTGGTGGGCAGTTCATCGTCCAGGCTAGTGTCAGGGGCCCCTGAACCGTGTGCCTACTGCCACTGCCCCCAGGTCCCTGGTGTTGTTGGGGTGGTGGGTTAGCCTGGGTTCCCTGTAGTGGTGGACCCACTGCTGCTTGACGTGTCCTGGGGACAGAGGTATGGGCCCGCTAGGTGGGTGCTGTGCTGGTGTTTCCAGAGGGAGGAAGCTCTGTAGTGGCTTGTACCAGTGTGAGGGGAACCGACTGTCCCGAGGTCCCAGATGGGCCGGGCTGGTCATCTAGATCCAGTTGGACAGAGCTGCTGTCATCACTGTGGGCCTCTTCTGTGGGTGGAGTGGACATATCTGGACCCTCCTGTCCGGTGACGTTGGGTAGGGGTCCTGTAGTGGTGTAAAAGCATGATTATTGCATCTGTGTGTGCCATGGTGTGCAATGGGAGGGTGACCGTGTACCCCAGTGCTTGAATTCCTGTGTAGGACCTTGTGTGATGATGGGTTAGGGGGATGTATGGGTATGTGCAGTGGCCATGCTTTGGTGATGGGTTTCCATGCTTTGGTGTTGCATGCAGAGCTCGGGTTTGGGATGTGTGGTTTGTGATATTGGGACATGTGTGAGGAGTTGGAGTGATTGGGGTGAGGGCGAGGGTGGGGGTATGTGATGGCATGCAGGTTGGGCGGGAGATGAAGTAGTAAAGATTTGACTTACCAGAGTCCATTCCTCCAGCTACTCCTGCGAGGCCCTCAGGATGCAGTATAGCCTAGACCTGCTCCTCCCATGTTGTTAGTTGTGGGGGAGGAGGTGGGGGTCCGCAGCCAGTCCTCTGAACTGCGATGTGGTGTCTTGAGACCACAGAACGTACCTTCCCCCGTAGGTCATTCCACCTTTTCCTGATGTCATCCCTAGTTCTTGGGTGCTGTCCCACTGCGTTGACCCTGTCCAAAAATTCTTCGCCATAGCTCCATCTTCCTAGCTATAGAGGTGTGCTGCACCTGTGATCCGAATAGCTGTGGCTCTACCCGGATGATTTCCTCCACCATGACCCTGAGCTCCTCCTCAGAGAACCTGGGGTGTCATTGCGGTGCCATGGGGTGGTGTGGGTGATGTGTGGGGTAGTGTGTGTTGTGATGTGTGGGGTGATATTTAGAGGTGTGTTGTGTGAGGTGCGTGGATGTTATGTGAGTGATGGTGTTGAGTGCCTGTGGATGCTCTTTTTTAGAAGGTGGTGTCTCTGTGTGTGTTTCTTTCTCAATTTTTGTCGTGGGGGTTTGTGGGTGATGTGGGTTTGTGTTTTTTATTTTATTGGATGTGTGGGAATGGTGTGTGTATGTGTATCAGGTGTGTGTATTTCGAATTGTCCAATGTGGTAGTGTTTTGTAAATGTGTGTGTATTTTGAGCGCGGCGGAATGTACTGCCAATGGAATACCACGGTTGAAAGACCGCCGCGTGGATTCGTGGGTCATGATAGTGTGGGCGTATTCCTGTTGGCGTGACGGTGGAGGTTTTGTTATCACCAGTTTATCACTGACCTTTGGTGTGGCGGACTTGTGTGGGTGTCTAGATTTTGGCGGATTCCGGGCTTTGTGTCATAATGACCGTGGCGGAATTCCGCTGCCGCGGCGGTGTGTTGGCGGTCTTCTGCACGGCGGTAAGCGGCTTTTACCGCAAATGTTGTAATGACCCCCTATATGATTTAACAATTAGGTAAAAAGGAATCAAATCAAATCATTAACATTTATAAAGCGCGCTACTCACCCGTGCGGGTCTCAAGGCGCTAGGGGAAAAAGGGGGGTTATCGCTGCTCAAACAGCCAGAGTCTCCGGAAAGCGGAGTGGTCCTGGGTGGTCCTGAGGCTGGTGGGGAGGGAGTTCCAGGTCTTGGCCGCCAGGAAGGAGAAAGATCTCCCACCCGCCGTGGAGCGGTGGATGCGAGGGACAGCAGCGAGTGCGAGGCCAGAGGAGCGGAGGAGGCGGGTGGGGACGTAGAAGCTGAGGCGTCTGTTGAGGTATTCCGGTCCCTTGTCGTGGAGGGCTTTGTGTGCGTGGGTGAGAAGTCGGAAGGTGATCCTTTTGCTGACTGGGAGCCAATGCAGGTGTCTCAGGTGTGCGGAGATGTGGCTGCTGCGGGGTACGTCGAGGATGAGGCGGGCCGAGGCGTTTTGAATGCGTTGCAGGCGATTTTGGAGTTTGGCTGTGGTCCCGGCGTAGAGGGTGTTGCCGTAGTCCAGGCGGCTCGTGACGAGGGCGTGGGTCACGGTTTTTCTGGTGTCGGCGGGGATCCAGCGGAAGATCTTGCGGAGCATGCGGAGGGTGAGGAAGCAGGCGGAGGACACGGCGTTGACTTGCTTGGTCATGGTGAGAAGAGGGTCCAAGATGAAGCCGAGGTTGCGGGCGTGGTCTGTGGGGGTCGGTGCGGTGCCGAGGGCCGTGGGCCACCAGGCGTCGTCCCAGGCGGACGGGGTGTTGCCGAGGATGAGGACTTCCGTTTTTTCAGAGTTCAGCTTTAGGCGGCTGAGCCTCATCCAATCTGCGACGTCCTTCATACCCTCTTGTAGGTTGGTCTTGGCGCTGGCGGGGTCCTTGGTGAGGGAGATTATAAGTTGGGTGTCGTCGGCGTAGGAGGTGATGATGATGTCGTGCTTGCGTACGATGTTGGCGAGGGGGCTCATGTAGACATTGAAGAGTGTTGGGCTGAGCGATGAGCCTTGAGGTACGCCGCAGATGATCTCGGTGGGTTCTGAGCGAAACGGAGGGAGGTAAACTCTTTGGGAACGGTTGCGAGGAAGGAGGCGATCCAGTCCAGGGCCTGGCCTTGGATCCCGGTGGAGCGGAGGCGGGTGATTAGGGTGCAGTGACAGACGGTGTCAAAGGCAGCCGAGAGGTCGAGAAGAATGAGGGCGACTGTTTCACCGTTGTCCATCAGGGTTCTGATGTCGTCTGTGACTGAGATGAGGGCGGTTTCAGTGCTGTGGTTGGTTCGGAATCCGGTTTGTGAGGGGTCGAGCAGGTTGTTGTCTTCCAGGAAGGTGGTCAGCTGTTTGTTGACGGTCTTCTCTATTACTTTGGCTGGGAAAGGCAGAAGAGAGATGGGGCGGAAGTTTTTCAGGTCGCTCGGGTCAGCGGTAGGTTTCTTTAGTAGGGCGTTGACTTCGGCGTGTTTCCAGCATTTGGGGAAGGTAGCAGAAGAAAAAGAAGAGTTGATGACCGTCTGGAGGTGCGGGGCGATGATGTCGTCGGCTTTGTTAAAGATGAAGTGCGGGCAGGGGTCCGAAGGGGCGCCGGAGTGAATAGAGTTCATGATGGATTTGGTTTCTTCCGTGTTGATGTGGGTCCAGTTGTTGAGGGTGATGGCCGGGGATGCGGGTTCGGTGGTGTTTGGTTGGGTCTGGTGTCCGAAGCTGTCGTGGAGGTCGCTGATTTTGCGATGGAAGAAAGTGGCGAGGGATTTGCACAAATCCTGTGAGGGCGTGACGGCGTTGGCGTTGGCGCTGGGGTTGGAGAACTCCTTGACGATGCTGAAGAGTTCTCTGCTGTTGTGGCTGTTTTTGTCCAGTCTGTCGGTGAAAAAGTTCCTTTTGGCAGCGCGGATCAGGTGGTGGTGTTCGCGGGTAGCGTTCTTGAGGGCGGTCATGTTGTCAGCGGTGTGGTCCTTGCGCCAGGCTTTCTCAAGGGCGCGACAAGTTTTCTTAGATTCTTTGAGGGTGTCAGAGAACCAGAGAGGTTTTTTGGTGTTGGTCTGTCGATGCGTGCGTTTGAGGGGAGCAAGGTTGTCTGCGCAGTTGGAGATCCAGTTTGTGAGGTTGAGGGCTGCGTCGTTGGGGTCGGTGGTGAGGGTGGGTTGGTTGGCGGCGAGTGCGGAGAGGAGTTGCTCTTCAGGGATCTTGTTCCACTGTCGACGAGGGATGGGTTGAGTGCGGAGGTGGCGGGTCTCGCGTCGGAATGTGAAGTGGACGCAGCTGTGGTCGGTCCAGTGTAGGGCGGAGGTGTGGCTGAAGAAGACGTGTTTGCTGGCGGAGAGGATAGGGTCGAGCGTGTGTCCGGCGATGTGGGTGGCGGTGTTCACCAGTTGTTTGAGGCCGAGGTTGGTGAGGTTGTCGAGCAGGGTGGTGGTGTTGGGGTCGTTGTTTTGTTCCAGATGGAAGTTGAGGTCGCCTAGGAGGATGTAGTCCGGTGATGCGAGGGCGTGCGGGGAGAGGAAGTCGGCGATGGCGTCGCTGAAAGGGGCGCGTGGTCCGGGAGGACGGTAGACGAGAGATCCTCTAAGGGTGGTCCTCGGGTCGGTGCGAATCTGAAAATGCAGGTGTTCAGCGGCGAGAGGGGTGTCTTCGGTGGAGGTGGTGACGCTTGGTGGAGTCTTTGAAGACGATGGCGATACCTCCTCCTGCTTGGTTGGTGCGGTCTTTCCTGGAGATCTTGTAGCCTTCGGGGATGGCGGTGGCGATGTCTGGAGCAGAGGAGGCGTTCATCCAGGTCTCCGTGATGAAGGCGACGTCCGGTGCTGTGGAGTCCAGGAGGTCCCAGAGTTCAACGGCGTGTTTGTGGACGGAGCGAGCGTTGACTAGGATGCACTTGAGGTGGTTGATGGCGCGTGGGCTTGTGATCGTGGTAGTTGCGTGGTGGAAGATGCGTTTGCAGGAGTTGCAGGCGAAGGGTCCATGGGTGCGTTTGGGGTGAGCTTGGAAGCAGGAGTTGGAGCGTCCTGGGTTGAGGAGTGCTCATTGTTGAAGTATTTCCCTGTGGTATTGCACCTGTATTCATTACTGCCTAATTTTTTTATAGTGTAGAAACCAGTTGTAATTCCCATTTTGTACCACACCAGTCTTTAAGTGAGGAAAATGCTGTTGTTATAACTTCTTCCTATAATGGATCCACAATTATAATGTGAAGGGCAATCTTTATTTTCTAATATAATTTCACAAGAATCAAGTAATTGTGCCTAAAAATGTATTTGAGATTACTTGTTCCATGTGTCCTTTAGTTTCTATTTGTACTGTTTGTATTAAATTAGGTTCATTTAAACACCAACCTGGCATTTCTGTTTGTACTTTATTGCTAGTCCCTACCATGATCAGAAAGGTTTTGAATTTCTGATGGCCTGTAGTCATTTCCACTGCACCCTCCAGTATGACCATCAGGCATGTTGCATTCTGCACTTTTTGTGAGGCATCCTGTTTACTTGCTGCAACTACTTCTTTCTTCTTAAGGGGTCCTGACTCTCCGCTGTCTCCTCTTCCCTGGATATAGGCTGGTCCTGTATCAAGTCTCGGGAAAGAGCAGGCACTGGACTCCACTTCCATGATCCAAGGTCCATTATTATAAGAATAGCACTCAGAAAAGGTCCTGCCATGTGCATCAACCTATGTATGTGTCCATGTCTGTCTGTCTGTGTTCCACTAATAGAGTAAAAAAGTCAGTTTTCTCTTCTGTTACTGCAATCTGGTGTGAGAATGTTGGTCTAATTTTTCAGATCACTCTGTTGATGCCTTGTGTCAGTATTTGTAGTTTGGCAGTTAGAATTCAATTCATGATAGAAGTTGTCATGCTTGTATGATGATGCCCACCTATGTTGTGAGATGACAAAGTGTTATAGTCAGTAAACTGAGCTGTGTCATTCTGTGTGTCTTATTGATCCATAAGCACTAAAACATTGTTGTATGTTGAGGGTCTACCCTGAGGATCTGTCATCTGTTAGTTTGTACAACTGGCACAGCTCCATTTTTGTCCTTTTACTGATGTTTTGACAATTTCACCTTTGTTAGTCCATCTTATTCCTTTTCTTAAATGTGCAAGCAATGTCTAAGGTTGATCTGCATTCTGTACTTTATTTGTTGTCACTGAATTCAGTCCCTGGTGGTGATGTCATCTGTGAAGGGTGCAATTTGTTTCTATAAACTTTGTTATTTTGGCCCAGATATTGAATATACTTGTGTGTGCGAGGAGGTGGGAGAGAATGACAATTTACTCAGTGAAGCCATTAATTAAAGTTGTAGTGTTATCAATTTTGGCATTGATGTGTTTTCTGTTAGACTTAAGATCAATGATTTTTCATTCTATCTGATCGTTTTGCAACACTTTAAGAGCTATTAATTTCTTGCTCGTATTTAACCCATCAATGTTTAGTTTTTTTTATGGAGTTTTTGTGGCATCACATTATACAGCTTCAACTGTCACAGATAGCATTAAATACAATACTACATAGAGCTAACTTTGGGTCAGCCCCTAGCTTTTGATTGGATGACCATTTTGTCTATCTGAGTTAACTCTTTTTTATTGGATAGCTTTTCTCCCTGTACTTGTGTTTGTCCCATCACTGCACTGCAATTTCTTTTACCTAACTTTTAAATGGAGTTGAATTCCCCACTTTCAAGCTCATTTAGCAATTCAAGAAAATGCATAACCTGCTTCCTTCAGTGATTCTATGAAGCCATAGTAAAAGTGAAGAGCTTATGATTTGTCCCTCACTCCGGCAAGCTCTCCTACTCAATCTCTCTCCTTCCACTTATACATCGGTGCCAAGTACTGTGATAGTGGCAAAGCTATGACAAGAGCTTACCAGAGTTTAAATGTGTTCAGTGGAAGATAGAGAGCTCCTGGCTAGTGGTGGGTAAAATTTGCATATTTTTATTTTATGTAATTATGCAAAACTAGGGGAAAACTATGTGAAATATGAGTAATTACACTTAATGGAAATCAGTGATTTAGCACTTTATTTTAGCATGAAATCCCTCCTCATTTAAATTTTTTGCCTAAGGATGAATTTTACTGGAAAGCAATTGAGTGAAAAATGCAAATGGCTTAAGCAATGGCCACTTGCATTCTGGCTGTTCACATTATTCCCAAATGTTCAAAGCAAAATTATACTGTGAATGGTATGTAATTATACAACATGGCCTAATGGAATAATTTTGGACATTTTGCATAATAAGTGTTTTAGAAATTGGTCTCTGTTTGGCAGAGGTGTGCACCCTGTCCAAGTGAGACAGGTGTGTATGCAGCCTTTTTTAGGAAGACAGGCACAGCATGTTCAGATATAAGTGTCAGCTCCTCCCTCTCAACCTGCCCAGGATGTTGATGACCTATCAGTCACTCCTAAGCTCCCTTACTGTGTGGCTGTCTGGAGGGAATGCACAGCGCTCAGCTGCCACCCACCCCAGACATGCATTCAGAAGCGGCAGAAGGCATAAAATGGCCAAGGTGAAAAAATGCCACCTTTCTAAAAGTAGCATTTTCAGAATTACAATTTAGAATTCACCTTCACCATAGGTTGGGAGTTTAAATTGTGATTCCAGAGACACCAACCTTGAGGGTCCTATCTCTTCCCAGTTGGAAATTATACTTATAAAATATAATACAGTCATCCTAAAGTTAGCCCATGGGAGAGACAGGCCTTGCAGTAGTGAAAAACAAGGTTAGGAGTTTTTCACTAACTGAGCATGTAAAACTGAAAGTACATGTCAACCCTTTTAAATACACTCCACCCTGCCCTTGGGGCTGTCCAGGGACTACTTTGGGGTGAAATGATATATATTAAATATGAAGGAGTGGGCCTGGCAAGAGGCTTGACTTGCCAGGTCGACATGGCAGTTTAACACTGCACACACAGGCTCTGTAATGGCAGGCCTGAGACATGTTTAAAGGGGCTACTGAAGTGTGTGGCACAATCAGTCCTGCAAGCCCAGTAGGACACTCTCAGGACGAATATTGGTGGACACCATGGTCAGAATGCTGTTAGTCATCACTGTGCTCGCGTTTACCTGGAGGCTTGTTCTGGGAGCCAAATAGAATGCTAAGATTGAAGGATAGTGGCAGGGCTGCAGGTCAAACGTTTCATAGATGCATGGAAAATCCTTATAATCTGTCCTTTCCAAAATGGCTTTCTGTCAATAGAAAACAATGGGCATGGTGTACTAAACATTTTTACAGTTGGGATTCAGCATTTGCAGCCATTAACATGCTAATTTCTCATTTACCTATCCCATTTTATGAGTCAGAAAGTTTTTCTGACCCCTAAAATGTGTTCTGAATGGATACCAATTCAATATCTGGAAGGGTTATGTTGTAGACATCCTGAATCAGTAACTAACTTATTATTTTTTTGCGACTGAAACCTAGTGGCAAAACATTGGTAATTTTTCCGAACACCTCAAAGGAGGTGGCATTTCATTTGCAAAAGGAAAGAGGACCACTTCATACTCCTTTCCCTTTGTGAATGTAACAAAAAGTTTGCTTAAGAGGAGGTAATCCACAGAATGACAAACTCCTCTTTATACAGAAAACTAAGCTAACTATAACTCACGCCCTCGCCATGCACAGTTTTACCACAAAAACTTTACTGCAAGTATTACATTGATATTATCAATAATATTATGAAAGATGGCATGATTGCCATAATTTGTGGGGTAATTAGCAGTGCATACCGAGGGCCTGAGTTATGGTTACCTTCGGGCACGAGTTATAGTGACCTGAGGTAACTCTAACTATAACTGGTGAATTTCTATGGTTTGGGACGTTTAAAATGTGAGCCTAATTATAACGTCTGTGTAACATTTGTTTTTGTAAGTCAATTTCTATGTTTTTTATTTATTCTGTTTCTAATTATAACATCCCTGTAACCTTTGTTTTTTTCAGTGAATGCCTATGTTTTTTTTTTAAAGTATAGTAATTTTAATTTCTATATGTTAATTCGACCTCCTAGGCCAACCACCTTGAGGCCAACACCCTATAAGCACCCAATCGTGCACGTCCTTCACCAATGAGCAGGGGAGGTTGTCCTCTAGACCTGGCCTACAGCCAGCCCCTGTGGCCAACACCCCCTAACCACCCAAGCCCATTCTGTGCACAGCCCTTTTGCTGTGTGCAGTGGGAGTTAGCCACAGCTTCTCTGTGCATGAGAATAGGTGTGAGATGATTTATCTGGAGGTAAAAGAGGACGTCAGATTGTCTGTCTGGGTGTGAGAGTGTGAATATGAGTGTTTTAGTTGTTACATCAGTATATGCATGGGTCTGTGAGTGGGTTCATGAGGGTGTCACTGGGTGTGTGAGGGGGAGAAATTGATTGAAAAAGAAAGAAAGTGAGAGAGGAAGAGAGAGGTTTTTAGGCTTTATTACCTCACCTACTTAGAATGAGATATTTTTGTTGGATGTATCAAAAAATGCATTTGATATGTTTTTTATAAGTATAATCAGATTTTTCATTTAAAACCCCAGTAACTCAGTGTGAAAGTCCTCAACTGTCAAAATGAGCTAGCGGAGTTTTATGTGTTCCTTTTTTTTTTTTTTTCCTTTATGGGCTGTGTGGGAGCACGAGGGAGCACTGAAGGGCTCCCCCACAGTCCTTACTTTCTTATTTATTTATTTATTTTATATTTTGTTTTATTAAAAAGCCCTTTACGGGCAATGTGGGACTGCGATGAAGCTCTCAAAGGCTTCCCCGCTATTTTCTTTCTTTCTTTTTTTGTTTGATTTTCTTTTGTTATTAAAAATCCCTTAAGGGCTACCTGGCACTGCGGGGGAAGCCTAAAGACTTCCCCCACAGTGCCTATGCTTCAGCAAGCAGGGAGCTATTTTGACAGCCAAGTCACAGCAAACAGCAATGTCCTGGGGGTTGGCACCTATGGGACATAGAAGGGGCCGGCCCTATGGTGGCGGTCCCCAGAGCCAACAGTGGTGCCACAAGGGGGCTTGTGCGGCCCCCTTCCAATGTGAACCTAGCTCTGAGGTGGTGGTCCCTGGGGTGTGGGTCCCATAGGGACCCTCTTTCTTTTTGTAAACATTTGCCCTGGAGGGTGGTGGTCACTGGGACATGCAGCTGCCCCGGTCTAAATATAATGTTGCTCCGGGGGTGGTGATCCCTAGGGCAGTGGGGGGGCACAGTGCCACAGCTCCAAATAAAGTGTAGTCCCAGTGGTGGTGGTTCCCGGATTGTGGGAGGGCCACAGGGCCCTCTGTGTTAAGTGCAAGATTGCCATGGAGAGGTGGCGGTCCCCCGGGCAGCAATAAGAGGCCAGGGGGTCTCCTTGCATACTAAAAGAGTCCTGGAGAGGTGGCAGTACCCAGGGCAGCGGCAGAGCCATAGGCCCCCTACATACAAAAGAAATAAGCCCAGGGAGGTGGGGGTCCCTGGGGCATCAGGAGGGGGCCAGGAGCCCCCCCCACTTGTTTTTTTTTTCAAAGCCCCTGGCCCAACCGGGGTCATTAAAATAACTAAGCATTGCAGACTGTGGTCGTTTAAAACAAATATATTTTATGAGCGGATTTGTTGGTCCTCCGCATCTCCGCTTGTAAAATAAAAAATGTGTTTTTTAGACCTGGGAGGGTCCCTTTAGGACCCCACCACCAGAGCTAAGGTGCCAGGGTGTTCAGACCCTGGCCCCTTTTCTTTTTTTTTTTGTTTTATACACTTTGTATGTATTTGCATATGTAACTGTCAGAATTGCAGGAATGAGAATATGTTTATTTCACACACATTTACAACAATAACATTATCAGCAACAGCAATCAATTAGTAATACTTCAAAAATAATCCCAGGACAAGCTTTGTGAAAATAAATAAAAATGAAGTTAATGAATGAGATACATTGTTCATATTGAATTTAAAATTATAAATAAAATATAAACAGCCAACTAGTCCTTTATAGTACGTGTGGGCTTTAGGCCCAGACTTTGCCTCCTAAGTACACGGCCACATTCAACCTCGTCAGGAAGGGGGGTTTAGTGAGTAGAGCAGTCACCTCAATGATCTTTCTTACGAGGGGTGAGTTTGTGTCTGAGAGGGGTCAGGGCAACCATGAAAGCATCAAGAAGAGAAGGGGCAAAGGGAGGAATATGATGATTTGAGAGGGAGCAAGAGTGAGTGTTGTGTGTGTGTCTGTCTGTTGAGCAGGTGCATGTGAGTCTGGTGTATTTGGTGCATGTTTGCGTGTGTGTGTCTTGGAAGGTGTATGGTGTTTGGTTGAGTGTGCATTGGTGTTTGGTGTGTGTTTTTCTGTGAGTGTGTATGTTTGGATGTGTGTGTTTTGGTAGGTGTACTGTGTTCAGGTGATTGTGAGCATGTGCATCTGAGGGTGTTGTCTTAAGTGTAGGTGCGTATGTGTGTGACTGTGTGTGTTTGGATGAGTGAGATGTAGAGCTGGATGCTGTGATAGTGGTGCTTGTGGGTGTGCTAGTGGGTGGTTGGGGTTGTTGTATTATGGTAGTGGGGTCCATGTGTCTGTGGTGGTGGGTGTGGTGGTTGTGACTTTAGTGGTGGGTGTTGTGGTTGTGGATATGGTGGTTGTGTCTGTGGTGGTGGGTATTGTGTTTGTGGTAGTTGTGGGGAAGGGTGTTGTGGTACTGTGGGTGGAGTGTCAGAAGAGTGTATCTGTTGTGTCGGTATATGCTTGTGCTTCTTGTGTTTATGTTTGTAGTTATGTGTGCTGTTTTTGTCTGTTGGAGTGGGTGCATGCATGGAAGTAAGTGTGCTTGGGATTGGGGAGGGAATTGTGGACAGGGACATGAATAGGGATACAAGGTGGGGTCAGTTGGTGGGCTGCAGTCAGTGCAGAGGCTATCTTTGCAAGTGATCTCTGCATGACAGACATGGAACTATGAATAGCATCTAGAATGCAACCATTTGTTGTACTTTGAATTAAGCCCCTGGATGCCATTCACAATTGCTGTCCGGCTTACACAAATGCTGCATAAGAGGTCAATAGCCTCTTCACTGAGCGCAGCCAGAGGGACAGGAGTGAAGAGAGGTGCCTGTGGCAAAGGAGATGTCACCCTTTTAAGGGGGTGGGTGTGTCCAACTGGGGGGAACATGAGGGAGGTTGGAGAATAGAATGTGGGCTGCAGACAAGGATGCAGATGGTAAATGTCCTGTTGGGCTTGCCATCACAAGGGCCTGGTCTTCTGTGGAGGCCTCTGGGGAAGATGTAGAGCTTGTGGCCTCTGTGCCAGTCCCCTCACCCTCTGTGCCACTGTGCCTTTCATGTCTGATGTTTCTATACCTAAAACTCAGCGGCCAGATGCTTCCTCGTCTTCATGGCCAAGGTCTCCTTCGGCAGCTCCTGATAATGCTTAAAAGACACAGACAACATTTTTAGTATATCTGCGCAAATAAAAAATGTATTTGAGGTTCATTGAGAAATCATTTCACATTTTTAATGTTTCACCTTCTACAAGGCGGTAAAACATAGGTATACTTCACCATTACCCCTTGAATAGTAAGAACATATCATGGACCCATTTGCTCATAGGTTTGCAAATTACCACCATTAGATCATTTTAGATCAATTCACCTAAACACCTCACATTTCATATGGAATTGTAGATACCCTCTAAATGGATCACATAGGTTATTATGAATAGTGAACTCAAGTCACAAAATTAAATATCAAGCACAAACGATTTGTAACATGTATTATGTCCATCTGCAGAAGTCCCTCTCAATAACCCTTTTCCTTCAATGTTGATTCATAATCTGGACATTACAAAGGACACAAAAATATTGTTTTGGGTACGTGTAATACTGTCAACAATGTGTACACATTCTTGTCTGTTTGACCACTAAAATCAAGTTTGTTGATACAGACTGGCCTACATGCACATTTGTGAAAGAGTATGTCTTTTTGCCAGTCTGCTACTGTCAACATGAACTGACTTGAATCTTGCAGTGAAAACATTTTCAACAAATGTCTTTGCTAAGAAATGCCATCATTGCTTTCATGCACCTAGTAGTTTTTGCTGTGTTCAGTATTTTTTGGTCTTAGTAACAACTAACCAATGTGAAGAAAGGAGCATACACTGTATCAATAGCACATTGTGGGGCATATTTATACTCCGTTTGCGCCGAATGTGCGTCAAAAATTTTGACGCACTTTCAGCGCAAACGTTGCCCCATATTTAAACCCTGACGCCCGATCCGGCGCACCAGGAAAATGGCTCTATGTGCGCCAGTTTTTGGAAGCGGCACCCCGCCCTGCGTTAATGACATGCAGGGTAGGCGTTCCCGTCCAAAAACAGACGCACATAGCGGTGCGTGGTATTTATGCTTCAGGGCAAAAATCACTCCCGCGCGGCAGGCGGCGCAAAAAATTGGCGCAAAGCACGAATATCGTGAAATTTTAACGCCTGGGTTAGGGCAGGCGTTAAAATGGGGCAAACACACCTGTACTTAATCAGAACACACAGAACAAACAACAGAGCAGCAGAGCAGAAGAGCAGCAGAGCAACAGAGCAGCAACAGGGAGACATGGAGGTGATTTTTCTTCAACGTGCACGTAGACGCAGAGCCCTGCAGCAACAACAGCAGCCACAACAACAACAGCAGGGACCCCAAAGACAGCGCAGAAGGCAGGAGAGGATATTCCGCCCAAGAACAACCCTGCATGGCCTCAGGGAACGAGACATCATACAGAGGTACCGGTTGAACTGGCAGGCCATTCAGCAGCTGCTGACAAATATTGAACAGCAATTGGCCCCCACTTTAGTGACTCCACGCACTATCCCAACAGAAACAAAGCTGCTTGCCGTACTTCACATGCTGGCAAGTGGCTCCTTTCAGACAACTGGTGCCCTGGTTGGTGGAATCTCACAACCATCTTTCTCCACATTCCTGCCTAAAGTACTGGATTCCATCATTGGACTGACACCCCACCACATCTGCTTCCCTAACACAGTGCAGAAGCAGCAGGAAACTAAACAGGGGTTCTACGCCATCAGTGGCTTTCCGCACGTCCTTGGTGCAATCGACTGCACACATGTATGCCTTGTGCCACCTGCTGCGAGTGAACACCTCTACCGCAACAGGAAGCACACACATTCCATCAACGTGCAGGCCATAGTCGATCACCAAGGACTGATCAGCAACATTGTGGCTAAATATCCTGGGAGTGTACATGACGCATTCATCTTCCGTCACTGCACCATCAACCAACACTTCCAGGATGGACGGTATGGCAATGGACTACTTGTTGGTAAGGACAAAAATCTACTTATATACTCACTGCACAGAAACCCTCTAGGATAAACAACCCATACACCACAATAGCAACACCTAGACAGGAACACACTGAGGTACTCACATCACTAGCCATGTTTCACAAGTCACCATTGAACCTCTCACACATTGGAATTTACTCCACAGCTTAGTGTGAAGACATTCATGACTGTGGTTGCCTAAATGTCACATTGCAAATTGGAAGTCTCACAATAACCTGTACACTAATACAATGCATAACTTTTAAGGGATGGGATGGCCTGGGTATGTTCAATTGAACGTTTCTAATACCCTTTCATGTTTCAACTCTGCATGGAACTATCATCACACCCCCAGTGAGGACACACGGACACCTGTGTCACCAGTCACAATGCAAGGGAGGGCACACTGTACTTGAGAAACCGATACATCCTGCTGACAAACAGTTAGCCAACAAACACTTGCTCAGCCAAGGAAAAAAAACAATGCCAAAGTTTCCACCAACAACCATAGGTTGTCACATTAGTACACAAAATAGTCACAGACAACACAACACAACTACTTCCATCAAAGATACGTACAACAGTGCCTCCTACATCTAATTGATACCATTCTGTGTTTCTCTTTCAGCTGATCAGGGGTATGGCATCCAGCCTTGGCTAATGACACCATACGGGAACCCAAATACTGCTGCTGAGCGGGCATACAATGACGCCCACAAGAGGACACGCAGCATTGTGGAGCGGACCTTTGGGATCCTAAAGTCAAGGTTCCGCTGCCTTGACATCACTGGCGGAAGCCTACTATACTCCCCAGAGATGGTCTGCAAGATCATACTCACTTGTGCCATATTACACAATATTTGTGTAAAAAGGAACATTCCCCTCCTTGAACCGGACCCAGACATGCCTGAGGATGATGATGAGGAGGATGCTGGCCTGCAACAGGAGGGGGAACAACCTAACACCGCAGCAGGAGTGCGTAGGCGCCAACAGCTTGTGAACAATTTTTTTACTTAAGTTATTATAATCACTTGTATTCCACACTTGTAAATAAACACAGATAACAAACACCACATCATGCTTTGGCCTATTTATTTCTGACCACCTTTAGTTTGAAATAGCTGAAGATGAATATCGTCTCATTGAGCAAGAATGCCATTAAAATTCATCACACCAAAAATAAACATCACAACTGTATGCACAGAGGGTAGGATGTGACATGATACATTACCATACACAGAGCCCAACAAGAGTACAAATGTGACAATTACACATGCCGGATCCAAACAACTGAAACAGTCTCTCATCCAGCCCAAAATTGGAGATCATTTGAAAGTCACATTACACGTGTTCAGAGACTGGGTGGGACCATCCATGTGTACGTGACCATGTCATCAATGGCTACTCTCAAGTGTGTGATATGAGCAATACACAATAGCTACAACATCAGCTGCCACTAACTCAGGAGGAGACCTTGAAGTTACAGTGACAACATACACCCAGACAGGTGATAGTGGATCCACATTCCAACACACATGTACACATATGTCATACAATCAATCTAATATTTGAAAGTAGACCATCACAGTTGTGTCCCAGTCTGAACCTAGCAGGAAGATTGTAACATGACACTAAACCAGTTTATGCAGAAAGGGACACAGACAACCAAAATATTCTTCTCATTATCACATCGGGAACGCTGAGAGTCTTGCAAACATAGTCATAGTAAAATGGTATGCAAGTTTGCTCCAATTCATCAGTACTGCAAACGTCAAATGGGCTAATGAGATGAATGAATGGTCAACAGTCATTCATACCATATGGCCTTACATTAGCCCGCTGCTGCAGGTTTGCCATGATATAATAAATATACTTCATGGATACAGTAGCTATTCTGGATGGTCAAATCCTAGGGTGCTGGTGGCCTAAGTCCACCTCTACCGCCCCCAAAACATACAAGAATCATGTACTTGTGAACCACACACATGCATAAGGCACATGTGTGGCCTCCATGTCACAAGTCCAACACAAATCTGAAACACAAAATCATAATGGGACATGCTCAGCCCCATAAAAACTGAAAGTGACTCTCCCACTCCCTGTTAGGACTACAGATAAAAGCATCACCATCATAAATGTGGACACATTTTGGAGACGGAATACATAATGGTATCCCATCCATCATTTCAAAATAGCCATCAGCAATTACACCAAATATGTCGTCAAATATGGTCAATACATTAGTTAACGTATCCCAAACATTACAGTGTGAATGCCTTCTATACATAAAACAACGGACATGTGTCATATACAAACACATATGTGTATCACATCGCACCGTTTGACCATGACAAATCCCCTTTCCAAAGCTAAAAACATGAAGACATAAGGAAAAATTTGCTCCATATTCGACGCATACAGCATGGCCGTCATAATTTGTTCACGTACATGTGTGCACACAATGCAGAGTCAAATACAAATGTATCCAAAAGAGTCTTAATATTTTGCCTTCAAAGTATAATTTTTGACTCTGCATCATGTGCACTACTGTACGTGTAAAAAAAATGACGCCCATGCTGTATGCGTGGTAAAATTGACGCTACATGGACAATATGTTGGTCATCTCATGTACATTATAAAATATTAATATTCATATCATATTTTTTCACTCCGCATCATGTGCACTGTAATGCGTCAAAAAAAAATGACGCACAACTGTGTATGCGTGAAAATATGACGCAAAACGGGAAAATAAAAACGGCAGCCATTTTCTGCAGGAAGTGATGTAATAGGATATCCTGTTTACAAAATCTGTACTGGGAGTTAACTTTCACTTTCACTTTGCAGTCTCAGATTTATCTAGACTGTGTGGTTGTGTGAAAGGTGTTGTCCTGTGTTTTACTGCTTTTGTGTCCTGTGTGCCTTCTATTTTGTCTTAGTGTCAATCTATTATTGTTGTATAACATTGTCTCAGTCTGTTTAGTGTTATTTTGTCTATACCTGTGATAGTTTGTATTGTCAGTGGGAGTCTGTTGTGGGTAGCATAGTTTGGGGGGTTATTTGGGCTATTTTTCTCCTTCTTCTTTTTCTTTCACACCTCTACCTTTCCCCATTTCCCACTTTTACTTTCATATTTATTTTGTCCAGCATTAGTCCTCTCAATATGTCAGGTAGGCCTCGCCTGTCCAGGATGGGTGAAGACGAATTGGGGGGGTTCCTATGGCTAGTAAGCCATTTCCTGCCACTAATGCTGGAAGCTGGGGGCCGTGTGATACAGGGGTATCACACGGAGGCGAGGAAAATCCGGTGGGAGAAGGTGCGCCATCACCTGGTCCGGGTCTACGGGAGTCTGAGAAATGTACACCAACTCAAGCACCGCTGGGCAGATCTGGTCACCAGGGAACAGGACCTGCTGGACCACCTGGGACTCCGGATTGGTGGCCATGTTGGTGAGTAAAAATCTATTAAATGGGAATGATAGAAATCTGTGTGTGAACATGTGATGATTGTTAGCCAATCTGCAAAATAAGTAGCTGACTGTGTGTAATGCTAGGGAAACCTAGGCCCATGGTTATACACATAAATCCCCATATTTTGCAACACATGTACACGCAATAACAGCATAAAAATCCAACATCTATTTGTATTTTGCTAAGTCGCCCCCTCTCTGCGTCACAAAATGTTGCAAATGCTGTGCTACCAAAGTATACATATGTGTCCTAATGTGTATTTGTTGCAGAATGTGTATGAAGACCTATGCTACCAGTCCGATGGCTCATTTTTGCAACACATACCAGATGCCTGTAGCTGCATGTAATATAGTGTTGCATTTGGGTCAGAAAAGCAACACGTGAACTGCTCTATTTGTACTCCACTGGTCATAATGGCCAGTGAGTACGTCATGTAGAAACAACATACCTACATATGCAGACGCCATAGCTAGACAGAAAATTGGAAACACATGATGATGCTATACATGTGTGTTGCCTTCACGTCACATGAAGTTAGTCATGTTGTTCACACATATGTCACATGTGTGTCTGGTTGCTGTGTGTTGAACCTGTCCACATAGCCTGTTTGATTGTGAGTGGTCATGCAGTCCTCATAGAACCAGTTTTGGAATGTCTCTCTGGGATGCACATGCTGAGATGTATGGTTAACATTATTGTTGGGGCATACTAATGGAGGATTAACTTGGACGACACATGACTGTCCTGGCCACTGCATGAGTGTAGTAGGGTGTGACACTGGAGCAGGAGACTCATCCAATGATAATGTTGAATACAAAGTTATCCATGCAGGATGAGCATGTGTGAAAGTCTATCATTACCATGTCATATTCACATAGTGTCATTGTAACAGAAATCATTTGTCCGTTCACCCAGTCTGAGTATAATCTTTGTTTCATGCTTTACAGGTGGACCAGCCCCGTACACCGTGGGAGAGGTGGCCCATTTTGACGACCCCGATACCTACAGTGAGTGTCGCCTGAGTGCTATTTACATTGTTTGGTAATGACGCATGATGGATTACTGTGTGTTAAAGAGAATTCATGATTTGATGTGCTGGCCGTTCATTGGCTTTGTTCTTTTAGTGTGATATCAAATTTGAATTATGTTTCTGCAAAGCAATACGTAGTCATCTCTCAGATTGAGGGGCTGTATCCCATTCAATTAGGCCGGCAATTGGGAATGGTATGACTCATTTTTAATACACTGGTCAATGTTAGACTTGGTCAGGGACTTGCCATCAACTGAGTCTGCATATCAGACTGACAGTCTCCCAGATAGCTTAGGCACATGGCTTTGATGACAAATGCTTCTTCCTAGTTGAGGATGGACTGTGTACACTGTAGGTTGGATCTTCCGTGGGCATGTACTTCCACAAGGTGAACTCGAAGTGTGTGTGACTTGAGTGCAATGCCCTAGGTGTTCAGTTGAATCATGTGAATGGGTGTACTACCTCCTCTGTGTGTGTTGTTAAACATGCCTCACTAATAGTATGTTATGTTGGGCTAAGTCATACCAGTTTGACATGTGTGGACCTGGGATGTGACAAGGTTGGGCTGACTACAACGTGTTGCTAGCCCTTCATAGGTGTTGTGTGTGAAGGCACATACTTGTTGAACTTTCTGTACACTCCTGGGTGTGCATTGAACATGGGATTGTTGGTTGTTCTTCCCACACCACCCACAAAGACTGGGATCTTACTGTGAAACAGGGTACCTAGGACTGTAGCAACCAGTATGTTACACGTCCTTAACACCTTTTGTGACTTGAGTTAGTACCTTGGGCCAGAGTGAGAAAAATGTCTACACGTTGCAAATGGCATAAATATATGTGTGGGATTTGCAAACGTCTGTTTCCTATTCCAAAATGTATTTGGTGGTCATGTACATATTAGCAAAATGCTTTTCAAAATTGAAATATTAAAGGGTTTTACCAGACCTACTTGCAAATCACAGTGGTAGGAAATCCCATTTGCAACCGAGTACGTGATTGCAAAGTGAGTAGCTGTTATCATCCACTTGAAGTGGATGGTAACCAACTTGCTGACTGGAAGGGGTCCTCATTGTAAAGCTTCACCTTTGTGAGTGGACTAAAATAATCCTGCGCAAAACAGCCAGTGGTCTAAGGGACCAATAATTACCGTGAAAATTTCCAAGTTGAATTGTTGTGATTTAAAACTAATTGCAGCTCATTTTCCTTTCCGGTAAACGGCCATACACTTGGGGAAAAATAACTTGCTTAATTTAAAAGCAGTCACGTCTATGGAGTTCTGCTGGTCCCAGCAGGCCTCCATCCCCGTGAGTGCCCATGTTGCTAAGGTGGGGCAACTTGGAACCCACATCATTGATGTTCATGAGGTGGGTTTTAGGGACCCCATAGCGACTCACAGACGGTGTCAGAGACACCGTTCTGCTTTGCAAATTGCTAGTTGATTTTTCTAAATTCCTACATCTGACCCCTAGTGTGGACATATGATTCTGGGCCAGGGGTTCAATCTTAGCACACAACTAATTCCAAATGCCATTGAGTGAGGAGTGTGAGTGTTATCACATAGAATGACATATGTACTGAAGTCAGTATGCGGAAGAGCTGGTGCCATAATGTCAAATGCCTTAGGTATGATTTGGATGAGTAGTTTAGGGTGATGTCATCCATCATGTAGAGACATGGATATGCTATGTGTGATATGACCTTAGGTATGCATGATTCACATGTACTTCCTCTGAGCCTTTCCGTGAACTATGTTGTAACAATTGCTGCAAACAATACATTTCTAGTAATGGACAAATGACCCATTGTGGTATTCAACCCACTGTAAATTCAATGCTCAATATTTCCCTTTTCTCTTCACAGCTGCAAACCTGAGTGCCGCAGAGCGCAACAATTTTGAGCGCCGTGCAGTGAGGGACAGGCACATCCTGCAGGTGCAGTGTGGGTATCGGAGGATGGCCCACAGATATAATTCGGATCAGGCCTCCGGGGCGTGGTATGCCACACCACAGGCTCCCCCAACGGTGCCACCTACAACCACCGCCACTACAACCACCAGGTCTGCCCAAGGGGACCCAGCGATGGACCAGGCATCTTCATCAAGACCTGGACCCAGCCGTGTGTTGGGAGCAGGGCTGTCCCGTGGCCACTCCACTCCAGCACCAACATCCACCTCCACCGGCACGCAGACCAGCACTGACCCTCCTATTGACCCTGCAGCCTTCCAGGCATTGTCTAGAAAATTGGACAGGTTAATTCGTAAGGTGGACAACCTGACGGAGGACATGGCTGAGGTGAAGAAGAAGGTGCGCTCCATCCGGCACACACTTCGGAGGGCAAATCTTTAGTCATTTTGCCCTCCTGAACTTTTACCCCTCCCCTCTCTCCTCTTTCCTTTTTCATACTGTTAGTTGGGTTTGGGGGGTTAGTTATAGGATAAGTATAGGAAATTAGCTTAGTTAGTGTTAGGTAAGAGGGTGGGGGGTCCTTATTCTTTCTATCTAATATTTTTGTGTGGGTGGGTGGGTGGGGGGCAATGTTGGGATTCCTGTTCAATTAAAAAAAAAAAAAAAAAAAAAATATATATGTTTGTTTAGGATAGTATAGTATGTGTGTAGGTTAGTAAGTGTTGTCCTGCATGTGTCTTGTCTCTTAATGGTGGGTGGGGGGTTGATGTTTAGATCGTTTCGTTACATGTGTAGAGTAAGTTTAGCTTAGGTTAGTTAGGGACAGTTGTGGGTTAGTAGTAGTCAGGTTAGATTAGTGTAGGTTTACCTTTCCCTTAGTTGCCTCTTTTATTACTACTTTTAAATAAAAAAATTGTTAACCCTTTACCTGATGCGTTAGGTGCTACCTTTTCATGGCCTTGACATCAGTGTAGCAGAAAGTTTAAGTATGACATTTGTGTTCCATGCTCGCTATCCCCAGGCTTATGAGGTTTAACATGCCAGCTACCCGTGTGCTAACTTGGAAGTATCCACCATGTTGGAGAGCCACCATTGGTAGTGTGCATTGATCATCAAGGTTTGGGGTTGGTATGTATCCTACTTCACAAAGAGTGCTTCCAGACTTGTTATTGTAGGTAAATAGATAGGTCGGACAGCATTGTGAAGTTCAGGGAGAGCTTTATAGATGATGATTTGTTCACACTCTTGTCTTGTTGCTGTCATTGCTGACCTACATCATGTGTGTACTGATTCAGCATTAATTTCCTTCATGGAAGTATACGCCGTAAGGGTGATTGATGCTGTGTAATTTGTTTATCATTCCTTTCATTCTACAGCATTATTTCAAATTTTAGTATTGCATGGTGCCTACATTTCTCAGCCACCATTAGTTGTGTAGAATAGCTATAGATGGTGCATCATTCTGTCCAACACAGCATGATTGTGTGTGCTTAGTCCCTTCATCAGTTATTTTCCTCAGTATAGTAAAGCTATGATGCAATCCTGGCCACTGCACAGATGTTTCAGTATACATGAAATCAGGACAGTAGTATAGAGAATCTACATGGTTGCCACACAGCCACTTTGGAGTTATCTACTGCACAGTTGAATTTTGAAATGACACAGAGACACAATAGGTGTGCAAGTGATATTTATTTATAGGTGGTGTAGTGCAAAATGTCCATTCACCATGTTTGCTGACTCCTTTCTGGTGCATTATTACATGGTGATCCTACAGAAGGGGTGTGGATGATGCTCCTGACATGCTGGGGTGATGTCACAGACAGTGCAGAGGAACATGAAATGCCAATTGGTAGGAGAGAAACATTCACTGGCAAGGTGGACAAGTCATACAGTGGATTTCCGAACAGTCATTGAGGTTAGTTGTAGTGAGACTGGCATGTGTCAAAACGTAGGACCTTGGTCAGAGTAGGGCATGGTGCAGGGACTAGGGCTTCCGGGTACTCTTGCGTGTGAATGTTATCTGTTCCATGTCTTCTTCTTCTGATGTGTGTGTTGCCTGGTGTGTCCTTGTTGTTGTTGGTTGTGAAGGGGCAACACACACCTCAGTGTTAGAAGACATGGAGGCAGACATCCCGGGGGCTGATCCCTGTTGAGTAAGGAAGGGCAGTACTGCAGCAAGGAGGGCCTGCTGGTTTTTCAGAATGGCAGCCACATCCCGATGGTAGGCAGCCAGGTCGGCCCTGAGGGGTTCTATGTTGCATTCGTGCACACGTTGAGTGGCTTGCAGTTGGAGTTGTTGTGTCAACTGGATGACAGCTGTGCCAATTTCCTTCAGTGTTTTTGAAATGTCCTCCAAGAGCAAAGTTCTGGCTTGCATTGCAGCTGCCTGATCAGCAGTTGACAACATGCACGAACGCACCCCCTCAAGGCTGGCTGCCATATTTTGCATCCCCACCCGCACCTCCTTTGCCAGCTCCCGCTGGACCCCAACGACAGTTCTTTCGAAGCTGGTGCCAGTGTCGTCAGAGTCCTCAGCTGTGTTGGAGCTGGCAGGTCTTACAATTGGGGTGGCGGGTGGTTCTACTGTGGTGGCTGCTTCTTCTGTGCTCCTCCTTGTGACTGAAGGTGGGGTTTGGAGGCTTTCAAGGACCATGTCAATGGTCTCTTGTGGGAGGTTGATGGTCTCGTCATCCACGTCATCAGGGAACTCATGGACAGGCAGATCAGCAGGAGATCCGTGTTCCTCTGCAATGAAACAGGGTACAATTAGTGTGTCTGTGTTGTGACAATTTTGCAGTAAGATACAAGCCTTTGGATGCCTTAACATTGTACTCTGTTTGTCTAGGTATCTGCTGTCCGTCATAGGGCATTGTTGTAGGCCTATGGCCCACCTGTGTGTCACATGTTTGATATGGAGCTATCAGACATGTCTGCCTGATCGCCTCTAGCTGTTGCTTTGTAATTATTTAGGAATAGGCGTTTTATTCTCCTACTCCTCACTCGGTGTTTCACTATTGTTATGGAGGGACATTTTGTAGGGTGGGCTCTCATTATCCAACATGTGAGTCTTGGCTTTCTAGGCAGCAGGATAGCTAATGGTGTGGGGGACTAAGTTTGACCCACTTGTAAATAACTCTGTCACCCAGATATTCAACTTAGCTAAGACTAACTAGCAGTGCCTCTGGTCTCCCACATCAAAGGAATGTTTACACATCCGAGCGCATGACATCTTTGGAACTTCTCAGGGAAGTGGTGGTCACTCAGGTCCTACACATTTCTATCTTTTCCGGTATGTTCCCATACACAAATGACAAAGACAGTATTAGTTTGATATGAAGTTTCATTGTACAACTGACTTGTAGGAATTTAGGTGTGAGCCCCAATTACACAAACAATACACACTGTTAGAATTGAAATAGTCCGCAGAAGAGTAATACATTAGTACACAGCTTTCATGGTGCCTAACAGTTTCTACTCTCCCTCTGCATGTTCTATGTATAGCACAGCATGTTAAGTTTGGAGGTTGCCTGTCAGAATCACAGGGGAGACATCATCCCTCATATCAGAGGAATGGGCTGGGATCTGGTTGTGCATCAGCAGCAAGGCAGGCAGCATCTAGCTGTGATTTTCTGTTTGGAAACTCCCCCATGCGTGTCTTGGGACAAGGAAGTGAATGTAAAAGACATATGTCATGGTGATGACAAAGTTTCCCTACGCAGGAATGCCAAACCTTAACCCCTACCACATCTATCAGCAACGTACCAGACGGTATCCTTGACTGGGGCACAGAGTGAATATGTTCTGGCAAACTCCAGTGCAGAAGTAGGCAAAACAGTGTGATTTGACTAATTAAAAACACCCTAGGACTGACTATTTGCTACATTAACTGATAGGAAGGGCAATGAGAATCATTTAGTGCAAATTGCTCTGAGGCACTTAGATGTGAGCAAATGAGTATAAGTACAATCAGGGTAAGATGCACAAAGGCCTAAAGCCTGAAGCGAATGCGCAAAGTATACGTTACACTTACAACACTACACTTTGACTGACTGTGGATGTTGTGACTGCCCTGGCAGCACACTTGCCTCTCAGGCCCTGCCCCATACACTTTTTATTCACATTGCATGATCTGTACATGTCATGTGGCATTACCTATGCATGTCAATGTTAGGATGTGGTATGGATGTAAACATTCTTGATGTTTTGAGATGATGTTGGGTGATGTGTATTTAATTGGATTGGCCTGTTTATCATATGAATGTCCTATTTGTTTGTCCAACTTTGCAGGTGTGTTTCAGTGACCAGTTGCCTGTGTCCCCTCCTCAATGTTGTTGTCTGAGCAGTATGACATTAGTGATGTAGCCTTGTTAGCCAGGCACGTGAGGGACCCTGACGTATGCAGCATGTGTGTATCGTTAGTGCTGTGTGGCTCCTATTGCTGTTTACTTAGGCTTATGTTGTCAGTTATGGACATTCGGCATTTGAGTGTACTGGTACGTTTGTCTTATTTCTAGGAGTAATTGCAGATGTCCTCCTCACCCCCTAATTTAGGTATGTATGTTCCAGGGTGGGGTTCCTGCCATTTGGTACTATAGCTGCACAGAGATGAGAGGTGTTATTGTTAACTGTGGTTGCAGTTAAGTTACAGTTGTTGTATTTGCTACTGCATTACAGGTAGGGACCTAGTTGATGGGGAATAGATTTTGCAATACAAGTGCCTGGATGTGGATTTGAGGTAGTGTCCTTCCCACCTGTTACTGCTTTCCCTTGGCTCTCTTGTTGTAATTACAGGATGTCCCCGTGGGACTGTTGTTGTTGCTGTATTTTGTCGTGCCCCAGCTTCGGTCAGTACTGGGCATGCCCCCCTGCCGTGCCCCTTTCCCCATGCCACTTCATATATGTGCTGACTTACATGCATTGTGTAGTAGGTATCCCCCCCTGCTTACAGTCCCCATTATTGTATTATGATTCCCCATGCGACTTACCCTGCATGTGCGTAGTGTCGTGGTAGTCTGCGCTGTCCAGTCCTTGAATCCCTGTGACGATCTCCTCCGGGATGACGGCTGCGACCATCTCCTCCATGTGGTCCAGGGCCTCCTGTTGTGCTGGACTCCCCCCTCCATTCTGCATTGCTGCCTTCCTGTTCCTGGCCATTTTCTCTTTGGTCCTACGTTTGCAGTCATGCCAGCGTTTCTTACACTCGGTGACTGTCCGGCGTTCTTCAGCCACACTGTTAATCTTGTCCACAATTTGTTTTCAGATGGCCTCTCTCCTACTGAGTGGCAATTTAGAGGTGATGAAAAGTTGGTGCTGGTGTTCCGTCACCTCTTTCACCAGGATTTCCTGCTCCTCTGCACTGAAGCGACACTTTCTTTTTTTTTTTTAAATGTCCTGGTTCCTGTATGCTTCCTCCTGGCTGGTTCCTGGTCTGCTCTCATCCTCCTGGGGTCTGTTGGGGCATCTAGAATCCATTTTGGGTCTCCTCTCCTGAAAGGGCAGTTTTCGCGCAAAAATGTGACGCAATAGCGTGAAAAAAAACGGCGTTTTCACGATTGCGCTGTCGTAAATCGACCCACAGTGATGTGCGTCGCATTTACATTGGTTTCCTTTACGACAGACCGACGCTGTCTGCGTCACAAAATAATGACTCCCACCTGTTGGTTGTGCCGCCGTACGTCAAAGTATACATTTGACGCCCGCATGGCGCATCCAAATGGCGTTAGACGGCGCAATTTTTGCGTTAGCGCAGTTTTGCGTCAAAAAGTATAAATATGGCCCTGTATGCCATGTCACCTGTAATAGGGCCAACATTACCTGCTCACAATTGTGAAGCATCACACCTTACAAAATTCTCAACTGGGGCCTGTGTGGTACAACGGGTCCTAAGAACATAGCCAAAAAACAGGTACCTTTCTGTTCTTAGGCAGGCATTTGTCTGCTCAAAACAGATCTTTGGTTGTGATAAGGAATCTATTGGCGTCCTTTAACACAAATCAATACACAAAACACACCATTATACACCTTATGCAAAACTTACACCTTCCAGTAATCCTCTTTTGCCTTGGATATATGTCAGCCTTTATGTTGTGCCCATAAATCATTACTGTAACAAAAATAGTTAATTAACAAAAACAACCCAATGAACTAACTTGACCCCTTGATGCAGCTGTTGGGCTCTCACCTGCCCATCAAGGTCCGGCTAGGCCACTGTAGGTATGTGGGCCATTAGAGGGTCAGGACGTGGCACACATGCTTCCTACATTGGGATGAATGGACAAGCTAAGTTCAGTTGACTTGTGGTCCAGTGTCATAGGTCCTCTTGCCTCTGTGACAATGAAGGCTGCACTGCTGAAGACCCCCAGGGTCCGTACCTTCCTAGCAATGGCCTTCCAGATCTCCTTCTTCTGATGGACATTGACCTTTATGGATATAAAAAATGAAAGAAAAATATTTTTGTGAGGTTTAGTTTGTTTGTATTACTGTGACACAATTTTGTAACATCTCTCACAAGCATTTCTAAAAAAATGAATACAGATTATTGACCAACATTTAAATTTTCCTAGGAAATAATCATTTGTAGTGACCTGTTCAGTGCCCTCAAATCTTTCAACATTCTCATGTTATAGGTTCAGGCCACAAACATCATCTAGGCTAGGGGTCTGAAACATGTCCTGTAGTGGGAACCACTTCTGAGCAGTACAAATCATTGTGAGCTACTGTGTACATCATTAGCACACACACACATGCACAGCTACATTGGCTTAATTCCTAATGTTTGTAGAACTAGATACAATGTTTTGAACCACATACAATGACTAAGAGCATTATGGAAGGGCTGCCATGTATGTCAGTAATAGCATGGATTTGGGTGATGCATAAACAGGTGTGTGTAGGTAAGGAATACACTTGTATGGGTAATTGAGAGCCTGTGTCATATATACTTGCAGCACAGGATATTACTTTTACCATATGTAGCACCATTCAATGGGCAAAACATACAGATACTAATTTTTCTGAAAATGGGTCAAAAATAAAGTGAAAAGAATATTCTGACAAGTACATAACTTGAAAGTTTGTTCTTGCACTTTACATTTCTCTCATTTCAACATATGTGTGTTTTTTTGTTATACTTATAGTATAGTGTCTACTGGCCAGTTTGTAAAATGAAATCTTAGTTTGTGAGTAAATAGAAATTAAAAGTCACATTATTCTTTCAGATGACTTTTCATTTCAATTTACTGACATTCCAAACATTGTTAACCATCATGCCACCTGCAAAATTATAGAGTTGACTACACTCCAATCACATCACTTCACTCAGGAATTAAAAGGGACAAATTAGCCTATATATTTAAAAACAATGACTTACAAAAAAAAGCCTTTCAAACATGTACCTGTTCCTCTGGGTTTGCATTTAGCAAGTTTAACAGACCATCATAGTTGCTAATGCCCAGCTGGAGAGGAGGGGAGGGAACAGGACTAATCAAATGTAGACATTCTACATTATAAAGGGAATTAAAATGATGAAACTAATCAAAAGGCTGTATAGTATTACCTGAGGGGGCAAACCTTCCATGGCTGCCATTGCTTACCAAAGACCAAAAAGATTTGGAATCTTTGCATTCGGAGGCTTCCTTAATAGACCAACATCTCTCCTCAGCCCAATCCTGACTGGCCTTGCTCTGTGTCAGCTTATACCTTTTCCGAAAGGTCCTGATGTGGGAAACATATTTCAGCTTAATTGCCCGAACTATATTTGCCCGGGGCAGCCTATATTCCTGATTAAACCACTGGGCTCCACCACTATGTGTTGGTCTAGAGGGAAATTGAGGAGTTGGCATAGTGAATGACATCTCTAATCTTTTAAAGAACTCCATATGAATGTCTCTAAACATAGAGAAACACCCTGCCTCCTCATCCAACCTGTCAATTAATGCCACACAAGATACCAGGTCTTGGCTAATGCTGCAGAGAATATCATCATGAAGGGCAACCTTACACCATCTTAAGCTGCATCTGCTATTTGAACACTGGAATTCCCTAGTAATTGACCAGGGAGGAGCACCCTTTCCCATGGGGACACTAGACTAAGGCAGATCCAATGTCTAAGATCAATCAAGATATAGTCAATACTACTCTTCCCCTAAGGACCGATAAATGTACAAGCAGCATGCTTGTTGGACTTTGTCCTTCCATTGGCTGCCCCAAGACCTAAGCCAAGGGACAAGGCCTTCAGCTGCAAAACAAAGATAACTCAATTTGGTTGAAATGTTGTTGATTGTATGTGCTTTCATAGTTCAAAATGTGGGAGAATGGACAGTAAACATCTTGATCCCTCTAAAGTATTTATGTTTCTATGAATCTTCAATGTAAATGACCTGGAGAAAAGGTGGATTTCTAATTTCCCCCTTTAGGGGAAATCTCAGAAAAGTAGATTCTTAGAGTTTAAATCTTTGCCAAAAATAGGCAAGGTTTCCATTTCACAAATAAAAAAGCCTCAAAACCTTAAAACAACACCTAAAATCAAGCAAGTAAATATACTATAAAATATGGACTTCTTTGTTAAATAATAAAATGTACCTTACATTTTTTAACAAAATGTAACACTTTTGTTAAAACGTTACTTAATTTGTAAAAACAATGCACCTCTTCAACTTATGGAAATCTTTACAATAGTTGCTTCAAACGTCTCCAAGCCTCTGGATCTTTTTCCAAAGGTCCTTGAAGTGTCCACAAGCTTGATCCAAGGTTTCAGAAGCTCTGAGTTGCTCCCTGGGAGTTGGGCCTCCAATTCCCAGAAAGCACTTGGTCAGAATCCTCAAATAGCCACTAGACACTGCTCAGCTGGACTCTTCTATAAGGACTTGATGCAGGGGACTCTGTTCAGCTCCTTTGTATCTGTAGCTTACAGGGAGTCCACTCCTGGAGTTACAGAAGCAAGGCAAAGTCCTTTTCTTGGTGAAGCCCTAAAGCATGCAGCTGATGCAGTTCTTGTGAGTGCAGTTTTTCAGGTGCAGACCAGGGGTTCAGCGGGGCAGTCCTTCTTCTGCATTATCTTCTTCCAACAGGGATCTGAGTTATGGGGAAGCTCTGCCATATTTATCCTTGCTTCTGAGTGGGGAAAAAGAGGAGTGCTCCTGTCCAATGGGGTGCAGGGCGCCACCCTCTGGCGTGTCCACTTCCTGCGAAGGGTGGCAAAAATCAATCCTAGAAAACAACATTCATTAAAAATCTAACATGGAGAAATTTCCTCCTTGGAGGTTAGATCTGGCTGAGACCATCCACTGGTGTGACTAAGGCCCATATTTATACTTTTTTCAGTTGTGCGTCAAAAATTTTACAGCCGGCTAACGCCATTCCAACGCGCCATGCGGGTGCCTTATTTATGGAATGACGTTAGCCGGCGCTGCGGACTGGTGTGCGTAAAAAAAAATGACTCACACCAGGCAGCGCCGGCGTATGGGAAAATGGGGGTTGTGCGTCAAAAAATGGGGCAAGTCAGGTCTGAGGCAAAATTCAGGCCTCAAACCGGATTTGCGCCATTTTATTTTATTTTACGCCCAACCTCCATTGACATGACTTCTGTCTTAGCAAAGACAGGAGTCATGCCCCCTTGCCCAATGGCCATGCCCAGGGGACTTATGTCCCCTGGGCATGGTCTTTGGGCATAGTGGCATGTAGGGGGGCCCAAATCTGGCCCCCTTATGACACTTAAAAAAAATGGAAAAAAAATACTTACCCCAACTTACCTCAACTTCCGTGGGATGGGTCCCTCCATCCTTGGGTGTCCTCCTGGGGTGGGCAAGGGTGGCAGGGGGTGTCCCTGGGGGCAGGGGAGGGCACCTCTGGGCTCCTTCCGAGCCCACAGGTCCCTTAACGCCTGCCCTGACCCAGACGTTAAAAAACGGCGCCCATCAGGCTGTTCGCCGTTTTTTAAGGCCCACCCCCTCCTGTGCGTCTAAATGACGTCAGAGTATAAATATGGGGCACAGGCCTTAAAGTCAATTTTTGGAAGGGAACGCCTACCTTGCATATAATTAACGCAAGGCTGGTTCCCCCTTCCAAAAAATTATGCACATGGTGGAATTTTGACGCCCGCGGGGTCGGATGTCAAAGTATAAATATGGGGCAGGGTTTGCACCGATTGTGCGTCAAAATTTTTGGCGCACATTCGGCGCAAACAGAGTATAAATATGCCCCTCAATCTCCCTAACACACTCCCTTCAGTCCCTCTCCTAATATCACCATTGGGCCTCCCATCTGTGTGGAGGAGCAGGAAATGTGGAAGGTCCAGTTTCTGTCCCAAGTGTCTTTCCCTTCTTTGAAGATCATTTTGGCTATTCTTCCCCCATCCTGCTCAGCTATGTGCTGCAGCAGTTCTCCTCCCACCAGATGCTTCTTTTGGCTCAGCCCAGGCCGCTTCACACTTCATTAAGGTAGCTTGGCTCAGGCTGTCAGAGAATGACCAATCAGGAAGGGGCACTACATGGCTGAATTTGGTAACTTTCAGAAAGAGTTCTAAAACTCTTTCTCTGTTATAGTTATAATGAATGTAATCTTGGCAAGTTATTGGATTTATTATAACATTTAATTTGATATCAAATTTGGTATATTTAGCTCCTATGTCAGAAATAAGACTTTATTATTTTAAAATGAATTCTCCCAATTTTAGCCTATGGAGCCCATTGACTACAATGGGGAAAACAAATTTGGCTGTTTTTGCCCTACCAGGGCATATAAAGCATATTTTATAAAGTCCCTGCGTACATTTACACTACACCCAACCCTTGGGGACCTAGGGCAGACCTTGGCGGTGACAGATGCAAAAATAAGATAGTTTGAGACTTTGGAAGTACTTCTAATTCCAAAGTCAAATTTGGGTTATTTTTAACTTTAAAGTAACCAACCAGACAGGCCTGCCTTTACAATGACTCTGGACACAACTGCAGTTAACCTATGGGTGCACTAACTATACTGGGGTCCCTAAACCTTCATGCCTTACCGTGTACTAGGAGGTAGGTTGTCAGAGCCAATTATAATTAGGCCTAATTTTCATTTACCATTTTAAACAGAGCACTGGTCCTGGGACTGTAATGCAAAGTCCAGGGCACAGTCAGAGTCAGAAATAACCAGTATCAGCTAAAAATGGGGGCAAAAAGTTAGGCGGCTTCTCCAATCAGCCTAGTTTTCCCACACTTGCACTAAGGATACAGCACCCTTACTATGCTACTGCATATATATGAGGATCACTGTGTTCCTCTCATAGGTGAAGCTGTCCTGTTCTTCTGATTCCTAAACGAGAAAAAAATGGATAACAGTTTCATTTCTTTTTCACATTAGTCCAATTTATTCAGATTTTTTTCCTTGTGATTAGTTGCAACCTGCTTGTGTACAACTGCTACTACCTCCCAATCATTTTCTTCTTTTTAATGTGGATGAGGAATACTGAAAGCAGAATATTGAAGTGTCACAATATTGCACTATTCTGACCAAAATATCAAGGGATACATTATTGAAAGGTATGTTTGTATAGATTTTCAATCCCTATCTCAACTCATTATTATAAATATATATATATATATATATATATAGAGAGAGAGAGAGAGAGAGAGAGAGTGAGCGAGAGAGAGAGAGAGGGAGAGATATAGATATATAGAGATAAATATAGAAAAATATATACATGTGTGTGTGTGTTTGTGTATGTATATGTGTGTATATATATATATATATATATATATAAATATTAGGCTCCAACAGATCCACAGAGAGGGGCGCGCTCTACTAGTCGGTGCAGGCATCAGGGAAGGACCTATTCCCATAAATCATTTTGCCAGTTTAACATTTAAGTTAAAGATGCCGCACTCACAGAATTGCGATGAATCCACTTTTATTTCAGTAATGAAACATCCCACCACCTAACACCTACGCGTTTCGACCTTCACGGTCGTGATCAAGACTGTACCTAGAGTTCTTGATGAACCTACAAGCCCTATATATTCCCGCAACCAGAAGAGTCCAGCAGATGTAATGGTATATTGCTTTCAAAAATCTGACATTGCAGGAAAAAGTTACAGAGTAAAACGTAGAGAAGAATTGTAGTTTTTTTCACCTCAATTTCAATATTTTTTTTTTCAGTTGTTATTTTCTGTAGGAAACCCTTATAGGATCTACACAAATTACTCCTTGCTGAATTTAGAATTTTGTCTACTTTTCAGAAATGTTTCGGTGTCTGGGATCCAGCATTGGTTTCATGCCCATTTCTGTGACTGACTGGAAGGAGGCTGAAAGCACAAAAAATCGTAAAAATGGGATATGTCCCAGTAAAATGCCAAAATTGTACTGAAAAATTTGATTTTCTGATTCAAGTCTGCCTGTTCCTAAAAGCTGGGAAGCTGGTGATTTTAGCACCGCAAACCCTTTGTTGATGCCATTTTCAGGGAAAAAAACACAAGCCTTCTTCTGCAGCCCATTTTTATAAATTTTTGTGAAAAAAAAGAAATTTTCACTATATTTTGGCTAATTTGTTGGCCTCCCTCTGGGGAACCCACAAAGTCTGGGTACCTCTAGAATCCCTAGGATGTTGGAAAAAAAGGACACAAATTTGGTGT
This sequence comes from Pleurodeles waltl, assembly GCF_031143425.1. Taxonomy (NCBI): domain Eukaryota; kingdom Metazoa; phylum Chordata; class Amphibia; order Caudata; family Salamandridae; genus Pleurodeles; species Pleurodeles waltl. The sequence continues at coordinate 717,735,893 of NC_090438.1, forward strand.
TGGTAGCTTATGTGAACAAAAAGTTATGAGGGCCTAAGCGGGAACTGCCCCAAATAGCCAAAAAAAGGCTCGGCACAGGAGGGGGAAAAGGCCTGGCAGCAAAGGGGTTAATATGGTCTATAATGTATAAACACTGGCACCTCATCAAAAAAGACCCAGTGATAGGTAAAGTAGCCCCTAGAAGACCTGGGGTTTCATTCAGAAGGACCAGATCAATTAGTGATGAACTAGTAACAAGTAGCCCTGAGACCAGAACACCTAAAAACTGCATCTGGGTAGCCCACATTGCAGAACTTATAAAGTGTGGCTAATTTAAAGCCTGTAGACATGGCAGACACACCAAAGAATTTACAATACCCATCACTGGAAAGAAAAGATGCATAAGTGGCAACTTTCATTACAAAACACGTTAATCAGTGATTGCACTGGAATGTCCCTGTGAGAAACTATATGTGGGAAGTGCCACTCTCCCTGTTTACAAAAGAGTCCATCAGCACTTACAAGCCATCAGGAATAAGTATACGTTTTATCCAGTGGCGAGACATTTTGAGGAAGAACACCAGAGTAATGCTAATGGATTAGTGTACTTTGTAATTGAGGTAATCCCATCCAGCATTAGAGAGGGGGACAGGGAGAAATGGTTGAGAAGACTTGATTTAAGATATAATATAGAGCTAAATACAAAGAATCCAACTGGATTAAACATGAAGGAACACATGCATACACACTTCTAAAGGAACTGATCCCTCAAGCACTGTGAGTCGCAGCTATTGTGATTTTAATTTTAGCACAGGTACTTTTATTTGGGCATTATTATTCTGGTGCATGGGTTCTCTCTTTTCGGTTAGCAGGAAGCAGAAGTGAAATATTTATTAAATGGCTCATCAACAGTTCAGATTGAATTGAGTGAAATATGTGTAATGCCCACTTAGGCTGAAATTGTGGAGATTTGTGGCATATAATTATTGCATTTTTGTGTGAAATTCATAGACCAATGATTTGACCCACTTGGGCAAGATAATATTACATACACACCTGCTACTAATGTAATGTTTAAATTACAGCAACAACGAAATACTTTCATTATCAGCTAAAATGAGTATGTTTTCCATGTGGACAGGTTATAGCCAAATCACACAACAAATGGCATTTTTACGACAATGTACTTTTGCTGCTAATGTTTTCCGAATGCAGGGGTAGACACTAATTAAATATTTAGGGGGTCATTACAACATTGGCGGTAAAAGCCGCTTACCGCCGTGCAGAAGACCGCCAATACACCACTGCGGCCGCGGAATTCCGCCACAGATATTATGACCTACATATCGGAATCCGCCGAAATTCAGACACCCACACAACTCCGCCACACCAAAGGTCAGTGATAAACTGGCGATAACAAATCCTCCACCGTCACGCCAACAGAAACACGCCCATGCTATTACGACCCACGAATCCACGCGGCGGTCTTTCAACCACGGTATTCCATTGGCGGAACACACTGCCGCGCTCAAAATACACACACATCTCCAAAACACAGCCACATTGGACAATTCAAAACACACACACCTGATACACATACAAACACCACTCCCACACACACCCAATACAATATAAAACACACACCCACATCACCCACAAACCCCTACGACCCAAAAATAGAGACGAAGGTGACAGAGAGAGCACAGCAATAGACAACCCCACCACACAGAGGCACAGAACACCATCACCCACACAACATCCACGCACAAAACACCACACACCACTACACATCACCACACTCATCACCACATACACCACCCCACATATCACCTACACCACCCCATGGCACACCAAAGACACCCCAGGTTTTCGGAGGAGGAGCTCAGGGTCATGGTGGAGGAAATCGTCCGGGTAGAGCCACAGCTATTTGGCTCACAGGTGCAGCACACCTCTATAGCTAGGAAGATGGAGCTATGGCGAAGAATCGTCAACAGGGTCAACGCAGTGGGACAGCACCCAAGAAATCGGGAGGACATCAGGAAGAGGTAGAACGACCTACGGGGGAAGGTGCGTTCCGTGGTCTCCAGGCACAACATTGCGATTCAGCGGACTGGCGGCGGACCCCCACCTCCTCCCCCACAACTAACAACATGGGAGGAGCAGGTCTTGACCATTATGCATCCTGAGGGCCTCGGAGGAGTCGGTGGAGGATGGGACACTGGTAAGTCAAATCTTAACTATCATATCCCCCACAATACCTGCATGCTATCACACACCCCCACCCCCACCCTCACCCCCTCCCCTATCACTCAAACTCCTCACTAATGTACTATTAACACAAACCACCCATCCCAACACCAAGCCCTGCATGACACGACAAAGCATGGACACCCATCACTAAAGCATGCCCAAAGCACATACCCATAACACCCCCTAACCATCATCACACAAGCCCCCACACAGGAATGCTAGCACTGGGGTACACACTCACCCACCCATTGCACACCATGACACACACACATGCAATAATCATGCTTTTATACCCCTGCAGGACCACTACCTAACATCTCCAGACAGGAGGGTCCAGACATCTCTACCCCACCCACAGAAGAGGCCCACAGTGATGACAGCAGCTCTGGCCAACTGGATCCAGATGACCAGCCCGGACCATCGTGGGCCTCGGGACAGTCGGTTCCCCTCACACAGGCACAGCCCAACACTGACGTTCTACCCTCTGGTAACACCATCACAGCATCCACCCAGCGGGCCCATACCTCCGTTCCCAGGACACATCAATCAGCTGTGTGTCCACCACTACAGGGAACCCAGGATAACCCACCACCCCAACAACAACAAGGAAATGGGGGCAATGGCAGTGGGCACACGGTCCAGGGGACGGAGGCACAGGAACACAGGGGAACTGGGAGGGCTGCTGTGCGACAGGGGGCGGACAGGCCTAGGGAACCCACTCTCCATGAGGCCCTCTCCTCCATCATGGGAGCATACCACCACTCCCAGGAGACGATGGCAACGGTCCTTGCCAAGTTTCAGGAGACTCAGCGCATGCAGGACGAACTGTATTTGGGGTTCAGGGAGGAGCTCAGAACCATCAGCTCTGCCCTGGGCACCATCGTAGGGGTGCTGAAGGACATACAGAAGACCATGAGGGACACCATGGCACTTAAAGGGGCCCCTGACACTAGCATGGACGATGAACTGCCCACCACCTCCGCCGCCGCTAGTGGACAGGACGCCCCGCCACAGGACCACCACACCAGCACCCCACCCCCTGCAGACGGAGAACCACCCGCAAGCGGTCTTTGAGATCCAGGAACAGGACGGAGCAAGATGGCAAGACCCCCGCCAGGAAATGAGAGCACCCTGATTGTCATCCCACTGTCCCACTTTGTTACCCTGTCCAGATTGGAACTGTTCCAGCTCCACTTCCTATGCCCATAATGGCAGTGCACCTGTGAGACTAATAGACTGGACTCTGCCATGGACATTCCTCCACCATCACCCATCACCTTTTTGCCACCCCCTCCAATAATTAGCACTTCAATAAACACCCTTGAACCACAAAACAATCTGGAGTCAGGCTGTGATTTTTAAAATTTGTATTATCTATGAAAATGATAAAATCCGATCGAAAATGTAAGGTCAACATACCTATGTCACACATCACAAGCCCATGAAGGATGCAAGCAGATGACACACGTTGGTAACCACACCTGTGAAACCGTAATGGAAATGTACCACTCAGTTAGCATATACTGCTTCAAATTGACAGACAGTATAGAGGTAGAAGTGTGAAAGTAAATGTCATAGTCAAAAAAAGGTTCTCACCTGTGTGTCACTGGAAATATTGCTGTATGACAGAGTCCCTGTTATCAATGTCTTCTTCCTCTGCTTTCTCCTCATCACTGTCCACAGGCTCCACAGCTGGCACAACACCGTCATCTGGACCATCCTCCTGCAGAAAAGGCACCTGGCGTCGCAAAGCAAGATTGTGAAGCATAGAGCAGGCGATGATGATCTGGCACACCTTCTTTGGTGAGTAGAATAGGGAACCACAGGAGGCCGAAGGTGCGTTCGATCACCCTCCTAGTCCGCCCATGGGCCTCATTGTAGCGTTCCTCTGCCCTGGTCCTGGAATTCCTCACTGGGGTCAATAGCCATGACAGGTTGGGGTAACCAGAGTCCCCTAATAGCCACACATGGTGCCTCTGGAGTTGACCCATCACATAAGGGATGCTGCTATTCCGCAGGATGTAGGCGTCATGCACTGAGCCAGGGAACAGAGCATTTACCTGCGAGATGTACTGGTCTGCTAAACATACCATCTGTACATTCATCGAATGATAACTCTTCCGGTTCCTGTACACCAGTTCACTCCTGTGGGGGGGGGACCAAAGCCACATGGGTCCCATCAATGGCACCTATGATGTTAGGGATATGTCCCAGGGCATAGAAGTCACCTTTAACTGTAGCCAAATCCTCCACCTGAGGGAAAACGATGTAGCTCCTCACGTGTTTCAGCAGGGCAGACAACACTCTGGACAACACGTTGGAAAACATAGGCTGGGACATCCCTGATGCCATGGCCACTGTTGTTTGAAATGACCCACTTGCACGGAAATGGAGTACTGACAGCACCTGCACTTGAGGGGGGATTCCTGTGGGATGGCGGATTGGTGATATCAGATCTGGCTCCAACTGGGTACACAGTTCCTGGATTGTGGCACGGTCAAACCTGTAGGTGATGATTAAATGTCGCTCCTCCATTGTCAACAGGTCCACCAGCGGTCGGTACACCGGAGGATTCCGCCATCTCCTCACATGTCCCAGCTGACGGTGCCTAGGAAGGACAACAGCGACCACAGAGTCAAGCAACTCAGAGGTATGTAACCACAGCTACACAGTACACGAAACATAATCCAAAAAGTTGTCTGTAAGTGTGTTGAGTCCAGGCCTAGGTATGTGTGACGCAGTTTTAAATGAAGCCGTGTGGGCCCCTGAAATGGCGGCTGCCTGACCTCTAAAGTGGGACAATTGGATGTGAGGTAACTGCGCTGGCGTTGTACACCGTCGCGGTAGGCGGTCGAAGACCGCGGCGCAATGCTGCATTGGTTAACATTGGACCCTATGGGTCCCAGGAGCCAATGATGAAGTGCGCCGGCGGTGATGATACGCACCGCCGCGGACGTCACCGCCGCGGATGTGACCGCCATTTTCTATCTGTTCAATCACTCGATACCTGATCTTCGACAGGAGAGGACCTACACTGCAAGTGCTACTGTGACCTCGGTCTGGAAGAGACAATGGCACGTGCGTCTGGGGAAAGGGCCCCTGCCTTCACTGCACAGGAGTTGGAGAAGCTTGTGGACGGGGTCCTCCCCCAGTACACGCTACTCTACGGTCCTCCAGACCAACAGGTGAGGGTAGGGTGCCAGTTGTATGGGCTATGCCTGGGTGGAGAGGGCTGGATGTAATTTGGAAGGGGGCAGAGTTATGCGAGCATGAAGGAGTGTGAATGCATGCGCCACATGGCAAGGGCAGGGATGGGGGCCACTCACTTCGACGGTGCTGTTGCTAATGACTTCTCTTCTTCCCCTGTACATGTCATGTAGGTCAGCGCCCACCAGAAGAAGGATATTTGGCGTGCCATCACCAAGGAAGTCCGGACCCTGGGGGTCCACCAGAGACGGAGCACCCACTGCCGTAAAAGATGGGAGGACATTCGCCGCTAGAGCAAGAAGACGGCGGAGGCTCAGCTGGGGATGGCCTCCCAACGTGGGAGGGGTGCCCGTCGCACCATGACCCCCCTGATGTTCCGGATCCTGGCGGTGGCCTACCCTGAGTTGGATGGGCGCTTGAAGGCATCACAGCAGACACAAGGGGGTGAGTACACTCACATTCTCATGACTTTGCGCGCAGTGGAGGGGTCTGGGTGGGGGAGGAGGGCTGTGGGTTTCCCTAGGCCAGGGCGAGTTCCGTAGGCTAGGCCCCTCCTGAATGCAGGCCATGTGCCACTCCACCCCACCTCTGTAGAGTGCCAATTACAGGTATACATGCCCCTGTGTCATCTCTGTGGACAGATGACACTCATAGCCATGTAGGCCATATCCCAGGAACTGCATCTGTAGAGGCCAAGAGCACGGCGTAGTGCAGGGGGCTGCTGTGTCTGTATTGTCCGCCAACGGTAGCGGTAAGCCATGCACTCAACCTGTCTTTCTTCTGTTCCCCACCCCTTTTTGTGCTCTCCCTGTTCTTTTGTGCATCAGCATCATCAGGCAGAGGTACAGTGGCACCGGAGCATGAGGGAGCTGCATCCCACATGGCCATGGAGGGCCAACCCACGGACTCCGAATACACCAGTGGGACGGAGGGTAAGGGGAGCTTCACGTCGGTCACCAGATCAGCAACCAGCAACACGGACTCGTCCTCTGATTGGAGCTACCTTGTGGTGGCAGCACCATCTGTGCCCCCCACTTCTACAGGTACAGCCGACACCCCCCCTACCAGCAACACCCTCCCAGCAGTCCCTCAGCCTTCGCTCCGTGCCCGCTCACCCAGGAGGGTGGGCATCACCTTTGCCCCAGGCACCTCAGGCCCTGCCCCAGTCACCCCTGCTGCCCTCAGTGAGGAGGCCATTGACCTCCTCAGGTCACTCACTGTTGGGCAGTCTACCATTGTGAATGCCATCCAGGGTGTAGAAAGGGAGTTGCAACACAGTAATGCATTCCTGGAGGGCATTCATTCTGGTCAGGCTGCCCTTCATCGAACCCTGCAATCTCTGGCCTCAGCACTGATGGTGGCCATTGTCCCTGTGTCTAGCCTCCCCCCTCCAACTTCCTCTACCCAGACCCAATCCCCTGTACCCCAGCCTATCCCAAGCACACCATCAGACCAGCATGCACACACCACAACACACAACTGCAGCTTAGGCAAACATAAGCACCACACATCACACAGGCACTCACACAAGCATCACCCACATACAGACACAGCAACATCCACTGCCTCCACTGTGTCCCCCTCCTCGTCCTCCTCGTCCTCTCCCTCCTCCCTCCCAGTGTCGTCTACACTCTCACCTGCATGCACTACATCTACAGCCACTAGGACTCGCACCAGAACACCCAGCACCAAACCCCGCTCACCTGCACTCACCAGCCCCACTACCATTTACACATCCCCTGTGTCCTCTCCCAGTGTGTCTGTGACGCCCCCTCCGAAAGTACACAAACCCACACACCCAACAGCCATCCACCTCACGACAGCCTCCAGAACATGCACCTGCACCCAAATCATCTAAAGTTACACCTCCTAAAACCACCTCCTCTTCCTCCACTCCCAGACCACCTCCAGCTACCCGTCCCAGTGTTCATCAGAAACTTTTCCTGAGGAACCTTGACCTCTTTCCCACCACCCCCCCTCCAATTCATAGGTCCCGTAGTAGCACCTCAGCCTAAAAATCTCCGGTACCAGTGGTGCGTGTTCGAGATATGTGGAGTGCACCGGGCACCAGGGCAGCCAGTGTAACACAGAGCCAAAGCACTGCCAGTCCACCCCCTGTAAAGCACCAGAAGTTGGACAGTGCCCGACAGGAGAGGGTGAAGGCTCCTGCCGGCAAAGCCGCTCACAAGGGTCCCGGGGGGAGTGCCGAGTCAGCTGTGACTCCTCCCAAGGTGGTGAAGGGACAGAAGAAGTCTCCAAAGTCTGGTAAGAGCAGCACGGCGGAGAAGCCCGCCATCCTCCCCGCTGACTAGGACGCCACCGCCAGCCCCATCGTCACTGGTCCGGAGACCACCGCCAGAGTCAGTGACCAGGAGGGCAGCACTGTCGTCACTGGTCCGGAGACCACCGCCAGAGTCAGTGCCCTGGAGGGTAGCACTATTGTCACTGGTCCGGAGACCACCGCCAGAGTCAGTGCCCTGGAGGGCAGCACTATCGTCACTGGTCCGGAGACCACCGCCAGAGTCAGTGCCCTGGAGGGCAGCACTATCGTCACTGGTCCGGAGACCACCGCCAGAGTCAGTGCCCTGGAGGGCAGCACTATCGTCACTGGTCCGGAGACCACCGCCAGAGTCAGTGCCCAGGAGGGCACCACTATCGTCACTGGTCCGGAGACCACCGCCAGAGTCAGTGCCCAGGAGGGCCCCGGCAGCCACAGCCCCGCTGGGCACTGAGGGACCGTCATGCCACACACCGCTGAACAGGTCAGAAACTGCAAAGTCAAGCACCGCTGAACAGGGCAAAGACCGCCATGGCCACACACCACTGCACAGGTCAGAAAGTGCAAAGTCAAGCACCGCTGAACAGGGCAAAGACCGCCATGCCCACACACCTCTGCACAGGTCATAAACTGCAAAGTCAAGCACCGCTGAACAGGGCAAAGACCGCCATGCCCACACACCGCTGCACAGGTCAGAAACTGCAAAGTCAAGCACCGCTGAACAGGGCAAAGACCGCCATGGCAAAGCACAGCTGAACAGGTCAAAAACTGCAAAGTCAAGCACCGCTGAACAGGGCAAAGACCGCCATGGCAAAGCACCGCTGAACAGGTTAGAAACTGCAAAGTCAAGCACCGCTGAACAGGGCAAAGACCGCCATGGCAAAGCACCGCTGAACAGGTCAGAAACTGCAAAGTCAAGCACCGCTGAACAGGGCAAAGACCGCCATGCCCACACACCGCTGCACAGGTCAGAAACTGCAAAGTCAAGCACCACTGAACAGGGCAAAGACCACCATGGCAAGCACCGCTGAACAGGGCAAAGACCGCCAACTCAAGCATCGTTAGCCCATGTGCAGCTGGGACAGTGACGGAACTGGGACCGTCACGGGGAGCGTGATGCACTCTGGGCACCAGTCCCCCTCCAGAACCAGTGGAGAACTGCATCCACTACCTGAATCATTCACAGGATGAAGCACTCTGGGCACCAGTCCCCCTCCAGAACCAGTGGAGACTGTTATCCACTTGAAAGACTGTGGCTTTGCACTCCCCAGGATGGTACAGTGGGCAAATCACCCACTGCAGAGACTTGAGAGACTGTGGCTTTGCACTCCCCAGGATGCAGCAGTGGGCAACCCACCCACTGTAGAGACTTGAGAGACTGTGGCTTTGCACTCCCCAGGATGTAACAGTGGGCAAGCCACCCACTATTATCGAGTTGAGAGACTGTGGCTTTGCACTCCCCAGGATGGTACAGTGGGCAAATCACCCACTGTTATCGAGTTGAGAGACTGTGGCTTTGCACTCCCCAGGATGGTACAGTGGGCAAATCACCCACTGCAGAGACTTGAGAGACTGTGGCTTTGCACTCCCCAGGATGGTACAGTGGGCAAATCACCCACTGCAGAGACTTGAGAGACTGTGGCTTTGCACTCCTCAGGATGGTACAGTGGGCAACCCACCCACTGTAGAGACTTGAGAGACTGTGGCTTTGCACTCCCCAGGATTGAACAGTGGGCATGGAGCCCTGTCGTGGATCTGGCGTGGTGCTGTAATCCGGCTGAGGTGCCTGTTGTATTTCTATCTGATGCCCCTGCAGTGTTCTCTCCGTTTGTGGACAGGTATCTAGTGTGGGCCTCGCCCATGCATTGTGGGCCCAGTGGTCCACGGACATTAAATTGTGCATACCTGCACCACCAATCGTGATGTATATATTTGGAATGTGTATATAGTTCTGTATATATGAGCTTACTCTATTTGGATACATTACAATGGTTCAAGTAATTTGGTTTTGTCTTTGCATTCTTCCGGGTGGTTGGGGGTTGTTACTGTGATGTTTGAAAATGCATTGGTGTGTGTGTTGTAGTGTGCGAGGGTCGGGTGGGGGTGGGGGTGTTGCGTGTGTGTGTCCGTGACTTTTGCCTACCCCCTCCCCTATGTCGTAGGTGCAGTACTTACTGTTGTCTTCGGCGCCGCCGTTGCTGGTGTTCGTAGAAGAGCAGGAAGACAATCGCAGGGAGTATTTGGAGTTCCGGCTCCATGGTGGCCTCCTTCCTCGTGGAGTGTGTTAAGGTGAGCATTTTCCCATTGCAAAAGCTGTTTCCGCCGTGTTTTTATCCACGGTGAATCCGCCCCGGAAAAGGTGGCAGATTGGCCTGTTGTAATACTGTGGGCGGTACTTTGTCTTCCGCCTGTCTGTTGGCGGTGACCGCCGCGCTGCTTGTCTGTACCGCCGTGGCGGTCGGAGTGTTAAAGTGGCTATCTATGTTGGCGGTTTCCGCCACGGTCATAATTCCCTTTTTCTTTCCGCCGGCCTGTTTGCGATATTACCGCAACTTTAACACCGTCCGCCAGGGTTGTAATGACCCCCTTAGTGTTTTCTTTAAATGATTGAAAAGTATTTCACATATGATTCGCAATGTTAACTCTTTTTTCCATTGGTCCTCTTTATGTCAGAAGGTAAAATAATTGTAAATGTGAGGAGCACAAAGTGGTGTTCTCTTATCTATCAGCAAGGCTGCAGGGGCTGCTGAAACACATCAGATGTTATGGTAGCACAAACAAATTTCAGAACTTTGGAGTTTCAATCAACGTCAGTTCCTTCTTTTTGTCCTCGGAAGAAAGGATTTTTTGGGGAAATTTTCAGAGGTTGCTGACTCAAATTAGCTGATGTGCACATCATTCAAAAGCATGACGGTGTATATATATATATATATATATATATATATGTATTTATAAAATTACAAATATATATATATATATATATAAAATTACATATATATATATATATATATACATATATATATATTTATATATAGACATATACAGTATGTTGTCAAGCACTCCCAGAGAGTAAAATAATTTGTCTGAAGTCTTTATCATTTATTTACAGATCAGCTAACAAAGCACAACAAATGCATTTCAGATCCTGGCCATCCACAGAGTTTGATGAACCACCATTACACCATCACATTTAAATGCAATTCCTAGGATCAGCTAGGTGCACTGAAAATGGACAACAGACTAGAAAATGCTTATTGTCATCTGTAAAATGTGGCGCCCATTTTATTGTTACATATATACAAATTCATTCATTCTTTGCTTGACATAATATCACTCAACACCCTAAATAGTGTGAGTGACATATCATTTATACTTGACAATAATCATCTACGAGCACAAATACCCCACATTAAACCTCATGTCATGGGTATATAGATTAAAAGCTGTGATTAATGCTACCTCTTTACTCTAAACATGACTGAGAAGATGTAAACTCACAATGAATACATCTGTAGAATGTCGTCATATTTGTGCCTACAATAGCTGCCATCCAAATGGATATCCTAGTACTATGAATGTGCTAATGAAAATTGTGATTCCATTAAGGTTTGCATCTCACTGCCACTTCATGTATTGCTCAATAATAAAAAATTATGAAAAATTAAAATAAAATACAATACAATAAAATAAAACAAAATAAAATGACAATACTTAACTTCATAGTGACTTGGGATAATGTGCCATTCACTGCTCTGTTTGGTTATTTAGCCCTGGATGGGCAAATGAATCACTCACTTATAGTCAAATACCCCTACTTTTAACCTATGTGTGTTTAAGGCTCATCAGAATTTAAACCTTATGGCACTTTAGTCCTCATTTGCACAATTTATATCAGGGTTCACATTTGTCTGAACTTCCGCTTTTGGTTGCCCCCTCTCTCATCCCTGCCAACGTAGTCGAAGCAGAAGAAACTCAACAAATCCCTATTACTCTGGTGTACCTGTTGAAAATGCAGAGCCACTGAATATTTGACATCATTATTTGTATTTTCGAATACTCTTTTCTTAGCAGAATGTATAGTACTCCCTACATACTTTTAATTACATGGACATATCAGACAGAGAGTATACCACTTTTTTTGGAATTACAATTCAACAATTTAGTAATCCTCTTTCTTTTTCTACTTCCTTGTATTTCATAATCCCTGACCTTATGACTATGCTTGCAAGCCTTTGCTATTGATCAGGGTACTTGGTACTTGGGTGAGAACTTTTGGCATGCAATAAAGAATTTCCTGCTGTGGGCTTTCTATTTGGTACTTTGTGTTGTCTGTCATCCTGCACATAGACCAGGAGATCCAGGAATGACACATAATTTAACTGAACTGACTCATGAATCTCAAATTTAAAGAATTAATATTCAATATCTTGATATATGTTTCATTCGATTCTTGTGGGCCCTGCCTTATAATAAATAAGTAATCAATATAACACAGCCATAGGGCTACCTGTTCAGTCCAAATATCATTATCTCAGACCAGGCCACTCACTTCTCCCACCAGCCTACGAAAAGATGTGCATAACTGGGGGCAAAGCATGTGCCCATCACTGTTCCCTGCCTCTGCTAATACAACTGTCCTGCAAAAATAAAGATGTTATTTTGCAGACAGAAAGAAATCATTTGTAAGAGCATGGTATTATGCTCAAAATACCTCCTAGGTCTGATTTTAAGAACAATTCAACTGCTTGCAGGCCCAAATTATATGAAATACATGTATAAAGACTCTTTATGCCAAATTTAATCAGAAGAAAATCAGGTTCCCATTCTATTTCTTGAATAATCCTTATAAAGTCTGTGGAGTCCCTCACATAAGAATTGAGATTGTTTTACAAATGGAAACAGAAAATGATCAATGAAAACAGACATAGGCCCTCATTCCAACACTGGCGGTCATGGACCGCCAGGGTGGAGGGACACGGAAGCACCGCCAACAGGCTGGCGGTGCTTCCAGGGCCATTCTGACCGCGGCGGTAAAGCCGCGGTCAGAAAAGGGGATCCGGCGGTTTCCCGCCGGATTTCCCCTGGCCCGGAAAATCTCAGCGCCGCCATGGGGATTCCGGCCAGCCTGTTTCTGGCGGTTTACACCGCCAGAACCAGGATGGTGGGAACGGGTGTCGTGGGGCCCCTGGGGGCCCCAGCACTGCCCATGCCACCGGCATGGGCAGTGCAGGGGCCCCCTAACAGGGCCCCATTAGGATTTTCACTGTCTGCTTTGCAGACAGTGAAAATCACGACGGGTGCAACTGCACCTGTCGCACCCCTGCAACTCCGCCGGCTCCATTCGGAGCCGGCTTCATTGTTGCAGGGTCTTTCCCGCTGGGCCGGCGGGCGCCCTTTTGGCGGTCGCCCGCCGGCCCAGCGGGAAAGTCGAAATGACCCACGCGGTCTTTTGACCGCAGTGCGGTCTTTCGATGGGGTTACTTTGGCGGGCGGCGGAATGACCCCCAAATTCTCTAACAGGCTTCTTTTGGAGGAAACTATCAGCCAGCCTAGTGGAGCTTTGTCATTCTAATTGATTTTGATATATGATAAAATGCAGGAATGTGGTGATATTCCACTTTCAAAAGCTGATATTCTTCATCTGTTAACATTTCTCTATCCCTCCAAAAGTCCAACAACACAATAGCAGGACTGTATGCTTTCTACATATTGTTCCTTTGGTATTGGTTGATAGCACTGTTTGTCACCTAGTTGTCTCAGGCCTTCCTGATAGTACTGCACTTTTGTAAGCAGAACAATATTCCTGCCTTTGTCTGAAGGCTTAATCACTATAGAAGCATCATTCTTAAATGACAAGATAGCTTTCCAGTGTTCTTTACTGATATTGTCACTTTTCCTCCCCTCATATTTAGGGTAGCACCATGATTGCTGCCTCATAAGTAATTCTAAGTCCTGTATTATAGCATCCTAAAAGCAGTCAACTGCATTGTGGGCCATTTTTTGAATAAATCATGATTTGGTGTGAAAATGACTATGCCCACTACTTTGTGTGATGCACTATTTTTGCAACATTTCAATAGTACTCTGCATAGTAACATCCAAACCTGTGGGTACCATCTCATTTAATATGATGTAATTTCATTATTTCAATTTCAATTTCTGTGTAAAACAAAAAAGATCAATATGTCTCTGTGTGTATTCTAAATCTACTGAAGGACAAAAAGTAAGACTGTCGTAGGTTGACCGATATCAAGTACACCAGACTGATTGTGTGTATAGGTAAGTATGGTTTATTGTTGTTTTACAGAGTACTTTCTGATGAGTAAGTCTGAGGTAGTTGGTTGCAGATGTCTCCTCTTGTCTGGGTGCTAATTTCGTCTTCTTCTTTCTTTCCTCTCCATAGGCCTCTCGGGAAGCATGTGGGGACAGAAGAAGAATAGGCACAGTAAGTGATTGCCTAAACGCTCTCTTTTCCTTTTCTCTTTCTTTTCCTTTCACATTAGGTTCTTATTCTCTACTTTCTCTTTCCCTTTTCCTGTCTTCCGCTCTTGTCTCGTCTTTTCTTACTGGCTCTTCCTTAGCCCTGGTTTCTGGTCTTTCCTTTCTTCTCCTGTATTCTGTCTTTTCTTATCCCTGTCTGTTTGGGTGTTTCTTCTGACCGCTTTCTCTTTCTCTCCTGTGTCTTTCTCTTCTTTCCCTCCTTCTTAGGCTCTTGAGTCCTCTTTTCTTTGAGTTGCTAATCTCTCTATTTGGTCCTTCCTGCCGGAACTGCCTCTGTTTCTTTCCTGATCAATCACCTAGTTTGTGCTCATAGTGTTTCCCCGTTTGTTTGTCTTATCCCCCCCTTTTCTATATTTCCCACCCAGTGCCCATGCTCGTTTTATTTCCCCATGTACCACCTCCTCCTCCCGCCCTCCCTCCCGTCAATAGCTCCGTACCTGGCTTGGCCACGCTTCTCCTGAAGCGTGGCGGGTCCTTGGCATCTGCTTCCCGGGGCCGCCGATCTTCGTCCCGGGTTGGGACCGTGAGGGCTCTTGGTTCCAGTCGGGTTCTCTCCCCAGGAACTCCTGACGACCGTAGACTCCTCTCCTCCTTGGTCTTTTCGTTCCTTTGGGTCCGCTCCGCTGCCGCTTCCTGCAGGTTTCCGGTCCAGACAATCTCCTCCTGATGCTCCGGGACCTCCCCTTATACGGCCCTCTCGTCCCGCGGGCACCACGTAGAGCCAATAGGAAGGGCGGCCCTCTGGGCTGCTTCCGGGTCACCACCAGCAGAGACAGTACTAGGCGCAATTGCGTGCGGGTCGGAAGGGCCTGACCGGTCACAGAGACTCCCCCTAGAGGGCAGCTGTCGATGACGCTCAGGAGCAGGGTAGCGGGATAGGTAATCGGCATTCAACATGTGGCTGCCCAGAGAGTGGAGCACCTGGAAGGAAAAGGGTTGCAAAGAGAGAAACCATCTTAGAACCCGAACGTTCAAGTAATTGTTGCGAGTGAGCAAGGTGAGAGGTGCATGGTCCGTAAGAAGGGGGAAGGTTCGCCCAGTGAGATAATAGCGCAATGCTTCAACAGCCCATTTAATAGCCAAACATTCCTTCTCAATGGTGGGGTAGTGTGTTTCTCTCGGGAGCAGCTTCCTACTTATGTACAATAAAGGGTGGATGGACCCATCCGTCTGAGTTTGAGATAACACAGCCCCAAGTCCCACGTCAGAGGCATCTGTTTGCAAAAAAAAAAGGTTTTTGGAAGTCCGGACAGCATAGTACCGGGTTGGTGGTCAGGGCATTTTTTAGATGGACAAAACTGTGATGGGCTGCTTCGGGAAGTGAGGAGAAGGTTTTAGGAGTAGTATGTTTAAGTAAGTTGGTGAGAGGTTCGGCCACTGTTGAGAATTGTGGAATAAACCTCCGGTAGTACCCCACAAGACCGAGGAAAGCACGTACGTCCCTTTTTGACTTAGGTACGGGGATCTGTTGGATCGCATCTACTTTCTCTATTTGGGGACGGACCATTCCCTCCCCCAAGACATACCCTAGATACCTGATCATTGTAAACCCTATTCTGCATTTCTCAGGGTTAGCTGTTAAATGGGCTTCCCTCAATGCCTGTAAGACCGCCCTCAAGTGTATTAGATGATCAGTCCATGTCTCGCTGTATATCACTATGTCATCTAGATACGCGGCTGCATATGGCTGATGGGGACGTAGTACCTTATCCATTAGTCTTTGAAATGTGGCGGGGGGCCATGCAACCCGAAGGGGAGAACAGTAAATTGGTACAAACCAGATGGCGCCGCAAAGGCGGTCTTTTCCTTGTCACCTGCTTTTAAGGGGATCTGCCAATACCCCTTTGTTAAATCCAGGGTGCACATGAACCTAGCTTGTCCCAATTTTTCCAACAGCTCGTCAATGCGGGGCATTGGGTAGGCATCAAAATAGGTCAGTTCATTGACCCTCCTGTAATCAACACAAAACCGGGTACACCATGGGCTGTTGGAGTGTTCTATGATTCCCGCTTCCAACATAGTTTGGACCTCTTGTTCTATTAAGGCTTTTTTTTGCCTCTGGGATACGATAGGGTCTTTGTTTCGATATAGACTCATTCTTAGTGCAAATTATGGCGGTCATTCTGACCTTGGCGGGCGGCTACCGCCGCCCGCCAGGCGGGAACCGCCAAGCGGCCGCCATGCGGCCACAATAACGCAGCCCACATTCCAACATTCCGGCTGGGCCGGCGGGCGCTAACCATGTTAGCGCCCGCCGGCCCAGCGGGAATGAGGCCGCAACACAGGAGCCGGCTCCAAATGGAGCCGGCGGTGTTGCGGCCGTGCGACGGGTGCAGTTGCACCTGTCGTGCTTTTCACTGTCTGCCATGCAGCCCCGGCGGTGCGACCGCGGCTTTACCGCCGCGGTCAGAATGGGAGATGAAGCACCGCCAGCCTGTTGGCGGTGCTTCCGTCATTCTTGCCCTGGCGGTCCAAGACCGCCAGGGTCAGAATGACCCCCTATGTGTTCAGCTAACTGGGTATGTCCGGGCTGTTTGGAAAAAACATCCCTATATGCATTCATAATCTGTAAAAGAGATACCAACTGCATATCTGGGAGGGATGTATTAGTTTGGGGTCTAGATTCCTCCTGACCATGTGGGAGGGAAAGGGCTGGGTACGGGATATCCTCTCTATTGTCATTTGTGATGTACCGGACTGGTTGGGCACTAACGAGTTCCTGCCATTTTTTAAAGATGTTTATGTGATATATTTGTTCCCTACCGTGGCCGTGGGGAAGAGCCAGTTTATAGGTGGTGGGGTTGATCTGTTCAAGCACCTCGTATGGTCCCTGCCATCGTGCCAATAATTTATTCTCACTACTGGGAAGGAGGACCAGGGCCTTGTGCCCTATTTTTAAACTACGGAGCACACTCCTGGTGTCATACCCCCTCTTCTGTTTTTCTTGGGCTTCGCGTAGAGTGGTGTGGGCCTTTTACCACACTGACTGTAGGTTCTCCCTCAATTCCTTGGTATAAGTAAGGAGGTCTTTTGTCTCATCGTCAGTCTCTTCCCATTGTTCAGCTAACATTTCGAGAAGGGTTTGTGGTGGCCGACCAAACAACAATTCAAATGGACTGTGACCTAGGGAAGATTGAACATGCGTGCGTCTCGCGTACAATACCAGGGGTAGTTTTTTTTCCGAATCCCTTCCATCCTCAGTGATGCTCTTTCTGAGCAAGGACTTAATAGTCCGGTTGTATCTTCCACGAGACCGTCGGTTTGTGGATGATATACTGATGTTCTGATCTGTTTTACTCCTAATGTCTTGCTTACTTCCCCCATAAGTCTGGACATAAAAGGTGTGCCTTGGTCGGTTAGGATCCCCTTAGGAAAACCCACCCTTGAAAAAAACTCAATCATTGCTTGGGCGATTACTTTTGTGTGCATGCTGGGGAGGGGAATAGCTTCTGGATAGCGGGTGGCATAATCAACCAACACCAGGACATATTGTCTACCTCTACTGGATGGGTTGAGAGGGCCGATGATATTCATGCCTACCCGGGAAAAAGGGGTCTCTATAATAGGGAACGGCTGTAATGGAGCAGGTGGATGTGTGATGGGATTATATAATTGGCATTTCGGACAATTCGAACAATATCTACCGATATCCCTGAAAACCCCGGGCCAGTAGAACCGCCAAAGTATGGCCTCCTCGGCCTTCTCCCTACCTAGATGCCCTTCCCCCTTTTCCCCATGAGCCAACTGTAGGACTTGTTGTCTGTGACTACCGGGGACTAGCAATTGTTTCTGCCTGCCATCATTAGACTGAGGCATTCTATACAAGAGATGGTTCTGGATGAGGAATTTCGGTCTTACCACATGCTCTTCGTGATGCAAGGCCTGTTGCCATGTGTTTTTTAAGGAGGGATCGTCCCTCTGACTCTGTCTAAAATCTCCTGCCATACCTTGCCCATGGCTCCTGGATCCACCTTGCTGACTTCATAGTCTTTTACTGAGTATTGTTGTCGTTGTATCCCTTTCTGTAATTTACTTAGATGATTTTTAGGTTGCTGACTAGCTATCTCCCCAGCGTCATATGGGACCTCTTTCCACCACATTTTCAAAGTATGCTCTTGTCCTGCTTTTGTCAACAAAAGGGAAAAAGCTGCATAGTCAGTCCCAATGATAATATCCTCTTCCAGGTGAGGTAACACACCCACCTTGAGAGTTTCTTTATCTCCTCTCCACTGAAAGTTGATGACTGCTACTGGATAGTACCTCTGGTCCCCGTGGACACAGGCGATCAATACTTGTGCCTGGGGTAACCCTTGTCCGGGTTCAATCAATTCCAGACGGATAACACTCTGGCTGCATGCTGAGTCCACCAGGGCTACCCTTTCCCTGCCATTGAGAAGAATAGGGAGGGTATATGTAGGTTTGGTTTCCCCGGCCCAGAACACCCTTCCCTTCACAACTCCAATTTCCATTGGTTCTTCCTTGTCCTTTTTCTGGGGGCAATATCGTGCTATGCGACCCCACTCCGAGCAGTGGTAACACTGAGGTCCTGTTGTGGGGAAACTCGATTGCAGAGGATGGGGTATCCATACCCTTTCTGGATCGTGCGTCCCCTGAGGTCTTGGGGCTGCTTCTTTTCCTATAGTGGGCCGCACAGGGGAGGAGACTAGGGTTCTGCTGGAAGTTGCTCTATAGTCTGGACTCCTGTGAAAAGCGCAAGCCAGGTCAATGGCTGTGTCATTGGTCAACCCGGGGTGTTGGCGAACCCAATTACAGGTAGTTTTGGGCAGGGCGTCTAAAATTTATTCTAAGACGATTACATCAAACATCTCTTCTCAGGTTTTTTCGGTGGGATGTAACGATGGTCCAGCAGCATGTTGTACCCTGTAGTATAGGGTATGCGGGTTCTCCTTTGGTTGCCACTTCGTATGGCGGAACTTGGACCGATAACTCTCACTGTCAAGCCCTACCCTTTCTAGGATGGTCTTTTTTATTTCTTTATAAGGGAGATTACCACTAGGATTGATAGCTTGGTAGGTTGCTTGAAGATGCCCCATCAGTAACGGGGCAATATACTGCCCCCACTTATCTTCTGGCCAACTAGCCGTGCTTGCCACTCTTTCGAAATTGAGGAAAAAAGAGTCTGGATCTTCCTGGTCCTGATATTTTTGTAAGACACTGCTTGGTACATTGGGATGCACCTTAGTGGGGGCTATTGTGTCGGTTATGTTTCCAAGGGCTGTTTCATGGACTAGTTGGTTGTTAGCCATGATTGTGGCTTGGCTCTTAAGGGCTGTATGTAGGGCCTCGCGTTCCTCTCATGCTTCCTTCATCTGTTGTTCCCACATTAATTGGAGGTGACGTTGTCCTTCCGCTAACTGCGCTATAACGTCTGCCATGGTGGGTTTTTCCTCCATTCTGGGAGTTTTCCTGGATCCCACTTCTGGCACCACTTTGTCGTAGGTTGACCAATATCAAGTACACCAGACTGATTGTGTCTATAGGTAAGTATGGTTTATTGTTGTTTTACAGAGTACTTTCTGATGAGTAAGTCTGAGGTAGATGGTTGCAGATGTCTCCTCTTGTCTGGGTGCTAATCTCGTCTTCTTCTTTCTTTCCTCTCCATAGGCCTCTCGGGAAGCATGTGGGGACAGAAGAAGAATAGGCACAGTAAGTGATTGCTTAAACGCTCTCTTTTCCTTTTCTCTCTCTCTTCCTTTCACTTTAGGTTCTTATTCTCTACTTTCTCTTTCCCTTTTCCTGTCTTCCGTTCTTGTCTCGTCTTTTCTTACTGGCTCTTCCTTAGCCCTGGTTTCTGGTCTTTCCTTTCTTCTCCTGTATTCTATCTTTTCTTATCCCTGTCTGTTTGGGTGTTTCTTCTGACTGCTTTCTCTTTCTCTCCTGTGTCTTTCTCCTCTTTCCCATCTTCTTAGGCTCTTGAGTCTTCTTCTCTTTGAGTTGTTAATCTCTCTATTTGGTCCTTCCTGCCGGAACTGCCACTGTTTCTTTCCTGATCAATCACCTAGTTTGTGCTCATAGTGTTTCCCCGTTTGTTTGTCTTATTCCCCCCTTTTCTATATTTCCCGCCCAGTGCCCGTGCTCGTTTTATTTCCCCATGTACCACCTCCTCCTCCCGCTTCCCGCCCTCCCTACCCGTCCCTAGCTCCATACCTGGCTTGGCCACGCTTCTCCTGAAGCGTGGTGGGTCCTAGGTGTCTGCTTCCCAGGGCCGCCGATCTTCGTCCCGGGTTGGGACCGTGAGGGCTCTTGTTTCCAGTCGGGTTCTCTCCCCAGGAACTCCTGACGACCGTCAACTCCTCTCCTCCTTGGTCTTTTCTTTCCTTTGAGTCCGCTCCGCTGCCGCTTCCTGCATGCTTCCGCTCCAGAAGATCTCCTCCTGATGCTCCGGGACCTCCCCTTTTACGGCCCTCTCATCCCGCGGGCACCACGTAGAGCCAATAGGAAGGGCGGCCCTCTGAGCTGCTTCCGGGTCACCACCATCAGAGACAGTACTAGGCACAATTGCGTGCGGGTCAGAACTGTCCGACCCGTCACAAAGACCTAACTGTAACACTTTAATTTCCATATCCATGAGTACTCTATCTGTTAAGTTTACCACAGTTACATTATTCTCTTCTATCTGTATTTCCCAACTCACTTGCTCTGGGTTTCCCTTTGGGGTTGTGCATTTTTTATTCCTCTTTCCCCCTCGCCAGTTCTTCCGTCTCCATAGTGCGGTAGATGCACCCTAGATGGAATGTTGGTTTCTTTGATTAGTTGATATTCCTCTGGAAAATTTACACCTGCACTACTGTTAGGGGCAATAGCTCCTCTTCTGCTTTCACCTTCAGAGTGGTCTGTTTCAACCTCAGATTCCAAGGTATCTCTACTGAGTAACTCCTGTTGGTTTCTCCTCCAATTGAGCTTTTTTCCTTGTCATATCAAATTTTGTTGCAAATGTTAACACTCGAACCTGCTCATAATCATGCTCATCTCTTACAAACTTGCTTTGTTTCTGCTGCTTGATCTTATTTTTGTAGGCAACCAAACATGTTTCCATCTGCTGCCTTAAATCCTCCATTTTCGTAGCCTCATGATTGCAAGCTATGGTCTAATGAAGGAAATGATCAGTGCAGTTCAGTAGTTTTTGAGCAATTTAGGGAAATCCAAATTTGTATATCAAGGGACGTGAAGGATTAGCGGCACTTCCCGATCTCATGCTGAGATCTGATTGGCTGCCAACACTTCAACAAGGAAGTGTTGGCAGCCATCTTGGCACTTGGCTGAAGCAGAGTCCCAGAAAAAAAGAATAAAAAATACAAAAGGGTTTAGGGTATGAACACTTTGACCCCTTAGTTCTGGTGCTGGGGTCCCAAAGGGTCCGTCCACAGCTATAAAGTATTTTTTTTAAATATTTTCCACTAAATTGCAATAGGGGCGTGAGTCCGCGGTAAACATTTTAAAATAAGAAAAGTACGGGTTCCTGAGCTTGTTTTCAAATAAGACCCTGGTGGGGCATGTCTCAGGGGCACTTTTCTTTTTAATAGGGTGGTCTTCCGGCCGCCCACAGCCCCTGGGACCACCACCTCCCGGGGCAAATAATGAAATAGGAGTGGTGGGGTACACACTCCGTGCTTCAGGGACCACCACCCCCTGGGCAAAAATGCTTTCAATATGTGGTGGAGGCTTGATAGCCTCCCCAACAGCCCTGGGGACCCTCACCTCCGCGGGGCTATAGGAAAATATAATCGGGGCTGTGCGCCCCCTCACCACCTCCCAGGGCACATACTAAATAATGTAAGGGGGGTTTGTTTCAGCCCCCCATTAGCCCTGGGAACCACCACCTCCCTGGGGCTATGCCTACGTTGGAGGGGAGCAGCACGGCCACCCTCAATGAGCCGCTGATAGCACTGGGGACTGCCACCATCCAGGCCAGCTCCTGCTATGTCCTGGGGTGCCCACCCCTGGGACATAGTTGTTTGCTGTGGCTTGGCTGTAGCTTTGAAGCTACCACCGAGCCACAGCAAATACTCTGGTTTTTGACAGCTGGACCTGTAAAATAGGTCCCACTGTCAAAAAACGGAGGTTTCATATCTGTCTCCTGCATGCAGATATGCTGCAGGGAACAGAGATGAAAGGTTTGCTTCAGCAACCACAGAGCTGCTACTTAAAGCAGCTCCTTTGATGCTGAAGGAGTGGGACCATGAGGGAGGCCTTGAGACTTCACTTGTGGTTCCAGATAGTCCATAAAGGGCTTGTTTTACAATAACAGAAAATAGCCCAAAAAAACATGTAGGAACCGCAGGGAGCCCATGCACAGTTTTTTTGTCAAAAATGTTACTGTAAATATTACAGTGATATTATTAATGTTGTTATCAAAGATGTCATGAGTGCCATCATTTGTGGGGTAATAAGCAGTGCATGGCGAGGGTGCCAGTTATAGTTACCTTTAGGACACAAGTTATAGTTCCTTGAGATAATTCCAACTATAACAGGTGGATTTCTGTGCTTTTGTATGTTTAAAATGTAAACCTAACTATAAAATCCCTGTAACCTTTGTTTTTTAATGTGAATTTCTATGCTTTTTTAAATTCTCTTTCCTAACTATAACGTCCCTGCAACCTTTGTTCTATGTCTTTTTTAGTGTATAGTAATTTTCATTACTATATGGATGGCCTACCCACTGAACCACCTAACCCCGTGCCATGCACATCCTTTGGCAGTGCACAGCAGAGGTTGGCCACAGTGCATAGCCTGTGGCCAGGACCTACAGCCAACCTCCTATAACCATTCAACCCTGAGCCACTTAAAATGAGAAATGTTCTGAAAAATAGAACAAAAATATTTTGGAAGTACAAATAGTGAGATCACTTTTCTTTATGTACCTTAAATATTTCAAGTTGAAAAGAATTTAGAGCTGAGAAATGACAACCGACACATCTACACCGGAACCTTCAATCTTCTGTGTGAGGGTTTCCGAATTTACCCATTACGCCACAGGTAACTCCTTGCAGTGTAGTCTCCAGACATCCTTATGATATTCAATGCAAAGATGGTGATGGGAAAAATACAGAAATGGTCCATCTCTAGGAATGTTTATCATTCAAAACACAAGTAAATAAACAGACACACTGCCATGAGGTACTAGGATTTGAACCTTCAACCTACTGAGTGACTGTCTTAGAGCTTTACCAGTAGGTCAGAGGTGACTCTGTTCTTCTGTGCATCAAAAAGTAACTATAACGTTTGTAGAAAACATCTTGCTAGTGTGATGCTTTGAAGCCATTGTATTGAGAGATCATAGCAATAACAAACTCACTCTCTCCGTCTTCCATCCCCTCTCTCTCCCTCTATGGGATGGAAGAGGGAGAGAGAGAGAAATGACAGGACCGCAGGCGGAATCTCAAGGCCCCCGTGGTCCCAATGTCTCTCATCTCCTGCAGGAGCCAGCATTGCTCCCGCAAGCAGGGAGCTGCTTTAAACAGCAATGTTTCTATCTCTTTCCCTGCAGGGAGTTTTGCATTCAAGGAAAGAGATGAAAACTCCATTATCAGTAAGTGAGAGCTGTTTGACAACTTCCACTTGCTGAAAGCAGAGTTAGTGTTTGCTTTTGCTTGGTGGGAGCTGCCAGCTCTCACCAACAAAAGCAAACAGCTACCTGCCGAGGATGGGCATCCCGGAAGGTTGCAGCTGCTGGCCCTGGGGGTTGCAACCCCCAGGGCCCTCTATTTGGCCTGGGGAGGTGGCGACCTTTGGGGCTAGGGATCCGCAACAGACCCACTGCTTTAATGTTATTTAAGCTCAGTGGTGGTCCTCACTATTTTAATAGTATTTTTCCCCGGGGAGGTGGGGTTCCCTCGGACACAGAAGGATCCACAGACCCACCTAATATTCTTCTATTATTTTGCCCCTGTGGAGGGGGTAGTCCTTGGGGCCCGAGAGGGTCCCCAGGACCCCCCCTACTATTATAAATGTATCTTGCGCCCTGGGAGGTGGTGGTTGCAGGGGCACTGGGGGGCTATGTGCCAGCATATTTTTTAATATAAGCCCACAGGAGGTGGCGGTCCCTCGGGCTACTAAAAGCACAAGGAAGGAGGACCCATGCACCCCCACCTCCTTTTATCAGCCTCCAAAGCCCCTGGGACCTGGTCCACCTAGGCGCAAAATAAATGAAGAGTGTGGGAGACTGCGCTTTAAAAAAAAGAAAATCTCAATCTGCAGATTGTCCCAAGATTTTTTTTTTTTTTACTTTTTTCGTCTGGTGGGGTCCCTGGTAGCCCATGGGCCAAGGCTAGGGGCTCAGGGTATCCCTACCCTAGCCACTTTTCTTTTTTTTTTTTTAATTGTGGGACTTTGCTGAAGCCAACTCCTAAAATGACTGCCAACACTTCCTTGTTGAGTTGTTGGCAGCCAATCAGATATCAGCACGGGGACAGTTTGAGCTGTGGATCCTCTGCGTCCTTAGATATCTCTATTTTTTAACCTTTAATATCTCAGAAACTACTGAACTAAATTACACCAAATTAGAAAAAGCACAATCTGAGCACCAAGATCTAGCTTCCTGTCAAATTTGGTGTAATCCCGTTCAGCTTTTCGGCCAGTAGGCGTGTCTAAAGACCCTTTATGAATTAACATGGGAATCACACTTTTTTGACCTACTTTTCTCACCCCAGGCTTGATGGATCACCCTGAAACTTTCCATGCACTAAAAGATCCTATAATACACTTCTTTTTGGAAAATTTCATCAAGATTCGTCAAATGGTGCTAAAGAAATAGGCAAGTCAAAAAACCCATTTTCTATGGAAACTAGATTCTAACTATTTCTACATACTGGTGACTGCAATACAAAACTGTGACGATTTGATATCTGGTCCCTAAGAAAATGCACTTCCATAATTACTACTCCTTTTCGGCTTCTTTTTGTACTGCCTTTCTTGTTTGAAGTTTTAGTTTGTTTAAATTTTTATTGGAAGCTAAATTTGTGTTAATGACCTTGTTCTTTTTTGGAAAATCAACACATGGGTAGAATTTCCACCTTTTTGCTGGCTTCCACAGAAAAATGCTGGCCAGGCTGGTAAAAATCTGCAGAGGAGGCAATCCTCCAACGTGGACCATGGCAAAAGTGGAGTATTAG
This sequence comes from Pleurodeles waltl, assembly GCF_031143425.1. NCBI lineage: Eukaryota > Metazoa > Chordata > Amphibia > Caudata > Salamandridae > Pleurodeles > Pleurodeles waltl. The sequence goes on from NC_090438.1 coordinate 717,761,240, forward strand.
TAGGGCCTTTGGTAACTACATGAGGAGAGCATTTTCTGGGAGTTTGTTTAATTGATTCATTTTCACGGGGCTATTGCCCTGTGTGAATTTGCTGGTGCTGCTCCAAATCACAAAGCTCAAGATACATGATCAAGATCTACAGGCAAAGGATCAGGATGTGTGCCAATAAGCTTCATTTGGTTTTTCATTCCATATCCTCATGCATAGAAATGCAGAAGGTATGTATCTACTGCTCTGCTGTGTAGTGTCTCTCATGAGCCACCTAGGCATAATCAACAGGGTTTTGTTTTATCAGAAGGCTCCCTCATATTTATGACATCTATGACAGGAAGAATGACATCTATGTGTCTTAATTGGCCTTTGCATGTCAGTCACTGTTTTCCACCATTAATGAAGGACAGGATTAGTGCAATACAGATGTGCAATCTCACTTCCATGTTAGAGATGGGAATGTAAATCTTTACTGCACCACACATGTACTTTATCAGTGTGGAGTACAGACTTCACAATGAAGACAGGAGATATTTCTGTTCCCTTCCTGAATTGCGGCTTTACCCGCAGTAGTCATGAGGTACATGAGAACTACTGTACGGAAATAGGAGGTGAGGCCGACACAGATTCCTAAGTGCCTCTCTGTAAACAAGGGCATTGTGGAATCTCTGCTTCTCACATATCCCGGCAAGCCCCACTAGCAAATCTCATAGATGGACAAAAAAGCAGGTGTGAAGCCACTGTGTACACATCAACTACATTTTGTACATGTGTACATTTTATTTGTGGATTTGAGCTTATACACAAATATGCCTTTTTCCTGATCTATGCTACTTCAGATCAAGAAGATTTTAAGAATTAGGACCTAATGCCTCTGCGACCTTTAGATGCTCCTTTGCAGTGCTAGCTAACTCACAATTTTGACATTCCTTTCTTTCTATGTGAGAACATGTACAACAAATCTCAAACTGTATGTTAATCCGTTATTAAGATGACAAACGAACATTAGCAGTCGAGAGCAAGATGGCAGCCATTTAAGATGGTGGTTTGTGATCCTCTCTGCCAGAACTCAGCCATGCAGCTGTGGATCCCTTAACCTTCAATCTCCGCGACCTTACCTGAGGAATGCACCATGACATTTGTTGCGGGTAAGGTTGGAGGCACCAGCCCCTTTGTGTTACTGTTGTACGGATACATTGTTTCTTCAGTCAGCCAGCATGACTGTTACATTGTAGCAGCGCTCATCTGGGGCTAAACGTTGGACGGATGCCGCCGAAGAGATTAAAGATTGAGCTTCCTGCAGTACGGGGGAAACAGGCGAAGCTGAGCGCAATACGCCGGTCAGGCACCTCAGATGAATTTAAATTTCAGCACAAAGCTAAATGGGGAGCCCTCGAGAAGATAAATGTTAAATTAAAGACTGCGCCGCTTGATACATTTTTAGAGAAGAAATCTCGGGATGGAGTTCGGAGTGGAGCAAGTGTGGCGAGCTCATCTGTTATAGAGGGATGGGGGAACTAATTATTGAAGTAGATGTGCCAGAATCTCGAACAGAGAAAGGAGCTGAGAGCCTGGATAGTAATGCGCTGAGTGGAACTCCACTGCTAGCGAGTGACTGCTCTGCCCCTTCACTCTTAGGCCATTTCATAGAAACTTTGAATATCGGGCATACGTAATGAAGGCTTACAGCAGCAGCTCCCAGATAAAAATGGTGAAGGAGGCCAAATCATGGTTCAGGAAACATTGAACAATTTAGGCAAGCTAATGGAGAAGAACTGACACTAATGGCAGCCCGCAACAAGGACTAGGGCCAGGGCAATAAATTCTTCTCTCTATCAGATTAGTCTAGCTGGACAAGCAATGAGGGATCGGACTCAGAGACAGGGAAGATCTCTTCAGAACTGGGTTCTGAGCTATCCTCCACTGGCTCAGAATGGGAGCAAGCAGAGAACGACAACGTTTCTACAGTTAGGAAGAAGCAGAGAAAGAGGAATACACAGCCTGTCCAGTCATACACTCGCAAATACCCGGGGAAACTAAAGATCTTCAGTGGGACTATACAAATACCCAGCTCGAAGAAGGTTCAGCCATGCATGTTAATATTAAAACACAACCCAGTGGAGTCTCCCTGGAAACTTTCTATCAAATTATTATGGAACATCGAGAAGAGTCTAAGACTGAGAGCCATAGAACCCAGTTAGTCTGCCGTAAAATGCAGACACAAATCCGCCGGGTGGCTAAAACATGTTCCGAGTTTGCAACACGCATAAGGGAGGTGGAGAATCGAATTTCCAAACTGGAAGATGATGTGGTATTGCAGAGAGCACTAGGGGACCCACTGGAAAAAAAACTGGAAGATTCCCAATGGAAACTGACAGATTTAGAAGACAGACTTAGGAGTAATAACTTACGAGTGCTGAGTATACCGAAGGGGCTGAGGGAACTGACCCATGTGGTTTTATTGTGGTCCTATTTAAGGAGGCTTTTCCTGATCTGACTTAGTGGGTATGGGAGAAAGAAGTTCAGAGATCAAATCGATTTCCTTTTAACATTAGAGTTAAATCATCTGTAGGAGACATTAAGCCTAGGGTCATGTTGATCTCTCTCTCCTTAACTTTCAGGCAGGACAGGCTGTATACGACCTCGCTCGTCCGGATCATAAGCGTACCACCCGGGGGCACAATTCTTTTGTTAGACCTGATTTTTGTCATACAACTGTGGAAAAAAGATGGAGACTTCATCAAATAATTCTGCCCCTGCAGAACAAAGGGGCTCAGGTCTATTTGATGAATCCTACGAAACTAAAGGTGATTGCTGAAGGCAAGACTCAGTACTTCACGTCTGAAGTAAAAGCGAAAGACTTTATGGACAGACTCTGAGGCTGGCTGGAAGGGCTCTTGTCCTTTTTCTCGCCTCCTTTCTTATAGGGTTCTACTGGGGGGTAACAGAATATTCATATAGTCACATGTAAGGAGATATCTGTATTTTTCCTTCGCTATCATGGGATATAGAGGATAAGGGCATTTTTTATTCTTATTTTTTTTTTCCTTTTGTTTTTTGTAATAAGTAGCCATATGGTAATTTGCGGGATAGAAGGCACAATTATGGGCATGGTTTGGGTAGGGTTCCATCTTTTATGGGACTGTGTAGTTCTATGCTTTCCATGAAGCTGATTAAAGTGGTGGGGGGGCGGAGTGGAGGATTGGAGGGAGTGGGTATGGGGGATGGTTGGGATAGGGAAGGGGTAGGGTTCAGTGAGGCGTGGCTTCTGGATTTGGGGTGGTGGGGGAAATCTCAGGAATGCAAGGAAAATTGGAGGAGTAGGGGAAAGGACACTCAGCGCCAACATGTAAAGTGACAAAGGAGTCTGATGAGAATGATTGCTGAAAAATTCAGCATAAGACAGGGACAGGGACAGAATTTTTGCAGGAGAAATGTAGGTAGAGAAGATATGAAGATACAAAAGAAGTGTAGATGCACAGAAATTAAATAATGGCTGTAACTTAAGGATATGCTCCATGAATATATGCTGACTTAATAACCCCAAAAGATGAAAAAAGTGGCATTAGGATTAAAAATAATTCAGGCAGATTTGTATTGTTTGCAAGAGACTCATATTTCTTGTGAGAGGCAGGGGCTTTTAAAAGAACTGGGGTTGATACCTTTAGCCTGTACCCAACAGATGGTGTTGCTAGTGCGCCTGGTCCTTAGTAAGTAAACTTACAAGGGGACGCGTATAGGTCGATGAACTTATTGATTCGCATGGAGGCCCATATTTATACTTTTTGACGCTAAACTGCGCTAACGCAGTTTAGCGTCAAAAAATTTAGCGCCGTCTAACGCCATTCTGAAGCGCCATGCGGGCGCCGTATTTATGGAATGGCGTTAGCCGGCGCAAGCAGACCGGCGCTGCCTGGTTTGCGTGGAAAAAAACCACGTAGACCAGGCAGCGCCGGCGTTGGGAAAAAATGACGTTAGGGCGTCTTAAAATGGGGCAAGTCAGGTTGAGGCAAAAAAATCGCCTCAACCCGATTTGCGCCATTTTTTTACGACGCCCAGACGCCATTTCATGACTCCTGTCTTAGTAAAGACAGGAGTCATGCCCCCTTGCCCAATGGCCATGCCCAGGGGACTTGTGTCCCCTGGGCATGGTCATTGGGCATAGTGGCATGTAGGGGGGCACAAATAAGGCCCCCCTATGCCACCCAAAAAAAAGTAAAAAAATATAAAAAATAATACTTACCTGAACTTACCTGAATGTCCCTGGGGTGGGTCCCTCCATCCTTGGGTATCCTCCTGGGGTGGGCAGGGGTGGCAGGGGGGTCCCTGGGGGCAGGGGAGGGCACCTGTGGGCTCATTTTGAGCCCACAGGCCCCTTAACGCCTACCCTGACCCAGGCGTTAAATAGTGGCGCAAATGCGGGGTTTTTTGACCCGGCAACTCCCGGGCGTGATTTTTGCCCGGGAGTATAAATACGACGCATTTGCGTCGCCGTCATTTTTTTAGACGGGAACGCCTTCCTTGCATCTCATTAACGCAAGGAAGGCGTTCACGCAAAAAAATGACGCTATTTGCCAATACTTTGGCGCTAGACGCGTCTAACGCCAAAGTATAAATATGGCGTTAGTTTTGCGCCGAATTTGCGTCGAAAAAAACGACGCAAATTCGGCGCAAACGGAGTATAAATACGGGCCGGAGTATCTTAGCTATGGTGTAACTAATGCACATCAATAATCAATACACAAATCAATAATCAATAAGCAAAAACATTAATCATCAGTGAATAGCGTCAACAACTCAATTATACGTTTTATAAATTGTATTTCCCTAATTGTTACAATTCTAAGTCATAAGGTTAATTCAAACTTTAGTCAATTCACTCAGTATTAATTCATTAGTGACCACCAATAACATAATCTAATCAGAACTTGAGAAAACATGCGTTCTGAAGCATCAACATAAGCCAATAAAGAAGAATGTGTTAACATGAATAGCAGAGTTCAGCAAGTCAGTCCATCAATCATTTGTCACCGTATATGTCAACGTCTCAGAATCAGAACTCTACCTAGAACGTATTAGCATTAGCATGTGGGATTTCATGCGAAAACAATTTGGAACATGAATTTGGAAAAACATCTAACTAGAAGAAAAACTATGAAACAGCGCAGCTGGTACCTAGAAAGAAAAGGCACAAAAGTCAATCAGTCACATTGTCATAGCTACCTATCCACGGTATGGATCAGCAACAAAGTCAGTCTTCGTCTTCAGTTCATTAATCGATCAGCAACGTATCAGGCTCTCAAAGGCATGAGCCCAATGACAGAATCCCGAATCTCTTCTCCCCCAATATCGCATCAATTTCGGAATAAGTTCCGAAGATTTTTTCCTCTGTCACAGCATTATATTAAAGTTGCCCAGCCTATCCCCCAAAAGCTAATTGTTCAATTAGTCACCATATTCGATGCTAGCCAATGACTTTTATTTTACAAATCTATCAATTCTAATACTTCGCCGTTCTCAGGGTGTTGATTGGTTCACTGTACGATGTCCTCTTCATCTGGCTCATCAGGTATCGAAAATGTTGCATCTTCTTCTCCAGTCAGTGTCTCTATTGTTCGAGTCCTGGGAAAGTACATCTTGTCTGCTTTACACTGAATTACACTAGTGGTTCCGGGTCAGTTCAACACATCAGCTTTCTATGATTATTCAGCTTCTGCATGAGGCCTGGCAAAACTAGGCCACAACTTCGGCTAATTTAACTCTACGGTATAATGCAAAACATACGTTATATCTCTCAATATGACATATTACTACATTATTATTACGCATTTTCAACATTTTCATTTTAATATAATTCATGAATTTTGGTAGTCACTCTCCGTGGGCACATTTTCAAACGTTCACATTATTTTTCTACATTAATTTTCTCTACATATTATTATTATTATTCAAAATGCATAAACACTCATTAATAATTTTAAATTAACACATCTGCTTCAGCAGTGTCAACGGGGGGAGTGGAGATACTAGCCAGGAATTCCTGTTGCCATGTTGGGTGCTCATTGGTGGATAAGGCTGGGTGCTGGGTCATTCTAGAATGCATGATAGGCACAACTAAGTTTGCTCTTTGCACTCTCTATGGATCGAACTTTGATGAGGCCGAAGTACTGGATACTCTAAATTCTGAATTGATAGTATGGCCATTACCGTTGGTAATATGTGGAGATTTGAACATCCACATGGAAGTTGGGAAAAACCTGAGCAATCAGGACTATTATCAGGGCCATAAACCTAAGGTTTGGAGGGCTTTAAGGAGATTGGTCAGGGATGATGGGTTGGTAGACGTGTGAGAGGGGCTTATGGCCTCCAATCCAGGCTTTACATATTACTCCTCCCTGCATTCTAAATTAGTACGTTGGATTCTTTTTTATTACGGCTAATTTAATGAAAGACGTAAGTATGGAACTTCTGATCAGGCTTCTCTCAGATCACAATCCACTAGTTTTAACTGTTTCGAAAAAGAGATTTGTGAAGCCGCACCGCTCTTGGTCATTCGCTAAGAAATTATTAGTCGAACCTGGTTACGTTGAAAATATGAAGACATGGATTCAACAATTTTTGGAGGTTAATAGAGATACGGCCACAACAGGAATGGTATGGGATGCACTCAAAGCTCGAATTAGGGGAGAAACCTTAAGTTATAGCCTGCGCTCACAGAAGGTGAGAGAGAACGAGGTTAAAGAGCTTCAGCCAGCACTTTATCAAGCAGAAAGAAAACAAATGCAAAATATAATAAAAAAGGAAGATTGTAGCTCAATGCAGATTCAGATCTCGGTCTTAAAGGCTAAAATAAACTCAGATCTGAACAAGGCAGTAGCGGCTAGCTATCAGAGATATAAGGCAGTAAGCTATGACTATGGAGAGACCACTGGCAAAGTTCTGGTGAGGCGAATAAGGCAAAAAACAATAAAGAGGGTATAGAGACCACCATGGATGCACAGGGCGGAAATGTGAAAAACAAAAGGAGATTTTAGAAGTCTTTAGAGGCTTCTATCAGGAGTTGTATAGGGAAGATATAGGCCCTCATTACAACCCTGACGGTCAGTGATAAAGCGACGGTAATACTGCCAACAGGCCGGCGGTAAAAACAATTTAATTACGACCATGGCAGAAACCGCCAACACAGACAGCCACTTTAACACTCTGACCGCCATGGCAGTAGAAACAACCACTGAGGCGGTAACTACAGGTGTTACCAATGTTGGTGTATCTTCTCATCTACCAGGAGTACGAAGTACGGCAGCGGCGACCACAGTGAGTACTGCACCTAGCACACATGGGAGAGGAGGAGGGAAAAGAGAGTTACACACACACGCAACACCCCTACCCACAACAACACACACACACATATCCAATCACATCACAGATACACCCCGTCACCCCCTGGAAGAACGCAAGGACTAAACGAAATGAGTTGAACCAGTGTAATTTTCGAACAATCAGATAGCCCAAGAGAACTGTAAATAAGCAGTATATACAGCAAGTACACAAGTCCGAACACTGTCCCATTAAATGTCCGTGGACCAGTGGTCCCAAAAAGCATGGGCGAAGCCCACACATGACACTTGCTTCAAAACGGAGAGCACACTGCAGGGGCATCAGATAAAAAAAAAAACAGGCACCTCAGGGGGAAGGGGAGGGGGGCACCTCAGCCGGATGATGGGACGATGCCACTGCTCCTCGAGGGGGCTCCATGCCCACTGTTTGCTCCTGGGGAGTGCAAGACCACAATCTCTCAAGTGGGTGGTTTGCCCACTGCTTGGTCCTGGGGAGTACAAAGCCACAGTCTCTCAAGTGGGTGGTTTTCCAACTGCTTGCTCCTGGGGAGTACATAGCCACAGTCTCTCAAGTGGGTGGTTTGCCAACTGCTTGATCCTGGGGAGTACAAAGCCACAGTCTCTCAAGTAGGTGACATGTTCCACTAGTTCTGGAGTGGGCTTTGTGCCCAGAGTGCTTCATCCTGCCAAGGACTGTGTTAGTGGATGCTTTTTTCCACTGGTTCTGAAGGGGGCTTTGTGCCCAGAGTGCTTCATCCTGCCAAAGACTGTGTTAGTGGATGTTTTTCTCCACTGGTTCTGGAGGGGGCTTGGTGCCCAGAGTGCTTCATCCTGCCAAGGACTGTGTTAGTGGATGCTGGTGGTGATGGTGCCTCATGTAGTGTGTGCAGGGTCCAGGACATCTCCTGCAGCCTCGGACAGCTTCCCACTGGGGATGCTGCTGATGTCCGCTGTAGTGGCACTGGTTGGGCATGTCCCGGGGAAGGTGGCGGTGGTGTGTGCGGGGGAGATGCTGCTGGTGCTGCCCGTGGTGCAGGTGTCTGTAGTAGTGGAGGGAGACATCAGGCCGTTTCCCGCAGCCTCGGACGGCTGCCTGCTGAGGATGCTGCTGATGTCCGTTGTAGTGGCACTGGCTGGGCACGTAGCGGGGCTGGTGGCGGTGGCTGTGGCGGTGTCTGTGGTGGAGATGCTGGCAGTGCTGCCCGTGGTGCAGGTGTCTGTAGTGTCGGACGGCTGCCCACTGGGGATGATGCTGGTTACTGTTGTTGTGGCAGCTGCCGTGCAGGTGGCAGTGCAGATGGCGGTGCAGGTAGCGGTTGTTGCGGCGGTGCTCACCGTGGTACAGGTTACTGGCCAGTCCTGAAAAATAGGGGTCACCAGTCCCTCACCAGGAGGCTCCGTGCCCTGAGATGACTTTCCTTTGCTTTTTTGTCACTTCCCCACCTTGGTAGGCGCTGCTGGGACCTTGCCACTGTCCTCTTTGGTTCTGGATGAGGCCTTGCTGGGTGGGTGGTGCGGCTTTTCCCTTCTGCATGCTGTCCCCTTCTTTACCTTAGCAGGTGGTGGAATCGGGTGGTCCTTAGCTTCAGTACGTGGCACACTGGCAGCCGTGAACGGTTGCCCCCTTCGTTCTTCCCGGACTTGCAGGGACCACAGTAGATGACGATTTGGTGGCTGAGGTGCTAGTCTGGGCTCTAGACATCCTGGCCCTAGGGGAAGGATGGGGGGAGGTGTAGGGAAGAGGTCAATGTTAGCCAGGAAAAGTTTTTTAGACACACTGGGACGGGAAGATGGAGGGGGATTGGGAATGGAGGAAGAGGCAGTGGTTGTAGGAGATGTACGTCTGCTGAAATTGGGTGAAGGTGCATGGGTTGGAGGCTGTTGTGAGGTGGATGGCTGTTGAGTGGGTGTGTGTCTGCGTTTGTATACTTTGGGAGGAGGACTCACAGACACACTGGGAGAGGACACAGGGGATGTGTGAATGGTAGTGGGGGTGGTGACTGCACATGAGCGGTGTGCAGTGATAGGCATGCTGGTGATGGATGTAGTGGCTGAGGATGTAGTGCATGCAGGTGTGAGTGGAGACGAGACAGGGAGGGATGTGGAGGACGTGGAGGAGAGGGACACATTAGAGGCAGTGGATGTTGGAGTGTCTGCCTGGGTATGGTGCTTGTGTGAGTGCCTGTGGGATGTGTGGTGCTTATGTTTGCCTGAGCCAATTTTCTATGCTGATGTGTGTGCATGCTGGTCTGATTGTGTGCTTGGGATAGGCTGAAGTAGAGGGGATTGGGTCTGGGTAGTGGAAGTTGGAGGGGGAGGCTGGACACAGGGACAATGGCTGCCATCAGTGCTGAGGCCAGAGCCTGAAATGCTCTCTGTTGGGTTGCCACGGTATGTTGGTGGAAGTCAGCACGGCGGTCAGCGGACTTTACCACCAGCGTTGTAATGAGGGCCATAGTGTATTCTGATAGGGCACAGAGAAAAGCCATAGAGGTTCTGGGAGGACTAACACAGTAAGGCTCTCTTCAGAGGATCAAATTATGCTGGATGCACCGATTCAATCGGAAGAAATACTGGAAGCTGTGAACTCGTTTTTGGCAGGATAAGCATCAGGCCTGGATGCCCTACCATTAGAGTTTTATAAAATGTTTTATAAAGAAGTAAGGAGGGACATGCTTGAAACCTTTCGCAAGGCACAACTAGGGCAGATTCCACCATCCTGGGAATGCGCTAACATTATAGTGTTTAAAAAAAGATAAGCCATCAAACTCTCCTGGATCATACAGACCAATATCTTTGTTAAATACAGATGGGAAGATATATGGAAAGGTCCTAACAACCAGTTTGGCAAGAGTTATATCCTTGCTAGTTTGTAAAAGACAGCATGGTTTTATACCTGGTCGGGGGACGGTTGATCATATAAGAAGGATAATTTCTTTATTTGAACTTGCTGAAACTTATCGGACACATCTTGGTCAGGTGCTATTAAATGCCAAAAAGGCAGTCAATTATGTATCTTTGAATTTTTTATGGGAAACCTTGAAATGGAACAGGATTGGGGAAGGCTATTTAACAGCTGTTCAGGCTATATACAAGGCCCCCAAAGCTCGAGTATGTTTGGGAGGGTTAGAGTCAGGCATCATATCGATTTCCAGGGGTACCAGACAGGAGTGTCCATGCTCCCCATTTCTGTTTGCATTATATAGCGATCCTTTTTTATCTAAACTGGAGAGGAACAATAATGTCAAGCCAGTGGCCTGTCACGGGGAAGAATATAAGGTATTAGGTATAAGTAATATAAGGTATTTTCTTATTAAGACGATGTAGCAGTATCAACAACTGACCCTGAGAAAACCATCAAGGAAATTGAAGAGGTGGCTAGAAACTTTGGAGAATATTCTGGGTATAAACTGAATGAGGATAAGACACAGATTTTATGCTCAGCGCATTCCTTGACCAAAGACAAGTGTGTGTTGACAGAGGCTGTATACTTGGGGATAAGAGTTACTGCTGTTGTTGACCAGGTCGTGGAACCTAATATAGCCCCTTTGTTAAGTAAAGTGAAGAGCGATCTGGATGGAATGCATTATCTATATTTATCACTCGAGAGTTGCTCTACTGTGTTAAAAATTAATGTCTTGCCAAAGTTACTGTATTTGTTTTGATCGATTCCTTTAGAGATAGCAAAAAGATGGCTAAACAAATTAGAGACATTTGGAAGTCATTTCTTGTGGGGATATGCAAAGCCAAGAAGAGCTATGAAATACATGACGCTTCCAAAATGTTGAGGTGGCTGTGCAGTTCCCAATTTTACACTATATTATTATGCCTGCTGCCTTCAGCATATGGATGAATTGATAACTGGTGATGTAAGGGAGAGTATGCAAGTAGTTCATTCCTCCCTATATGAAATGATATTGGATGTTGAGGCAAAAGGCTGGCTGTTGAAATTATTATTAGTTATTTTAAAAGAGTGAGATTTAAAACTTTACGAGCAGTATATAAGGCCTGGGTGCAGTTAAAGAGATGGATCAGGATGGGTAAGATCATCATGTATACTCCATTGTGCTCTTCAGTCCTCCCTTTTTCTATTTTTAGGGATCCCATTTTGGCAATTTGGCGACAACAAGGGATAAGGAGGATTGGGAATCAATATGCAAATTCAGTGTCTAAGGGACAGATGTAGCAAACATATGCGAGTCGCAAATGGCCTGATTCGCTATTTGCGACCTCGCAAAATCCGAAATGGGATGCAAAAATCCCATTTCCGAAGTGCAAATAGCAATGCAAGCTAATACCGACTCGCAAAATTTGCGACCTGATTTTGCGACCCGCAAATAGGAAGTCACAAATTGGGAGTCGCAAACCATATGCAAAAGCCAGTAGCAAATTGCGACTAGTCGCAAAAAGCCCTTTTTGCACATCCAGATTACCACTGATTCAGAGCAGGTGGTAACCAGAACCAAAGTATAAAAGGAGACCCAGAAGGCATCTGGGTTACTCAAAATGGCTGAACTGCATGTGATAGCATGGAGGAGGAGAGTCCACGCCGCCCAGCAGAGGAGGAGGAAGAGGCAGAGACAGGAGAGGATACCAGGCAGACACTGTTTCAACAAACTGAGGAGGAGATTTATGACAAAGACTGAGCAGTGCAGCAATTTTAGAATTAATTGTACTACTTAATCCTCAGCTTGAACGACAATGCGCGGCAGCGCCATCCCTACACATGTGCAAGTGCTATGCTCACTGCACCTCTTGGCCTCGGGTAGCTATCAGGGGGTGATTGCAGTGGCAGGTGGGGTATCCCAGAGTTCACTCTCACGATTCTTCAGATCATTCCAAGATGCCATACTCACACACATGTCCAGATATATATACCTACCCAGGAATGAGGCAGAAATTAACAGCACCAAGTTGGAGTTCTACAGAATTGCCAACTTCCCCCATGTAATAGGGTGTGTGGAGAGGACACATATACAAATTTGCCCTCCTGCAAATCTAGAATATGTTTTCCGCAATAGGAAATGTACCCACTCACTAAACATCCAGGTGGTATGTGACACCCATAATGTCATTACTGACATTGTAGCTAAATTTCCAGGGAGTACACATGACTAATACATATTCAGGCACAGTGGGATACACCAACGCCTAGAACGTGGGGAGTTTGGAGACAGATGTCTATTAGGTATTGCTGAATACACCCTGAAGCCTTACATACAGGTCACTGTGGAAACCATTCATGCCCTGCTAAAATTGCTTATTTTTGTCAAACAGGTGATAGTGCATATGCTCTAAGACCATGGATATTTACCCAACACCTGGCAATGAGAACGAGAGGCGATATAACAGTGCCCATCGGCGGACCAGAACTGTCATCGAGAGGAAATTTGGCTTGTTAAAGGCAAGATTCAGGTGCCTCCACAAAAGTGGAGGTGCACTCCAGTATGCCCCAGAAACAGCATTCAAGATTGTCACCGCCTGTGCAATCCTATACAACATTGCCACCAGACGTGGCCTACATCTCACCCCTGAAGACACAGACACGGAAGATGAGGAGCAAGAGCTACCACACCAACAGCCTGGGGGTAGAAGCATTGCAAATCAAGGCAGACAGAGACGGAACCACATTGCAACCCAACACTTTGGCAGGTACGTGGGAATTTTCACCACACTCACTGATGTCAGACACACATAGGCCAGTTGTGTAGTGAAACAAACAAACCCTTTTTATTACTAAACTATATGGGAAAATAAAAGTGCTGTCTGTCACAGTCTGTACTTGTCCAAATGTAATGAAGAAACATTATAAGTCATGTGCCTCATGAACAGTGATGTATGGTGGCTCACACCCTCCTCCTTGAGCGGCCAGCATGGCTCATCCCTGGTGGGTCCCCTGCCCCCTGCCGTGCACTACCACTGCGTAGCACACGGGACTCACTGGCAGACACGCTACTGATGGTTGACCCCTCCTCACTGTCCTGAGTGGTCTCCCCTGTGCCCCTTGCAGCCTGCCTACTTTCCATCAAGTCCACAGCATGGCTGATGCGGCCAAGTCCTCGCGCCACATCGCCAGCAAAGTGCCCAAGGTCCACCTGTAGGCTGACTGTCCGTCTAGAGAGGCCTGTTGTATTGGATGCAGCCAGGCGGTCAAATCGTGCCACTGTGTGGCACTCCCTGCGCCTTGCATGTTGTCGGTCTGCCACTAGTTCAGTCACCAGATGGCGGATGGCCTGTGTCAGATCCCCCAAATGTTCATTCATCCTGGTGAACTGACTGTTCACATCTGCCAGCCCATTGGTCATGCTGCTCTGCATCCTGTTGAGGGTTCTTGAGATTGTCCTTACTTGTCTATTTTGCAGGCGCTGACCTTGGATGAGGGATGCCTCCAAGCCTGCGAAGCCTGCTTCGCCGGCATCTGCGCATTCGTCCTGCTGCTGGTTCTGATTGCCTCTCTGTGGGGCTGGGTTTGTGTCCGCTGCCCTCATGTCCTGTGCATGTTCCTCAATGGACCCTTGTGGTGTCCTGCTGGGCCCAGCAATTTCAGCAGCAGCCTCCTGCAGTGTCTCTGGCCCATGCTCTCCACCCTGCCTGGTGTCGCTGCAGGGGGTGTCTTGTGGGAGACCTGTGGGACATAAGGGATACACTGTCAATCTCTCACATCTGTTTTATGCCTCCTAATAAACATTTGCCTATATGCTGACTACTGTACTACATTTCCCATAATGCACTATTCTAGAGGTTGCTAGACTGGAATGGAGCTAGTCTGGTGGTGCCTGCTGCTGTGTACTGGGAGAGTGTGTATACTGCATTTGTGGGTGTCAAAGCATATCTCATGGTATTCACTTTTGGATGTCCCTGGCGCTGAACTGTCCACTTCTCCCATGCCAATGATGGCCTCTGGCTCCAGGGTCTCCTCAACCATGCTTTCCATGGCCGTGGGTGGTGGGACAGTGGATGGGCCTCCTCCGGTGCCCCTTATATCTCTCAGGTGCTCTGCAACCCTCTGCTTTGTCCTGGAGCGCAGGTCATACCACTGTTTCCTGATTTCATCAAGGGTGCGGTGGCTCACCCCTATGGCATTGATAGTTTCCTGGATCTGCTGCCATATCATTTTCTTATGAGTGTCTGGGACACTCATGGCTGCCTTCCCAAATAGCTCATCGTGGTGTAGGCAGCATCCTTGAGTTAGCACCTCCAGCTCTTTATCAGAAAATGTCACCTTCCTTCTCCTACCAGCACTTCCTGTCTCCTCCATTGTTGCAGCAGCTCCTCTCTCCTGGGTGTGGCACAGCAGTTTGGAAAGGGTGTGGTCCTCCCTCCTCCCAGGTGTATTTGATGACTTCCTGGTTATGATGTCATCACCAAGAGCCAGGAAGTGGATTTCCAAACAGTTGTGCAGCACCTGCAGGCAATTTGCGAGTCAGTCGCAATTTGCCACACCCTTCTCGCAAATTGCGGTGCGACACCTATGCGACTCGCAAATTGGTATCACAATTTTGTCTTGAGTTTGATTTTGCTAGTCGGAAATAGCGATTCGCATTGAGTCGCTATTTCCGATTCGCAAATTTTTACCTACCTACATCTGGCCCTAAGTCTTTTCAGGAGCTACAGATACAATGTGGCTTACCCGGGACTCATTTTTTAAAATATTTACAAATTCAAGACTTTCTCCACTTCCATAGATAGGAAATGCCTTTAATGGATAAGATATCATTAATATTAATAGAGGCTATATGCCATTGGGAAAAGATAGGTATATTATATACTCTATTGAGAGATGCCCAACAGGATGATTTTGTGCTACAGAATGATCGATGGGTTAATCGAGTGGGTAAAGAGGGGGGTGGCTGGTGGAATCATTAGACTTAGCGGGAAAAACCTTTCTTTCAGCCAGTTGGAAAACACAGCACTACAAGACTATATTTGACGTGTACTATACACCAGCAAAATTGAGTAAGTGGAGTGGATCTGATGGGAAGTGCAATCGATGTGGGAGGACGGAAGCGGAGATACTGCATATGTTCTATACATGCCCTAGGTTGAAATCACTGCTGGGTGAGGTAGAAGGGTTTCTCAGTGATATAATTGGAGGAAATTTGAAACTTACACCAACTCTAGTATTATTAGGTGTGAAGGACCCGCTGGAAAATATGGGGCATGTAATTAAAAAAAGAAGGTATTTTCTTTACATGCCGATGGCGATACTCCGGCTTTGTATAACTACGGACTAGATTAAAAAAGACCCCCGACCCTCGAAACTTGCAGGTTAAGATTATTGGCGTTTTACAGTATTGAATTGAGTTTATATAGACTTAAAGTTTATAAGAAGAGGCGTAGGGGGGAATGAATCTGGCACCACTGACTAAATGGTTGGAAGCGATTAGTCAATGAGATAAAAAGAGTTTGTATCTGATCAGTTATGCTGAATATATTTTATTCTTGTTTTTCTTTCTTCCCTATCCCTACATGAGGATTTGTAAATTATGTTTTGTATAAAAAAAAAAAGACAAACGAAAGCCAACTCCTTGAATGTGCTCGTAGTAAGATATAAATCTGGGCAAATTCTTGGAAAAAAGGGCACTTTGATGAGTCCTTGCGAAAGTTAAATGCTGATCCATGTATCTGAATCTTGTACAAGGAAGAGCATTCAACAGGGACCAGACCAAAAGAAGTGGAGACGTGCAGGATGAAATTGGATGCCACCCTTTCCTCCACTTCATTGAGTCCATGACCCTCATCCTTAAGCAGTGCTTGAGTATGCATGAGATAGAATATAATACATAACAATATAAAGCATTGGACCAGATGAGCATCCTCTTTAATTATGAACCCTCTTTGGTTTTGATATCTTTCTCAGGAAGGACACAATAGTACACATTCAGATATAAGAGATTTGGATCAATCGAGACATTGACCACCGTAAGTCTTTCTCTTAAGGGTATATTCATAGCCATGGGCTGCCTTCAAACTGATCTGACAATGGATCTGAAGCTTTCCAAAGCACTATTTTTAAAAGCAGAACTCCCACATTTTTATCTCAGAATGTGCCTCATAATAAACAGAGCTGCATGGGCCAATTGATCAATGGTAAAGCAGTCATGAGAATATTAACAAGCTTTATGTGGGAGTTAAGGCTATCAAGCTTGAGGGTGTTTATTTCAGGGTGGAACTCTAGTTTATCCACCACAAAAAATTAAACATCTTTGGCTTGCATTCATGGAATAAACAAAATATTCTGATTTCATGTTGTAGACCAGGTTGGCGGATGTAGTTCGCACAGCAGCGCTGCAGGCCAGAGAGAAAATCATTACTGTTTACATTTCCATGCAATACGTCATCTGAACTAACCACGGTGTTGAGGTTATTCAAACTGTGCACTAATTACTTCTCATGTGGGCAAACAAATATGAAGGTGTGTGGGGAATTTTGTGGGGAAGGTGTCTCTATTACATTTCAAATAGCCAATGTGGACTTAGTTCTTAAGTTTGAATTGAAATACTGTAGCGACTCAGGGTCATTATACAGTGCAATGGAATTTCCCTATCATATAAAAAAACTTTGTGCATGATTACATAATCTCAGCCACGCTGAACACTTGACAATGCAGGAAAGTCCAGCAGTGCCAATTTGCACAGCTCAGAGGCCAGATTTATCAAGGTCTTGTACAAAACAAGCCCTTAAGTGAGATTTACTATGGCAGGCAGAGCCACCTTGCATGGCTTTGTATGGAATAGTAAATCTGGATTAAAGCAAGGTAGTGCAAGTCAATGCCTACCATTACTCTGCCCTGGGAAACCGACCATGGGTAGTGTGGGTGTTCCCACACATCCACCTATGGGTTTTGGCAAATTTCCAGACTTGCAAACCTGAGAATGCATAAAAATGCTATTCCTTCTTAACAGAGGTGTAACAAGCAAATATGTTTATTTCTCTTTGAGTGTTCTTCTTTCTTCATTTGATGCATTCTGCCTCACACATAGTAAGAGGGAAATGGCTTGGATGATTGTTTTTTGGCAGGATTGTGCCCCTTCCTGCACAAAAACATATCCTGCTGTAACACAGGCACCCTTGTACCATGGCGCAATAGTTTCTTTGCAGCGCTAGGATGCACTCTGTGAGCCAGCACAGGGAGAGACCAGTGATATGTCATATCTTAGTAGATATGGTGCATTCCTGCTATCTCTTTATCACTCAAAGCATCACAGCAAGTTGTCTTGCTACATTGCGTTGCATGACTTGTTAGTAAATCTGCTCCCAGATCTGCACCACCCTAGCTCAGTTATAATTATTGTGTACCTTTTTCCTAAGCAGGAACAACACGATCTTTGGAAAGAAAGCAAAACTTTCAATACAGTGGAACCTCACAATGTGCTTTGGGTTCCTCACTCATTTCATTCTAATGCTAATTATGAAAACAAATGCCATCATTCAGTTTGAGCAAAATGAAAAGAGAACTCCTAAACAGTATGAATTATTTCACTCAATAACTATTGTACAAAGTGGACAGTACTCACGTGCAAAAAAAGTTTTAAAGTGCCTCCTGACTGACGAATTTCAGATGGTCCCCAACCTTTTTCAAGGAAATATTTGAAAAGTAAATTGCAACAAATTTCTTCAATAATCACAACTATTGAATTTTGGTGAGATACAGCTAGCGATCACTCGTTACTGGTAGAATGGCAAGGGGAAAAATAATCAGGGGCATATTTATACTCCGTTTGCGCCGGAATTGCATCGTTTTTTTGACGCAATTCCGACGCAAAACTAACTCCATATTTATACTTTGGCAATAGACGCGTCTAGCGCCAAAGTCCATGGAGTTTGCTTCATTTTTTAGCGTGGACACCTACTTTGCGTTAATGATATGCAAGGTAGGCGTTCCCGTCGAAAAAATTGACTCCGAGGCATGTGCGCCGTATTTACACTCCCGGGCAAAATTCACGCCCGGGAGTGGGCGGGTAAAAAAAAAAGACATACGGCCGCTTTTGCGCCGTTTTTTAGCGCCTGGAAAAGGCAGGCGTTAAGGGACCTGTGGGCTCTGAA
The DNA here is from genome assembly GCF_031143425.1 of Pleurodeles waltl. NCBI lineage: Eukaryota > Metazoa > Chordata > Amphibia > Caudata > Salamandridae > Pleurodeles > Pleurodeles waltl. The sequence continues at coordinate 717,779,614 of NC_090438.1, forward strand.
GGAGCCCAGAGGTGCCCTCCCATGCTCCCAGGGACACCCCCTGTCACCCTTGCCCACCCCAGGAGGACACCCAAGGCTGGAGGGACCCATCCCAGGGACATTAAGGTAAGTTCTGGTAGGTATTTTATTTTTTTATTTTTTGTGGCATAGGGGGGCCTGATTTGTGCCCCCCTACATGCCACTATGCCCAATGACCATGCCCAGGGGACAGAAGTCCCCTGGGCATGGCCATTGGGCAAGGGGGCATGACTCCTGTCTTTGCTAAGACAGGAGTCATTTCTATGGGGGTTGGGAGTCGAAAAAAATGGCGCAAATCGGGTTGAGGCGAAAAATTTGCCTCAGCCTGACTTGCCCCATTTTTTGGCGCCCAAGCTCCATATCCCCCTACGCCGGCGCTGCCTGGTGTACGTCGTTTTTTTTCACGCACACCAGGCAGCGCCGGTGGCTAACACCGGCTAACGTCATTGATTAAATACGGCGCCCGCATGGCGCTTCAGAATGGCGTTAGCCGGCGCTAATTTTTTTGACGCAAATCTGCGTTAGCGCAGTTTTGCGTCAAAAAGTATAAATATGGCCCTCAGAGTCCTACGTAAAGAAGATGCCATGTGGTGAATCATTTCATACAATGACGTTCGTTTTGATAAGGGTGGATACAAGCAAAAGTAGTATTAAAAATGCGAAACGAAGATTACTGCACATTTAATAGCTTTTAGAGACTGAAATAATGTGGCAACACCACATTACAGTGTGGGAGATCTGTATTGACAAAAATCTGGCACAAACTTCTCATCAATAAAGGCACAAACGTTTAGTGGAAACCTTTTTTCTCAAGTTATTCCTCATTAAGTTAGGGTGGTATCCTGTTTTCCATTTCCAAGAAATTATTGATTTCGTGACGTTTAAAGTCTAACTTTGTGGCGTTATGTACAAGGTCTCACTGGCTCCCCGCGTGATCTCTGATAAAATGCACAGTGTTAGATCCTTTTCACCTTAGCACTCACCGACATTGTTTTCAGGAACTCCAATGCTAGAATTTTAGCACAAGCAACATATTAGGGTCTACAGCAAGCTCAACAAAATACCCTGCAATCAGTATTACTGTGCCCTTTGTAAACTGGAAAAGGCTGTTTATTTTAAAGAAAGGTGATTTAGAGTACCTGTTGGTCATTTGTCAAAGTAAAAGTAGTGCACCATTAACTATCCTGAAGAAAACACAGAAATGACACAGCTGTTTCGACAGAAAGTGCCAAAGAAAATAATTGAATTTTCTGAAAATACCTACAGAAGATGAGGAATGAGTCAGCTCTCTGAAATACAAATGCATGAACATTTCACAGCATTATTACCTTTACTTGTTCAATGCATTCCCTCCACCCTAAATATTTCAAATTTGAGTGCTACCCCTGACCCAGTTTCAACTACAAATATATAATTGAAAAGAACGTATTCTTACCTTTTTTAAAACATGCAGTGACAAATTCAAAAGGTCTGTTTTTTAATTAGAGGAAGTGTCTGGTAAAAGTGGGCAACTTTGCTCCTGTTTGCTCACAGCTGTCCTAGAATGAAAATTCCATAATGGATCAACCTATTGAACCGCAGCAATATGGACACTGCGAGCATGATCCCTTTGTTGAATAGATTACATTAGCAGAGCTAAGCTGTGGCCCTTAAAGGCATACACAGTAAATATTGCAAGTTCAAAACTTCTGAACATGCAATGGACCAGTAGTTGTAGAGCATCTGTAAGAAAGACTCTAAGCGCTCCCAGATCTTTCCTTTGCCAATAAAAAAGTTGCATATCCAACAACATGTTATCATGACAACACAATAAAACAAATGAAAGCTAAGAGTGATTAGTAAATTGCTACAGCTTGCTGTAAATACAAACAAGACACACTTCCTGAGCTAATAAAGCGTAAGACAGCTTTTAAAAATGTCATCATGTCAGAAACGTAAATAGATAAAAGACCACAACACCTTTTACTTGATGTTTTTGACTTATGTTTTCATTGCCTCTTTAAAGGTTAGAATGTTTTCTTCCCATTCCACAGCTTCTCATGTTGAGTGCTCCAGACTCGATTCAGTTGCTGGACAGAGCCTGGGACACTCACTGGGCAGGGTATGCTCTGCTGTATGCTTCCACGAACCCAATAAATCGTCTAACTACCATCTCTCGCCTCTGGCTGTGTTATAGCCCACAAAAACACATCACGTTGCTTCTCTAGTCTTACAAAAGGACGACTTAAAATGAGAACCAAAATTCAATGAGATCACACTTGGGACTATGTACCCATTCAGAAAACGTGACTGCCTTGATCCCCAACCCATTTAAGCAGTGGAAACCCTTGAAAAATCCATCAAAGCTGAAGTGGACTGGTTCAATGGCCACTGTACTGATTCTTGGATGCCTTATTAAAGTACTGTTAAAATGGAGGTTACCAGTAAGCTAAAGTGGTCTATATGAAAAGATAAAAATTGCTCTGATCTATTGCCTTTGGCTTGACTTGTTTTTATATGAAGTTCACTCTTCTAGTTTGCCCTGTCAGAAAAAACTGTGTGCGTCTGGCCTTATTTGATCTTTTATAGTTTAATTGATAAGGGGATGCAATAATAGTTCGAAGGACCATGGTTACAAGCCTTATGCATTACTAAATTACCAAATAACATTTCAAATTGTCATCACATACAATAAAGAATTTGAGTCAGTAACTTCATGCACCATGACCTTTGTGGCCATGAATAGCCACACCTTTTAGTAAAGTTAAAATATTTAATTCCCAATATCAGCAAAGCTAAAGTCACGTAAAGTAATCTCAAAATTATCTGATAAACATACAAAACAACACAGGTTGACCAAAACCACGAAATAATCTTAATTACATTGATTCATTTACATTAAATATTCAATGGCTACTACACAGATTATTATCAGTACTAGCTGAACTAAAGATATAGCATACATTTTGGCATTAATAATTTAACAATATCAATCCTTTATCTGTTTGATTACAGGACATGAACCTAGCTAACCCTCTAATTCGAAGTGCATGTTGGACTTCATGCAAAAAGCAAAAGTCAGACAAAAATTAATTAGTAAAAACATCTAACTATGGCTCTAGCAAAAATATAGCATTTGGTACCTAGAAAAGAAAGACAAAACCTGCAACAGAAAATAGCATTATATCTTATTATGCCTCTCCTTAATAGGTCAGCAAGCAGAGATTTCCTCATGAGTTGGGCATCTGTCTGGTCAGCATCCACAGTGAGGGGAAGGGAAGGAGATTGGTTCAGCCACAATGGACTCTTAAGTTAGCAAAACCAAGTCAAAAGGGCATCAAGCAAAGGTCTCTAAAAAGATCATTCTATATCTGCTTTAGTCTCTCTATTAGCATCTACTTCTGTTCCCTAAAGCAAACATGGATCTTCTCTGTGGTCAGTCTGTCTGCAACTCAACTCCCAACTCATAACTTTTCCAAAGGTAATGAGGGTATATTAGAAAAGCACAAAGTAGTTTCCCACACTGCTATTGGTCAGAATATCAACTGTTCACAGTTGAACCAATAGAATATATTTCTCAAACCTATGATATAGTCTTTCACATGTTGTTGATTCACTGCTCATCTGCTGTTCCTGTCACTAGTTCCACCATGTATCTTTTTAGTTGCAATTTGCACTTTTGTCAGTGAGTCCATTGTTAAGTCTGGAATAACATTTTCTTCTCATGTGTCAAAAGAATACAAGTATCACAAAAAGTTCCTCTGCACTGCAGCGGAAAAAGTCTCATGAGAAAGTTAAGACATTATCTAGTAAACATTGCAAAATTATAAACTATATGGTCAACTCTGTGTGTACAAGAACAAATGAAGCACAAACATTTCTCCATGCACCAGAAAATAATCTTGAACATTTAGTTAATACTGGTGAAATTAGCATGAGTCTTACATGAGTAGGCCTAGAATTTTCAATTAATATTTGCATAATAAGTTTAAGCAAATACATATTAATTTTACATCATTCTGTTCTATTAGTACATTTTATTTGATTATTCACATTATTTAACCAGTTAAAATCATTTATATATTTAAGTCGTACACATAATGATGGCCACTACGGTGGGCACATTTTCCCTAAACATTTATTTTTTTCTCTGTTAACCTAAAACATGTAGAATTCAAAATGGCTTATCAATGCAAATTTTGTATTGATTAAATCAGCTTTCACAGAAAAGAAGCAGAGAAAAAGCTTGGCTTTTAGCTCCTGTCAGCTTTATTTGCAATGTTTTATTCCTTTACACGATTCTCAAGTAAAAAGACATACATTCACACCAATAGATCTACTTCAAAATTGGAGTCCTTTTTTTTAGGAATTGAGATGGAAGAGCTGCAGTGTAGTCCTGTATGAAAACGCGGTAAGTGTACATTGATACACTTTTTATAACTTAGCAAAAGTGCATTCACTTTTTTTTCTTTTTTTGCCAGTGGAAATATTTTTCCATGTGAAATCCCTTTCCTCTGCCCCTACCAGTCTTGGGAATGTTCCTTCCCCACTGCGGTATTGGATAGGGAATTACTCCTGCCCATATTCTTGCCAAAAAGATAAGCAAATATTTGATTAGCTCTGGAAAAGGAATGTGCATTGTGTCAGTTTGTGAATAACAACAGACTGGCAAAGTTGTGCATTTTCATCTACTTTTCAAGGCACCCATGCCCTAGAAAGCCTTATCCCTGCCAATGTTTATAGATTTGCCCATATGTAAATTAACATCACACCGGTAAATACATCCACGTCAGTGAGAAATTTTATATTTTGTGAATATGACATACATATTGATTGAACCGTGCAAGGTGTGAATTTGACTTTCAGAATTGGGCTCTTTCAGTCTGTAAAGAAACACTAAAAATAGAAACAACACACTGGCAAAAATGTCATGAATATGGCAAATAGAGTGTAATTACATTGTGAGATCTCTCCTTGATAATCATTTCCTTTGTAATGTGGACTACTTTGGACTTGGACAATGCTTTTGGTTTTAGATTATTATGAAGTGCCCATAATGATGGGATCTGTGATCGCTCTCCTAAAGTGACAGAACCAGGATGACATAAAAAGACTTATCTGACATGGACATTGCAGTTAAAACCTCTGAACTCGACTTATGAATTTGATAATGCATGGAAATCCTTTTCAATGGTCCAAGTAAGTTGCAATACAGTACTTTGCCAGCTTTGTGTGGCAACTATTCACACTGCTGTATCAATTCTCTGTTGTTGAGTTCCTTCAACTTTCATGATCACTGTTCCTCCAGTGATTGCACTCTGCAGCTCCTGAGTGGACTATTATAATCTTGTAATAATGGGATTCTGCAATCCTTGTATAAAAAGCTGTCTCTAAATTCTTTGTAATCAATCACTTACTTGTGATGCCCCAATTGCCTATTAAAGTTGCCTATTATGATGAAATGGCATAGCCACTCATATGTAATAATGTATTACATTTAAAGGGAAAGACAGAGCAGGTCACAGAGCTTAATTGAAGCAGCTGTTTAAAGAAGGAAAATGCAACATTTCTTTTCTTTACTCTGCTCTGTTTTTCTATCTGTACAGTGACAAGCAGAAACAAGATATTTATGACATGTTTATTTTGTGCACCCCTTAGATAACTATAGAAATGCTAGAATCCTTATGCATGTGTCTACACATTGTGAGCTATTGCTTTTGTATTTAAAAAAAGACTTGTATTAAACTGATCCTAATAGATTTTTCAAAAATATATTGAACATCTTTTTGATGAGTTTAATTTTAATTTAGAGATTCTATCTCTATTCTGTATGTTTGAAAATATGCACTCTTTTTAATGTGAAAGAGCCACACACTAAAGATTTAAGTGGTTTGTGGGAAGGGTGAAGGTGTGACCATCTATTATAAAGAATAAAGTACCCCTATTGGCATACATGATATGGTTACTGCAAGTAACCTTATAAGGAACTTGACCTTAAGTCTTGTACCTCAATATGGTCATGAAACACCTCAGTGACTTGCAATATCCTTATAATGTATGGAAGATGCTACTTTATCCCATAAATAATATATGGGGATCTACAATTTCTGCATAAAAGCCTAACTATTTGTCCTTATTACAGTTGAGTTGTGGCATCTCTAATGACCTGTAATGGCTAGGGCCAGCAGTCAATGTAAAGGGAAGGCCACAGAGCATTACATCTGATGTTTAAACAATGAAAATGAGAACAGGACAGCAGAATCATGATGAGTTGTGCTGGTTCATAGCACAGCCGTGGGCCTATGTTTATGCACCCACTGTGTGTAATAGGAATTCCTTTAGCCAATATCTCTCTGATTTAGGGTTTGACTTTCGGACTATACAGCTTGGAAACAGTGAGCAAGTCTTTTTTTGCTTGTTTCTAAAACATTGTTGTCTAAAATAATGCATTAACTGAGAGAATGATAAAAGCAAGTGTTAGGCTCTACAGTGAGCGAGCGAACCCCATCATAATATGACATCAGAATTTTCATTTCTCTGACCTATTTTTAGATAAATAACGATCAGCAGGACTATTCATGGCAAAGTGTTTGGTTTTGTACATTAGAAGTCTTTATAATGTAACCAAAGTCTCCCTGCATGTTTCAATTCATTCTGAGCTACCACACATTTTACATATAACTCACAAATAGTTGATTCTAGTATCTTTTTAAGGCAAATTACTAAATTAATTTAGGTTGTTTAATTTCACACTGTAGATTCCACTTTAATTCTTCATGCTTGTAACCATGGTACTCATATCTCATGAAAGATTAAGACACCTAGGTTTGGGTGGTGTGTGGGAAGGGTAGTGTTGTGACCATGTATTGTAAGGAATAAAACACGCTCTATTCTATATCAAAGGAGTATTTCAAGTCACATTGGAGTTCCATGGCTATGTAAAAAAACTCATGGCCTCATTCCTCTCCAGGGTCATGGAACTCCTCTGTGACTTGCAATATCCTTATATTCTATGGCATTTTGTCCTATATTTAACATAAGGAAGCATCAATTCTAGTCTAAAAATGTGTCTCTTATTCCTTTATTACAGTCAAATTGTGACATCTTTAGCCACCTGTAATTAGAATATGACATAGCCGCTCAGCAGTAAAATCTTGTTACAGTTGGGTTGTGATATTATATTTGCAGCTGCCAGAGAAAGCAGTCAGGTTGAAATGCAGGCCACACAGAATAATTAAAGCTGCAGTTTAAACAACAAAAAATGAACTGTCCTTTCCTTCCATTTTTTCTAAAATGAACAGTGATCATCACAAAGGAAATGTTTATGCCACCATGTCTTCTGCTTTGTGTGCTATAGTTCATTACAGGAAAGAGATAATTTGTTGTCCAACAAATTACTAACTCATTTGTAGTGTGCCTAATTTCTCACTATAGATTCTGCTTTTTTTCATGTCTGCAACTGTACTATCTCTTTCACATCAAGGAGCAAGATGCCAAGGATTTAAGCTTTTAAAATGTGGTTGGGAATCCATAAGGCTCCCAGGCATGTTCTCAACTACTTCTTCCAATTTTAGGAGAATAAACAGGTTATTCACACAAACTTGATCGTCCTCAGATAAAGCTGGAATTGAAATGTCCTTTAAAAAAACACCCATCTCCCCTTGGTCAGCGTCAATAGAGATACTATAAATATTTTTAAAATGCTCGAAAAAATCCTCCTGATCTTCCTTTCCAGGGTGACGGTAACGGCTGTCTCGGGGCAATTAAGCCTGCTAATTATATTATAGCCACAGCACTCCAGAATTTTTCATTGCCATGAATCTCCCTGCAAAGTTGCTTTCTTCGCAGGGTTGCTGCAGATATGTCGAATCCTGCACATGGTTTTGAATATGATAGTACTCCCAGAGTGACAATTTTGCCTCATCTAGAAGGTATTTTTATTTCCCCCACGCCCCACCCTGAGGAATTTCTCATATTCCTTTGTGATATTCGATCTTTCAGAGGAGCTGTTTCTGCTTTTAAAGATTTTGTCCGAAAAATAACTTTGGAGACCAAGGAAGCTTGCAGAGAGGCTTTTACCGAATGCCAAACCATAGTGACAGGAGTGTTATCTCTGTTTAACTCGAGAAAATTCTTAATTTGAAGTCTACAGATACATAGT